>NC_133658.1:313919659-314227992 GCF_037893015.1 Macrotis lagotis
GACCTGAGTTCAACTTCAACCTCAGACCTTAATAATGGCCTAGCTGTGTGATCTTGGGCAAGTCACCTAACTCCATTGCCTTAAATAAATAAAAAAAGAAATAAAGCTAGACTTATTTCCACCGCCAAAAAAGCAAACAAGAACAGCAAAAAAACCCAAAAAAGCAAAAGCAAAAACAAGAACAGGTCTAGGGCAATCTTGTCTGAACAGCCCTTCCATAAAGAAGTCATTTCTTACAATGTAAATGAGACTTGGTGACCTCTTACACCTGTGCTTGTCCTTATGTTTGACTGCTTTGTTAAACACATTCACAGGGATGGATTAGGAGGGAGACCTCAGGTAAGGTCAATCAGTGGACAATCAAGACTGAGAATGGCCCTATCCCATCAATCACAAGGACATTGTAATTAGGAAAATTTGCTAATCTTACATCTGTAGAGATTGCTAAACTGATTAATTACCCAGAGATCCTTGCATTTCTTTCCTAAATAAAGTTATGACTAAACTAGTTATTGGTTACATAGGAACTTTCCAGTCATAAGTGGATCGATCAAGATTATATTATTCTTTCTTGGATCATCTTTGGCCATTTGAACACCACTTTAATGTATTCCAAAGCCCAGAGATGGGAAGTGATTGGTAACATCTCAGCTATCTTAGACTTCCTCTTCTGAAGCTAAGGTCAGGGGCAAACTCTTCTAGGTGCCACTGGTATATATGCCTAGAAATAATTGGTGGGGGGAGAGAAAGGACTTAGGAATCTACCTCTTGCCAAATGGATGGCAGTGACTGTAAATTGATTTCTTGAGAACCAAACCCACTGTGTGAGGGATCCTTTTCCCTGACCAAAGCTTCCTCCTCACTTTATAAAAGTTCAGTTTTATTTTACCACTCTCGGTTTTTTATAACAACATTTTCCCCATTACATAAGTTTCACTCTCTCCACTATACAGATGAAACAGATTAGGAAAGTGAAGTTTAAAGAGACTGGAGCATTTAAGGTCACAGAGCTAGTAAGTGGGAGAGATAAAATTTGAACGCAGAGCTCCTGACTGCCATTATTGGTCAATTGAAATATTTGGACCCTGGGATAATAGATGTAATGCTATAAAGGATCTTAGAGGCTATCTAATAAAACCCCTTTATTTTATAGATGAAAGAACTGAGGTCCAAGAACTGAAGAGACTTGGCCAAGGTCACATAAAAATATAAAGTAGAAGAGGTGGAATCTGAATATCTTATTTCTGGTTTCAAATCCAACACACTTTCTGCTGTAGCACAGGAAGGAGAGCTAGCAAGAGAAAGCAAGTTTTCCCCAAGGCATCCTCCTGAGACTCCCTAAGAAATTATTACTTTTCTGTCTTTGCTGGCCTCAGGCCAAGTTAAGAGCTCATTTTTTCTACACTAAGGGCAGCTGGGGCAGGACAGGATACGACTCACACTATCCCACTGGGTGAACTTTCAGTCTGAATCAGAGCCCTGATTCTTGCTTTTACACAATATATAATTTCCTACTTCCTCCATCTCTCCAGACCCTCCTCACTCCTTCCCAGATGGCTTAGAAGATGAACTAGAAAAGACTCTGAAGGGCTAGAAGTGCCTTTAAGAGTGGAAATAATGATTTTCACTCAAAGTCTCAAATAGGTAGGTAGCTCAAATAGGCAAGAAAAGACAAAAATCTTCCAATTCCCTGGAGATGCCTATGGCTCCCTGAAACTCCCCTTCAAGTCAGAACAGTCAGAAGAGGATGGTCAAGAAACAGTAGAGAGATTTTCCTACCCTAAGGCCCTCCAATCCTGGAAATAAGTCTTTTATTTTAAAAAAAAAATCTAATTGCATGTAAAGATAGTTTTCAATATTTAATTTTTGCAAGATTTTGAATTCCACATTTTTCTCCCTCCATCCCTTTCCTCTCCTTCTCCCATTGGCATTCAATAAATTAAGAAAATTTCCTTGATATTTTAAGAGAAAGGTCCAATTTCCCACCTCCCTGAGGTCATCTGTCCTTCAGCAGGTAGAAAACAGAGGGGAAATGTATTGAAAGACAACAAAAATACAGAAGAAAGATTCATCGTTTGGTTCTGGAGACTGAAGACCTAGTTTTTCTGCTACTTAGAACCCTTGTGAACATAAGCAAATTGCCTTAACCTCTTTGTGCATCCCTTTCCTCAACTATAAATTGGGAGATTTGAACAAGGTAGTCTCTGACACAGAGTCCTTTCCAGTTCTATAAGTCTAGAGTGAGAAAGCAATAAATCACCCCAATGTAGCTACCAGACTCTGCCACTGCAGCCCTGCCTCTGCCAAGCTGTCAGTTATCTTCTTCAAGAGCAGGCTTCCCCATGTCACTCCTTTCCAGCTCTGTAACTTCCAGATGGCATTCAGGGCCATCTTCAGTCATCCTGATCCATATCTGGCCACTGGATCCCAATGATTCTGGAGGAGAAAGTGAGGCTGGGGACTTAGCACAGCACCCCCTTCACTCAACACCAATTCACATGCTTGTCATGGCATCACCTCTCTGATATTGTGGACTTCTCTGAGAATGGACAAACATTAATATAACTCAGTGGTTCCCTATCACCTCTGGGATCAAACACTAAATCTTCTGGACTTTAAAATTGCATAACCCAGTCTCCCTCCTTTTCAGGTCTTCTTAGATCTCACACTCCTCTCCCCTAGGAACTAAGAGATCCATAGCCTCCTTGCCATTCCTGGAAAAATACTGAACAACACTTTAATTTTTGGCATTGTCTCAAATCTCTCCCTCCTAATCTCCACTCCTGGCTTCCTTGTCTTCTTTCAAATCACAGATAAAATTCCATCTTTTTTTTTTTTTTTTTTAGATTTTGCAAGGCAAATAGGGTTAAGTGGCTTGCCCAAGGCCACACAGCTAGGTAATTATTAAGTGTCTGAGACTGGATTTGAACCCAGGTACTCCTGACTCCAAGGCCGGTGCTTTATCCACTATGCCACCTAGCCAACCCAAAATTCCATCTTCTAAAGAAAGCCTTGCCCCATTCTCCTTTAATTATTTCCTTCTCTTGATTATTCTCAATTCATTCTGCCTTTAGCTCATTTGTATATATTTCTTTGTATGCTGTTTCCTTCATTAGATTGCTAGCTTCTGGGAAACAGGGATTGTCTTTTATCTTTTTTTGTATACCTAGGACTTAACATAGTGCCTACCACATAGTGCATAGACATTCAATTAATGTTTATTGACTGAATGATTGGTTCAAGCATTATAACCGAGGTAGAGAAACTCTTGCTATTAAAAATATGAAAATTAAAAAAGAAAAAACTATTATTTAGGGTTAGGTTATTCTGCCTTCTGACATTCAGTCTAAAAGGAACCTGCTCATATGCAAATATTTCACTGTCCCATAGCCTTACCCCAGTCTCTATGATTCTATTTTTTCTTAAATGAATGAAGTTGTAGTGATAACAGTCAGTTTTTATCTCATCTGAAATGGCTGCATTCAGTACTGTCACTTCTTTATCACTGAGTGTCAGTGCATTGGTTCATGGATATGCAACTTTACTTCCCAATTATAATATGGAACCCTAAAGAAAGCATCATGTCTAGCACAGGGACCAGAAAACAGTTGTTACTCAGCAAAATCCTTCTGATCAATTCAACATATGAAATACCTACCAATATTTATTTATGAAATATCTACCAGTAAGATAGACATAAAATATTTTCTCCCCTTGAGGGGCTTATATTAAACAACATGCTTTCCCAACTATAGGCAATTACACATTTATATTATATAATATATATTCACATGTAATACATATATATAACAAGAATATTGTAATAGTCATATGCACATAGAAATAAATATATGCATATATTATATTGCTAAATATATCATTAAAATATTAATATATTTATATATGATAGACTATTATAAAGTAACTTTCATTTTCATTGTAGGAAATAACACTCATACCTGGAAGAATCAAAAGAGGTCATAACTAGGCAGTGAGGAGGAGAGCTTTCCTAGCATGGAGGACAGTCTGTGCAGAAGGGAAAGAAGTGGAAAATGGCAAATAGTCCAGTTGGCTGAAATATGGAATGTAAGAAAGATTAATATAAAATCAATCTACAAAGATAGGTTTTTGAAGATTAATTGGAGCTATTTAATTGGGTCCTTGTCACCTCTTCAAGCCTTCTGGGGAGGCAATGAGCTGGTCCTACATCTTTACAAGGACACTAGTTAGGAGGGAGAAGACCCAGCTTAGTGACCATGGTGAGTACATCAGAGCAGCATTGGGATGGGAATACCTGATAGTTCTATAAAATGTCAAGGGGCTGAGATGGCAGATTACACTTGACAACCATTTCCTTCATACTTTAGATCTTGTAAGACATTCCTAACAAATTCCCTCCTCTGGCCCCTAGCATTTGATTTTATCTTAGTCTCTTGAATTTTTAGCATCCTCAATAAAATCTAGCTCTTGACTCAGTCAGGCTTAACCTATTGTGAATGAAATCTCAAGGTGTAGAGGTGAGACCATTAAATTTGGAGTTAACCTAAATGACTAAGGGAAAGTCACTTAGCCTCTCAGTCTCAATTTCCAGTTTCCACTTCTATAAAATGAAGTGGCTGTAGTAGATGATCTTTAAATCCCCTTTCCAGTCTAAATCTTAAATTCTATGATTTCTCTATCCCCCAGAAGGGGGTTTGCCCTCAGGCTAAAGTGACTAAATTGAGACCTTCCTCCTCCTTTAGGAGATTGCAATATGCCCAGAACGCCCAGATTCACGGATTGAAAATATGAATGAATCAAAATATAATTCACAAATGAAGATGGGCCTGGCTTTTGCAGCCCAGGGTTTACAAAAAAGAGTCACTACCATCACAGCAGAAAGAAACAGTGAATTATTGATAAAGCATAGAACACTACTTCTCTAGGATCCTGACATATCCTCAAGATGATCCTTGGGAATCCTATGGATAAGTTTCTGGTTTTTCAGGTTTGGGACAAAGTACTGCTTCAGACTATCCAAGCAGAATGAAAGTCAGTGTTCCTCTGTAATCACAATTTAGCCTAAATGTTTGGGAGGGAAATGGCATCATTGGGAGCTGAGAATCCTCCCTCTGATATGTTGATCGTATCCTTGACAACTGTAGTCCTTAGTGAACTGTGAAAAAGCAGAAACTATCAGAAGGCGGGGCTGAGATAACTTTTTTAAGAAGCAAATTAAGATGTTTTTATTGGCTACATATTCCCTAGAGTCTGGTTAATGGAATGTTTAGAAGTGTGCTCTAGATTCCATTTTGCAGTCAGACCTTCCAAATGAAAGTATTAAAAACTTCTCTTAAAATCCCATCCCTTATCGTGCAACACTAATCACCAAAATCAAAACAGATCTCATCATTCCCTTTCCTGAACTTGCATCCTCATCTCCTAAGTCTGCCAAGGAGAAATGCCTCCTGGGAAGCAGATTAAAGCCATAAATTCAGAAACAATTTATAGAATATGAACCAAACTACATGGGGTCAGCATGCCATTCATATTGATTCAGATGGTTTTTCAAGTAATACTATCAGAGCCAGTACTGGATATTAAAAACAGCAGTTTGTGTTTAATACAACCACAGAAGCCAATTAAAGAGGGTCCATCTTAACCAATTTTCAGTGGCCTGCTCCCCAATGCCGGGAAGTGTGAACTGATTAACTCTATGAGCCACTTCTAGGGGCAGCTAAACTGATCTAGGAAGGGGTTAATAATGAATTAACCCCACAGAATTTCTTGAGACAGGTAGATGATCTAAGGTAGAGTCTCATTGGAGTCATCTTAGAAAATCTCTTAACTATAAGAGATAATAGGTCTCAGGAAAACCTGAATTCAAATTTGACCTCAGATACTTACTAGCTATGTGACCCTGGTCAAGTCAGTTAATCCTGTCTGCCTCAGTTTCCTCATCTGTGAATGAGCTGGAGAATGAAATGGCAAACCACTCCAGTATCTTTGCCAAGAAAGCCCCCAAAAGGGGCAAGGAGAGTTGGGCAGAACAGAAATGACAAAGGAAAAACAAAATGTTAATTATCCTAATCAGGAGATAGTAGAGTTTAGTGACTAAAAGTCATGAAAACTTAATTTGGACATGGACATTCACTAGTCAGAAGTCTCTGGGCAAGTCATTTAAAAGTCTCAAGAGTCTCATTTTTCTTATCTGTAAAATGTCACCTCTCTCCCAGAGTTCTTGTGAGGTTCAAATAAGATTGTGTTTGTGAATCCCTTTATAAACTGTAAAATGTTACATGTGTATTAGTTATCAATTATTATCTGGGAAAGGGCACTTGTGTAAGAGTAGGGAGATCTGGAATATAGTCCTGGTTCCATTGACTGGCTCAGAGTAGGACCTTGGACAAGTCATTTCTTCTCTATGGGACTCATTTTCTAACTCTCACAATCTATGTTTCTATGACTCTTAGTTAATTGGGGGGGAAAAGAGGGAGAAGTAGCCCATTGTCATGACTATCCTCAGCAATGAGGAAAGGAGAACTTCCCAGACTACATCAGGGCTCTCTTAGTCAGCACCAAAGAGTCTCCCTCAAGTCTCAGATTCATTTCTTTGTCTCTTACCTCCACTTCCCTGCTGTCTAAAAATCTATAAAGAACCACATTCCAATTATGTGGAAAGAGAAAAATCAGTCCCTTGACCAACATTTTCACCTTAAAAATCTGCTTTGCTTCCTGTTTCTTAAGTACACAGGGAGCTAGAATGTCATAAAGTTGGTGTGCAGGAATAAAGTTGGAGTTGTGTGCGTGAGTGTATTTTTAATGAGCTGGTTTCAACTGGCAATTACTTAAAAATAAAGTTGACTATGAGTTCAGGAAATAACCATTTTAGTAAAATTTCCTAAAAATTAATATCTGTCTCTCTGTCTCTGTCTCTCTATCTCTGTCTCTCTGTCTCTGTCTCTCACCACCCCCCACCCCTCTCAGATTTTCCTTTCCACCTTCAGAAAGCAGACCTGAGTTGGTGAAGAGGTAGGGAGGTACATAGAGGAGGAAAGAATACCTATGACATTAGGGAGTCTTCTTCTTTTCTCACCATATTCTTCAGTGGTTCATGGTGATTTTTAAATGAATTTTTATTGATAATTTTTGCTTTTTAGTATTCCATGTATCCTTTCCCCTACTTCTTCCAAAAAGCCATACTTCTTTGACCAATAGCACTTTTTTTTTGGGGGGGGGAGCTAACACAACTGATTGATATATATTGAAAAAGTCCAAAAACGTGTAGTATATAAAACCTACGGACTTCCTACCTCTTTAAAGAGGGTAGGTTGAAGTAAATCCCAATTGATTTTTATAATTTTGTTACATTTAATTTTGATTTTTTGATGTCATTGTTCTGTACATTTAAATTGTTGTGGTTACTATATATGTTTTCTTGATTCTGGTTCACTCTGCATCAACTCATATAAGATTTTCAGTACTCCTCTCTATTTATTTATCACATACATCATTTCCTATAGTACAGTAGTATTACAATATATTCTAGTACTACATCTACATTCTACATTACATGTACTACAATTTGTTTTGTCATTCCCCAGCTGATTGGCATCTATTTTATTTCTATCCTTAGCTATCACAATAAAAATTGTTGTTATAAATATTTTGGAGTATATGGGAATTTTTTTTCTTATCAATGACTTCCTTGGGATATGACCCCAGTAATGGAGACTGATTCAAAGGGTATGGATATTTCAGTAATTTGTTTGTACAATACCAAATTACTTTGCAAAATGGCTGTATCATTTCACAGCTCTCCCAACAATATATTACTTTGCCTATCTTTCCACAACCCCTCCAACACTTACTGGTGCCATTTTTTATCATGTTTCCCTACTTATAGAATGGGAAGCAAAACTTCAGGAATGTTTTGATTTACATTTTCCAGATTATTTGTGATTTGGAGCATTTTATTTTTCAAATGGATGTGAACGCTTTATAGTTCTTTTGAGAATTGTTTGTTTGTATCTTTTAAATATCTATTGGAGAATGGCTATTAGTCTCATATATATATATATATATATATATATATATATATATATATATATCTTAGAAATCAAACCCTCATTAGAGAAATTTGATAAAAAAAATTTCCCCATTCAATCATTTCCTTTCTTATCCTGGATATATTAATATATTCTGTGCAGAAGCATTTGAATTTCAAGTAATCAAAGCAATCTAATTTATCCTTTGCAATGGTCTCTATTTCTTCTTTGGTAAGAATACATCTTTTACCTATAGCTGAGAGACTTTTATGACTTATCATCTAACTATTTTGTAGTATGATCTTTCATATTAAGGTCACATAGTCATATAGAATGTATTGTGGAATGAGGTCTAAGCTGTTTTGCTAGACTGCTTTACAGTTTTTTCAGTTCATAGGTAACTTGTGTTTTTCTTTTATCAAGTATTGGGTTATTGATTTGTATTGTGTCTGATACTTATTTCTCATATCTATTCCATTGATCTATCTCTATTCTCTAACCAATATCTGATGGTTCCAATGATTACCACTTTATAATATAGTCTGAGGTCTGGAAATTCTATTCCCCCTTCCTCCTTACTGATTTTCATTCTTTCCCTTGATACTTCTAGACTAGATCTTTTTTTTTCCCAAATTAATTTTACTGTTATTTTTTATCAAGTTCTATTAAGTATCTCTTTGGCAATTTTCAAAGCAAAGTGTAAATTAATTTTGGTAGACTAGCCATGAGCACTGAAGATTCTGCCTATTTAGATTATTCTTTATTTCTTTAAGTAGTACTTAGAATCTATATATCTGCTATGTTCTATGAGTTATTGATCCTCAAATATTGTATAATTTTTTTCATTATTTGGGATGTGATTTCCTTTTCTGTTTGTTTCTTGCATTTAGTTATTATTGTATAGAAATGCTATTAAATTTTTAAAGTATTCTCACATTTCTTTTGTGTTCTCGGGTTTGTTTTTTAGCATATGATACATATACTATATCATTCTTTTGGTTTCTTCTGACTTTACTTGATTTCACTTTATTTGCTATTTTATTGATTTGATTTTCTGGTCTCCTCATTTTAATCATATTAACTAAGTATTCATCAACTTGTATTAATCTTTTCATTGAATCAGCTTTTAGTTCTATTTTTATTTCTATGAACATTTTTGTTCCCAATTTACCTATTTTCCCTCTAATTTTTAATATTTTCTCTTTTGAGATTATTTTATTTTTGTAGATATTTTCTAATTTTAAATGCATTTTCAGTTGAGTGGTACTTTCTTTTTTCTAATTTTTTTAGATAACTAATTTTTTTAGATTTAATAATTTATTTTTTTAGATTTTTACATAACTGTAAAGGTATGATTTCCTTCTAAGGACTGCTTTTGTACATGCCAGAAACTTTTGTATATTGTTTAATCATTATCATTTTCTTTTACATTGCTATTAATTATTTTTCTTATTTGTTCTTTATTATTTAAATATTCATTTTAATAAATACTCAAATAATACAGTTAAGATTGTACTATTAAGACTCCATTTCAGACTTTATCTTTTGTTTGTGAAGCTGAAGCACAAGAATTCTATTCTTATTGCATTTATGAGTTGTAAAAAAGGTATGAACTAGTTCTGTCTTTTTATTTGTTTGCAATATTTCTGTGCCTAGTACATAGCCAATTTCTGCAAAAGTTTCTTGTTTATCAAAGAAATATTTATATTCTTTTGCTAGTTCATTTTTAGGAAATGTCAAATTTCTATAGAAATTTGTTATATTCCATAGTTTCCTTTTGCTTTATCTTTGTTAGACTTTTTCAAACTATTAGAAGAATATTGAAGTCTCCTAACATTATTGTATTACTGTTTGTGTCTTCTTAAAACTCATTTATGTTTCTTTTATAAATTTGGATGCTAAGGCATTTGGAGTGTATATGTTTATTACTGATAATGGTTTCTTATCAATGTTTTCTTTCATATGACATATATGAGATAATGTTTTTATCTCTTTTTATTGTTTGAATATTTATTTTTTGCTTCATCTATATGATGTCAGCTCTTGCTTTTTTATATTAATTTGATGTATGGCAAAAAATTCATCTATCCTCTTGTTTTTATCTGGTGCATATCTTTTTAAAAAATTTGTTGTAAGCAACAGATCATAAAGTTTTGTTTTCTTATATAATCTGCCATTTTTTATTTTATTGTTTTGTTTAATGTATTCACATTTAAAGTTATAAAGGGTTTATATTTTTCTCCATCTGTCTCTAAAATTGTTTAAGCTATGTTTTTTTCCCCTTTGCTGCTATAAACACAGTCTGATCTTACTTTAGTAATCTTTTTTATACTTTAGTAATCTTTTTATAAGGTGATCCTATTCCCACTGGTTCTCTTCCTTTCATCCCATTCCTCTCTTCTCATTTGTTATCTTTCGCATTTTTATTTTGTTTATTTGGTCTTCTTTCCTGCTTTTATTTTGTTATTTATTTCTTTGCTTTCTCTTTTTCTACTCTTAGTTAAATAGACCCCCCACACACACACTTTTCTTCTCTTCAGTTCCCTCTCTTCATTAGTTTTTAAAATTTCACTTTTGCACTCCCTTCCAAAAAGATTTTTTCCTCATTCTCTTCATTATCCATCTTCTTCTTTTGGTTAACTCTAGACCATTATGTTTTCAATTCATGACCCCTATAAATATCTGGTCTTCCTCTTTTCTCTGCATTCTTCATACAATCAAAGCTTTCAAGGTATCGATTCTATGCTTTCCACTCTAGATAGTTCCTCCCATTGCTTTGTAGAGTTTATCCCATTGATTCCCCCTTTCCAATTGTGCTTCATTCACTCTTGGTACAATGTCAATTATTGCAGTTGTCAAAAAGGACACAGCCTAATGGGACCACTAACCCACCATTAATTTATACTCATTTTTTTTTATCATTTTTTGTACATTTGCCTGGAAATCTCTTCCTTGTGTTCATGCTCTTCATTTTCTCACTCCTTCAAGTGTCAGTTCCCCCCAGTAGTTTCCAACTCTTTTCCCATTCCCCACCTCCCACTACATCCTCACCCCTCACCCCTGCAGCCCCTTTTCAGAACAGACTTTTCAATCACCAAATTCCTCAGACCTTAGAGAGTGTGAGGTCCTCCTGCCTTCAAATATTTTCTTTTTTCCCCGTTTTCAATATTTTCTCCCTCTCCCTCAGCCATTCCCCCTTTATTTTCTTCTCTTTCTGGGACCACAATCCTTGACTCTACCCTAGTGCACCACAAACTCTTCCTTATTCCCCCTACTTTCATCCACCCCTTTTGTGGACCCTCCCATGTTGTAATATTGTCCTACAAAAGAAGAATTCACCTTAGATATGGTGATGCAAGATTTTGTGCATAATGCCTTTGTTTGTCTCTTCACTGCTACCTCTACAGATTTCTGCCTTCACTACAGTCTCATTGGATTCATCATGAAACAGCTGAAGTTGCTTTATCATTCATGTATAATATCTGTTTTGGAGAGGTTTGAGAGGTCATGAGGATTGAAAAAAAATGACTAGTCCATCTTCTTGTTACTGACATGACCTGGAACATTCATGGTGATTTGTAACAGAAGCACATTATGAGCCATGTGTATCTGCATGCATCCTGAGAAAGGTTCCTGACCTCAAATCTCCAGGGTAGAGGAGAGGAATTTTTAAATTTCATGGGTAGCATGATCCTCTAGCCAAAGAAGGGAGAATTCTTTGGCACCATGAGTCATTCCATCTTCTCAAGTCTGAAAGTATGGGGACTGGACCTGCAGGAAAGAAAAGGAGATTTCTTGATTCACTGTGTTTTTTTGGATCATCTACATATCATCTGTAAAGCATATCACTTAGAGAACAAAGATAGTGAGGAACTTAGACTGAGTAGGTCACATAATTCTAAATCTTGGAGAAAATGTGTATGATGTCATGAGGGGAAAAGATTACATAAGAATATTGGGGTATTTTTCCTGACAGTGAACCTAAGTTGATTTCCTTTTTGATATTTCTGATTCTGTTAATAGGTTCCTGTGAGTCCTTGGTGCCCTATACCTTTTTTTTTTTTTTTTTTAGGTTTTTGTGGGGTTTTTTGCAAGGCAAATGAGGTAAAGTGGCTTGCCCAAGGCCACACAGCTAGGTAATTATTAAGTTCCTGAGACCAATTTGACTTCAGGGCCAGTGCTTTATCCACTACACCACCTAACTGCCCCTATAAAGGAGTCTTTTTTTTTTTAGGTTTTTGCAAGGCAAATGGTGTTAAGTGGCTTGCCCAAGGCCACACAGCTAGGTAATTATTAAGTATTTGAGACCGGATTTGAACCCAGGTACTCCTGACTCCAAGGCTGGTGCTTTATCCACTACTGCCACCTAACCGCCCAATGCCCTATACCTTTTCAAAGGGGTGAAATAAAAATTGTCGGGGTGGCTAGGTGGTGTAGTGGATAAAGCACCGGCCCTGGAGTCAGGAGTACCTGGGTTCAAATCCGCTCTCAGACACTTAATAATTATCTAGCCGTGTGGCCTTGGGCAAGCCACTTAACCCCATTGCTTTGCAAAAACCTAAAAAAATAAAATAAAAGTTGTCCCACACCCAATTTATTTTAGTATAGTCATTGCTTATACAAATGCTAGATAGATCTTAGACAGAAGTTCTACCATAAGAATTCCAGAGATTTTCCTGGAAACATCAGGTGATGCAATAAGCCAGAGACAAACTGACCCTCTATAGACAAGCCCCTATAAATGGACCTGGTCCATGAGCTCAGAGTTGTTGCTTTTTAGAGGGAGTGGACATCTTAGGCTATGTGTCATAAGAATGTTCAGTGCATTATTATTATTATTATTATTATTATTAATTATCATAGTCCTGATTGAAAAACACAGAGGGGATTAGGTGACTTCTAGTCCTGCGTCTCTGTGGCTGGTGGTGGGCAGGAACTAACAACTAATTTTCCTGTTGATATATATCTTGAAAACTTTTAACACAACATAAAGAAGTTGAGTTATTTCAAAGAGCAATTGAATCCAGGATCATTATATGATTAATGTTCTTTTGGAGATCAAGAACTATGGCATTCCAAGGAAGTATGTACTCCTGGAGCTTGGTTCTGAGGACAATTGCATTTATGCTTATTAAATTATCCCATCAGCTAGAAATAATGATAGTTGACATTTATATACAGTGTTAAGGTTCAAAAATGTCCTTTCCATGCATTAATTAATTCAAACAAATAATATGATCATCTTGAACTGGAAGAGACCCCAAAGGACACTGAGTACAGTTACTTCATTAGACAGAAAAGGAAACTGTGATCCAGAAAAGTTCTGAGATGTTGTCTGAGATAGAAACTGATGTGAATGGGGGCAGCTAGGTGGCAGTAGATAAAGCACTGGCCTTGGAGTCAGGAGTACCTGGTTTCAAATCCGGTCTCAGACACTTACTAATTACCTAGCTGTATGGCCTTGGGCAAGCCACTTAACCCCATTTGCCTTGCAAAAACCTTAAAAAAATAGTTATGTGAAGCCAGGACTCAAACCCAGGTTCCTTGCCTTCAAGAGTCAGCTTTTACCATATTGGCCCATGATGATTCAATCAATATCAGTCCTGGGAGGTGGGTAGTGAAAGTTATTACAAATGACAGAAAAGCAGAAACAATGAATAATTTGCCTGAAGTCATATAGTTAAGTCACAGAATTGACCCGTGAATTCAAGATTTCTGGCAACAGATCCCACACTTTTTTCCAATATGTCCTACTCTTAAACTAAGATAAAGGTAGCCTGATTCTTTTTGGAATTAATTCCAATTAGCTATTTCTATTTGTACACTCTATATTGGTATAGTACTACTCTAATATTTTTCTGGTCTAAATGGATTCATTATGCCATGATGATGATTATGATAAATATAGTACTTTCTACTTATTATCTTATTTGATCCTCGAAACAACCTTAGGAGGTAGATACTATTATTGCCATTTTACCAATCAGGAAACTGAGGCAAACAGAGGTTAAGTGACTTGCCCAGCTAGTGTCTGAGGCTAAATTTAAGTTCCAACCCCAGCACTTTTTCTACTGTGTCAGCTAGCTGCCTTCTTCTTAGTAACAATGATGATCTCATCTGTGTTTTTAGCCAGTTGCCATATACAATGAAACTGAACACACTTGAATGGGTTAAATTGGGGGATGTCAATAGATCTATGGAATAGTGGAAAGAGCTAGATTTTTGAGTTAGAGACTCTGAGTTAAAATTCTGACTGCCCAGTTATTCCTTGTGTGACTGTAGGACAATAATTTAACCTTCCTTATTTCTCATCTGCAATGTAAGGGAATTGGACTAATTAGAGGTGTCAAGCTCATAAACTACATTAATAAGTAACTGACAAATGTTTAACAAAATAAATATAAAGATAATAATATATACATAATGTTTATTTGTGTTTTTCTAATTCTAAAATGTGGATTGCAGGGATGATTCTATTTGAATTGGACACTGTCACCCCTACACCAGATGGCTCATCTCTATCCCTTCCAATTCTAAATCTGTGATTCAATAATCCCACAATTCAAATTCTAATTTTCAATTTTTGTTTCAAGTCTATGCATATCTTTATTTTTAAATTTTTTCCCAATTAGATATAAAAATTTTTTATTTAAATTTTATTTAAATAAAAATTATTTTAAAATTTTGAGTTCTAAATTCTTTTACTCCCCCTCCTTGAGAAGGCTAATAATTTGTTCAAGAATATATATATATATACAGTCCTGCAAAACATATTTTCATATTAGTCATGTTACAAAAGAAAACAGACCAAAAAATACCCCTAAAAAACTAAGTTTAGAAAGCATCCTTTAATCTGCATTGTATTCCATCAGTTCTTTCTCTGGAATGCATCCATTTTTTAATCATGAGTCTTTCAGAATTTTCTTGGATCATTGTATCACTGAGGATAGTTAAATCATTCACAGTTGTTCATCATACACTTGTTCTGCTCACTTCATTTTATATTAGCTCATGTAAGTCTTCCCAGATTTTTCTGAAAATATCCTTCTCACATTTCTTATAGCACAATAATGTTTGTCCTTCATTTTTGAAGACCATGACATCAGGGAGGTAATGCCATGACTAGCACATAAATTAGATTTTTGTGAAAGGGGTGCTGTGTTATAGCAAAAATAGTATTCAGTAATAACCATATACCACAACTTGTTCAGCCATTCCCCAACTAATTCTTTGCCACCACAGATAAGGACTCCTATAAATTTTATACAAATAGGTTCTCTATTATTATGCCTTTGAAATGTCAACTAGTAGTGGTATTAGGATGCATTTGGGATGTAGACTAAGGATGGTATGCACTTTTTTTAACTTTTTGGCCTTCTTTCTAAATTGTTCTCCAGAAAGGTTGGATCAGTTTACAACTACACCAATAGTGGATTGGTGTCACTATTTTTCCATATCTCCTCTAATAGTTGTTATTCTCCTTTTCTGTTATATTAGTCAATCTGATAAATATGATACTGATAATTATTCAGAGTTGTTTTAATTTACATTTTTCCAATCATAGTAATTTAGAACATTTTTATATGACCATAGATAACTGATTTCATCATCTGAAAGCTGCCTATTCATATCCTATGACCATTTATCAATTGAGGAACAACTTGTTCTCTATATATTTGAGAAATAATGGTTTTATCAGAAAAGCTTGTTATAAAAATCCCCCCATTTCCTGTTTTTCTTCTAATCTTGGTTAGATTTGTTTTACTTGTGCAAAAGCTTTTAATTTAATGTAATCAAAATTACCCATATTACATCCCATAATATTTGCTACCTTTTGTTTGGTCATAAATTCTTTCTTATTCATGGATCTGACAGGTAAAATATTCCATGCTCCTTTAATTTGCTTATGATATCACCTTTTGTGTCTTAATCATGTTCCCATTTTGACCTTGTCTTGGTATATAGTATGAGTTATTGGTCTATAACTAGTTTCAGCCAAATGACTTTATAGTTTTTCCAGAAATTTGTATTAAACAGTGAGTTAATGTCCCAAAAGTTTTGATTTTTGCATTTATCAAACACAAGATGGTAATTTACTACTGTATTGTGCACCTAATCTATTCCACTGATCTATATAACTCTATTTCTTTGCCAGTATCACATTGATTTTGATGATTTCCATGCTGTAATACAGTTTGAGATCTTTTACTTCTAGGAAACCTTCCTTCACATTTTTAATTGATTCACTTGATACTCTTGACATTTGGTTTTACTAGATAAATTTTCTTATTTTTTCTACATCTATAATTCCTTCTAATTTGATTGGTATGGCACTGGATAAGTAAATTAATTTAATAGAATTGATTTTATTGTATTGACTCAGTCTACTCAAGAGCAATTAATATGTCTTTAACTGTTTGGAAAAGTGTGAAAAGTGTTTCGTGGTTGTGCTCATATAGTTTCTGGGTTTGTCTTGGCAGATGGACTCAAGTAATTTATCTTGTCTGCAGTTATTTTAAATGGAATTTCTCTTTGCTGCTGGACTTTGTTGATAATATATAGAAATGATATTGTTCTATATGGGTTTATTTTATAGTCTGTAACTTTGCTGTGTGCACATCTTTATTGATCACCTATCGAGTTCCCAGCCCTATAGAACTATAAAAAAAAAAAAAAGAAGGGTTGGTCTCTTTTCTCAAAAAAGTCAGATTCCAGCTAAGGAAATTATACATAGAGATGAAGCAGTTAAAGAAGATAAAGCAGGATACAATTAAGGAAGAGTTTAGCAGAGATATAGAAGTTTGGCCACTGTTTTATTTCCCTATCTTTTGGATATTCCCTGGGATATTCTAGATCATGTCACCATATATAGAGAAGAAAGTTCTATAGAAGAGAGGTTGTGACTTGTCTAAGATCACATATTTAGGCAGTGACAGAGACAAAGTTCAGACTCAAGACCCCTAACTTCAAATACAGGGCTCTTTTCACTTTATCCTGCAACTTCATTTGGTCCTTGAAAAATGAATAATATCTGGCTATGGAAAGGCTAGAAGGGAATATATTTAAGCTGAAAATAAGCAAAAGAAGGGAGAACTCAGGGACCAGAATGAAAATCAGGGGCAATTGGTACCAATCTGTTTAGAGTAGCAGGTGTGTGTTGGGGAACAGTGGGAATGTAAGATTGGAAGGACCAGACTTCATAAAGGATGAGAGCTAGTTGGCATTAACGCAAAAAATCAGAGGTTCTCAAATTTTTTAGTCATCATATCCCTTTTCATTCTTTAAAAATATTGAAGACACTACCCCTACCCCTACCAAGAGCTTTTGTTTAGATATTTACCATATTAGAAATTAAAAATAATACATTTTTAAAATATTTCATTCATATTAAGCCTATTCTATGTTAATATAAATAACATTTTAATGGGGGGAACCTGTAATTAAGAAGAATGAGCTTCTTTTAAATATTTTTTACATATTTATTTACTGTCTGGCTTAATAGAAGATGGCATGTTTCTCATATTTCCTTCAGAATTCAGTTGTTGTGAAATGTCATTTTGGTTGAAATATATGAAGAAAATCTAGCCTATGTAACTGGAAAAGGGGGAGGGGGAGTATTCTGATGGACAAATAACATCTCAGTCTTATGAAAATAGTTCTGATGTCACAGACATTCTAAAAGAGTCTCAGGTACCCCAAGGGATCCAAGGATCACAACTTGAAAATGTTTTACCATAGATAATGAGGAGATATAGTTTCATCAAAACACACTCAGTTTATTTATTTAGAAGATTAAAAGAAAATTGATAGGAATCCTTAATGCCTTAAAAAATTAAGTATTCTGCAATTGAGACCTAGTCATAGCTTCATATTCCGCTTTGACAGTCAAACTACCCTTGAGATCAACTTTAAATCGAAAATACTTGCTTCCTACATTGGCTATAAGATGCCAATAGTATTTGGAGGGAAGAAAACTATACTCCAACGTGACATTAGTCATGTTCTTGAAAGAAAGCAAATGATCAATTTAAATCACCTATTTATAGAAACCCCCACTTAGATAAGGGTCACTTTGATCATGCTGCTGAAACAAATTCAGACCAAGTCAATACAACCTATTTTCTTTCTGTAGCAAATCAAAAAATACGGAGGGGAATGGGAGGTGGGGAGAGGGACTTAAGAAGGACAAGAAAAAGTTACTACAGCTAGAGGCAATCACTTTATCCTCTCAACATCAGTACAGGTCACTAGCACAACCTCCATATACAAAGCAAAGTGAAGAATTCAAACAATTTTCCAGATTAATTCAGGGTACTTCCTGCATTGGTACTTCACCCCCACCACAACTCTTACTTTCACTAGCTAGTTCCCAACCATTATCTTTCCTGAAATATCTAGGTAAAAGCTTATTTTGATAGGATGTACACATGCAAAGGCAAATGGGGAATTTCTAGATAATTCAAGAAAAACTCTCCCAAACCTGTTAATTCTGATAATGTGATGTGTGTGATAGCATTGCTTCACGAATTCACAGTCACATGAGTTTAAGCTTCTACTGAACTAGCTGCTTTGAAAACTAAGTAGATATTCTTAATTAGGGTTAAACTGGTAAAATGTTTAACAATCAGCTCTCCAAAAAGTAGGTCACACTTTTCAGTTTCACCTATTGCATTAATAATTTTCCCCATTACTGTCTTAAGTCCAATCAACAAAACAATAAATAACGCCTTAATTTTAACATGTCCAAATCCCAAGGTTTAAATATTCACAAGAAAATTTTAACAATCTTCTCTCCTGAGAGCTGACTAGAGTCAGGACAAATTTACTGGAAAGGACTTTTTTAAAATTATCTAGTTCATACCCTCATTGACAGAGCACAAAATTCTGACCCAGAGAGTTTGTGATATGTCCAAGATCATAGAAGTAGGATTCCAAGTCAATTCCTCTGACTTTGTATTCATATCTCTCTGTGTTCCATCAATCTACCTCCTTTAGAGCCAGACACAGAGGAACCTGGCTTCCTGGAATGGAACACACAATCACAAAAGCGGAATAATTTCTGTTGTGCATTGAGCTCATTACATATAGACCTGGAGAAACATACGTGCACATTTTTTTTTAAATAGTAGACTCGCTATTCTCTTTCTTAATTGTAAAGATGATTTCCCTGAAGTATTTTTAAGCTGGAAAGATTTCCTACAAGCTTGTGAAAAATCGTTCTCTACAGGAGATCCAATTTGTTGGCAGGAATCCAACAATCCAAAGTATTGGTAACTAGCTTGATAATGAGTCTCTTTCCATGTAAATTGGCTCATTATTATCAATTTTTGTCAGCTCTCCAGCGATTCCTGATCTGCTCTTTCACTTCAGCAAAGTAGTTCAGGAAACAGACCCTGAGCAGAAGGCAGAGCAGAGAGTCTAGCCCCAAGTTTCCAACTGCAGATCCTCCAAGACTTCCCATCACAGAGAGGAGGCAGAGAACTTAGATGACTGACTGGCTGCCATGCCAGCTTAGAATTTACTGTTCAGAACAGAGAGATGTTAAGGAGACTTACAATGAGGTGCTATAAAAACAGAGTTTGATTGAAAGAGCTTACACACAATGCAAATGAGCACTTTGTCCCATGATTCATTGCTATCAAGAGAACTAAATTTGTACAGCCCAGAGGAAAGATGACTAATGGGCTGCATTACAATTGTTGATTATACCTGGGAAGAATTAGTAAAGAGAACTGGCTAAGGGGGAACTTGGGAGCCACCACTGATATTGGGTATGGGAGGAGGGAGTAGTTTGGGCAATACAAGGAGGAGTGGGGAAATTAGACCAAATAACAGGAAACGATTTAAAACCATGAGGTCGATTAGACAGAGAAATCACCTTCACCACAGGATGTGGCAGAATTATCACAAGAGGAATCCATAGGAAAGAGATGTGGGGAATTGATAGCAATTTTTTCAAAGATCAATGTCTTTCATCAAGTAACCAGAGGAGCTGTGAAAAAGCTGTTTTCTGGCCTCCCTGGTCTCCTGCTTAAGATTCCAGCCCTGATCCTCATAAATTCACAAAACTAAGGATCAGAATGAAGGTCATCTAGTTTCTGCTCTCTCATGAAACAAATGAGGAAACTGAGGCCCAGGGAGCTGAAACATCTTGCCTCTAACCATATCATTAATAGTAGGGCTAGGATTTGAGCCCATAGTCTTCTAACAAATATAGTATTCTTCCCACTCTTTCACACAGGATGACACCTTTGAAAGTATTCTTGGGATTATAGATTTAGAGCTGAAAGGGACCTCAGAGGCTAGCTGTGATATGCCAAAATATCATACACACACAGAAAGCACCAAAAACAAGATTCAAGCACATATTCTCTAACTCTAGTAAGTTCTCTCTACATACTCTAATATATTGCTCTTTGCTACTCATTCACCTCAGCAAATGTTTAATAATGAGCCTGTGCCCTATCTTTGGCCATACCCACAGGGTTGCATAAAAGGTATAAAATAGTCTATGATCCTCAATGAGTTTGTCATTGAGTTGGGGACTTGAGAGCAATACACAAGTAATAATGATAGAACAACAACAATATAATAGTTAACATTTGTATAGTGAAAATTTCCAACTTTGCATATGTTATTACATCTTGATCTTCACAACAATTCTTCAAGGTTATAAATGAGGTTTTGCCTTAAAAATTCATTCAGACATCCATCTGGGATGCTTTTCATCTGCCTATAACTATTAATATATACCCTCACTTTCTGCTTTCTATATCTTGTTCAGGACAGTAATTGAATTAATAACATAATAATTTCTTGAAAGAGTATGTCAATTGACTGCCCTGTGAATCAACTCAACATTTCTGTGATTCCCTAGACCAGGGTTTATTAGTGGTTTTGTGTGACATGGACCCCTTTAGAAATCTGGTGAATATTATGAAACTTTTCTCAGAATCATGTTCTCAAGTAAATAAAATAAAACACATAACTCCACAAAGGAAACAAACTTCAATAAAAAAATTTAAATTATTGACATATTTTAAAGACAAGTTTTCAGATCCCAGGATGAGAATACCTACCCTAAACACACTCTTAGCTAGCCATCATACTTGGAATTTGTAACTCAAGTACCTGGAATATAGTAAATACCTCTCATTCATTTATTCACTAAGCAATGTTGTGCCTTAGTTACTCCAAGGGTAAGACAATATCTCTTATCTTTTATATTCTAAGCCTTGCCAGCTTTAAAGGTCAGTGAAAGTGATTTTATTCTTCTGATGATGAAATGACTCTTGAAAAAAGAGATCCTGCATCATTAATGAATACAACAATCTCCCCTCAGTCTTTAACCTCCATAAAGAAAGGTATTGAATTGATTCCAATTAATGAAAGTAATCATTAGGTGTTTTCTGGGTGCTTTGAGGGAGCATAGAATAATAGATGTCTTTTTTTTAAACTCATGCATAAACTGGATTTAATTGAGACACAGTTACATGAAGCCATGGGCCTCATTCTTTCTTCTAGAGTCATCAAAGAGGTCCAGTGGCAAAATAAAAGTCACAATGTCTAGCAATGACACCTTAACATCACTGATGTCTAATCAAGTTCTAAGCACTCCACAGAGCTTGCTTCAGCTACGTTTATGAACATTGGAACATGGAGGAAGTCTTCACATGTTTGGGTATACACCCCTCTAACTCAAACCTAATAGTTTGAGACACTCTAATTACCCTCAACCTGTTTTAGCCCATCTGTGGAAACAGTTTCATAGAGTATGACCATTGTGTATGTTACAGTTTTGTGAGACCATAGGTGAGCATTGGCCTGAGTATAAGAAGTGTCTGATGCCATCCAAGAAATGGCAGGCATACCCTAAAACTCAAACTGAGTTTCTCACTGGCTACCTTGTAAATAAGGGAAACTAGCTATCACCAGGCCTGGAATCGGGAACATCTTTCTCAGTGGACACCAAAGATGGATAGCAGCCTTGGAAAAGGGCTCAACAACCCTCCCAGCAGAGCTACTAGTCTTCCCTTAACACACTGTAAACACTAGACTGATAGACAAGAATTGACAAGGGAACAAAGAAGTCCTAGGATCCAGTGCTAACTCTGACACTACTGGCTATTTCAGCCTGGCCAAGTCCCTTAACTTCTCAGCTCTCTAGATATCTAAGAAGAAAAAAATGCAAGGAAGGTACTGTCCTACATTGGCATTAGGGGTTCCCCATAATAATGAAATTGCAGGTCCATTCTCTATCCTTAACTTTACTAATTAGCAACAATCATGATGGAAGTAAATGAAGGAGGGATTAATTATTGTATGTTCCACTCACATCCATTAAAATAGATATCAACTGGTTAACTATAGTATTGTCAAGAATGTCTAAACTGAGAAAATGTTATGACATTATTCTCCTCCTCCCCCCAGAATAGTGGATATTGCACATTATCATGCCTACCAAATCAGGACAAAACAGGCAAGTTTATATCACAATATCATACTAACTGGTAACATCTTTTCTTACTCATTTACTCAAAAACAAGTTCAATGGCAGTGGCCTGAGTATAAAAACTGTCTGATACTACCCAAGAAATGGCAGGCATACCCCAAAATTCAAACTTAGTTTCTCACTTGCTACTTTGTAAATAAGGGAAACCAGTTGGCACAGTGGATAGAGTACCAGGCCTGGAGTCAGGAATACATCTTTCTGGGTTCAAATCTGGCTCCAGACATGTACTAGCTGTGGGACCCTGGGCAAGTCCCTTAATCTTTTTTGCCTCATTTTTTAAATGAGGTGGAGAAGGAAAATGGCAAACCATTCCATTGTCTCTTCCAAGAAACCGCAAATGTTGTCACAAAGAATCAGACATGAACAAGATTGACAACTTTATAAATAATTTGTGGTTAAGGTAGACTACCAACTGGAGTCCTGGAAACCCCAATTGGGATAAATATCTTCAAGTGCTCTGCATAATTAAGGTGATGAAAATTTAGTACTTTCAGAATTAAAAACTGTTGCCATCTTCTGCACTAAATCCTTTATGTGCTTTCTCTACCTTTATTCAAATAAAACTCTAGCAAGTATTAGAACTTTTTTATGAATATATGTTGGTTTACATTGTCATTGTCTATTCAAAGGAAGTGGGGGATCAGTGTTGGTGTAAAAAGGCAGTCTCTTTTTTTGTCACATTAAATAGGTGCGGTGTTTGGGAGA
Organism: Macrotis lagotis; assembly: GCF_037893015.1. Taxonomy (NCBI): domain Eukaryota; kingdom Metazoa; phylum Chordata; class Mammalia; order Peramelemorphia; family Peramelidae; genus Macrotis; species Macrotis lagotis. The sequence goes on from NC_133658.1 coordinate 313,942,904, forward strand.
AATGGGTTGGCTTCTAATACTGGTCCATTTTGGTCTGTCGTTTAAAAAGCATAGGCAAAACTGAGCTGTGAAAACAAATTTCAGAGAATAACAGCAGGCCATTTACAGTGATAGATGAATATAACAAATAATCGTACACTTATGCTCAAAATGGTGTGTATTATTTGTGCTCAGAATATCAGCCTCATTAAATAGCTGTCAAACCAACTCACTTGATTCTTCCATCCTACAGTGCCTCCACTTTATATTGTCTAAAACACAGAATCATCTAATTTTATTCTTTGTGGCTGCTGATGGTCTCAAGTGGGAAAGAAAAGGGAGATAACCTAATAGTTCTCTGCATGAGGTACTTCAAAGCAGTGACTAGGATAGTTCTACCAGGACTTATGCAACATGGAGACCCCAAGCTTTTGGAGCATGAGGAGATCATAGTTATCTTTGATTTTTCTGAAGCAAAGTTCCTGTTTTAGTATTTCTTACTCCAGTTCCATCTATTCTACTCTGCCTCTATTTCTCTCATCCATTTTCTTTCTAAAAATTATCCTTTCTCCTCTCCTCAACTTATCATTGTTTAAATGGGAACTTGCTTTCCCCCTTCATTCTCATCTCCCATATATATATTCCAGAACCAGATACTTTTAATCTTTCCAAACCAGGTGTACACGAAGTACAATAAGTTACTGTACAAAAAGGACATAAAACCGATGGGACCACAGTCTTGACCTTTAAGAGAGGAAGTAGAAGACAGAGTTAGTTTCTGAGAGGTCATTGCACAGGGAAAGAGGATCTAGCAATACAAGTCTCAGAGCACTCAAAAACAGCCAGACAACAATAGCTCATTGACTTGGTATATGAACAGGGACATAAAAGAAGCCTGAAATCAATTCAGTTACCCACATCAGGGTCAGACTAAGTGATGTGACCAACTTCAAAATTGGAAGTGCACAAGAAAAAGGAGACAAAGCAGGGATTAGATTACAGCCAACACTGAACCACTGGTAGAAGGGGACAAAGGCCAAATATTGTGTTCAAGGGAAGCACCTAAGACCAACTGACTATGGGCTTCAATTGTAGTAGTCTTCTTTGAGAAATAAACTCTTGGTCCTCTTTTGAAAATTTCTACTCTCCTTTTATTGAAAACTACTCTAATCCATTTTATACTTCACAATGCTGCCTATGTCTTCTTTATTCATAAATTCTTCTCCTAAGTAAGGAATAGTTAATCTGTTGGATATACAGAAAGGGGAGCAGTTTATGATCAAAGAAGAGATAGAGAACATCATAAAAGACAAAGTGAATAATTTTGATTACATCGATTTAAAAAGTTTTAGCACAAACAAAACCAATGCAACCAAGATTAAAAGGAATGCAGTAAATTGGGAAAGTCCTGACAAAGGACTCATTCCTAAAATGCATAGAGAACTGACTCAATCTATAAGAAAACAAGCCATTCCTCAATTGATGAATGGTCAAAGGATATGGAAAGACAATCATTACTGATTAGAGAAATGCAAATTAAAATAGCTCTCAAGTACGACCTCACACCTAACAGGTTGGCCAATATGACTAAAAAGTAAAATGATCAATGTTGAAGAAGATATGGGAAAACTGGGTCACTAATGCATTGTTGGTCAAGTTGTGAAATGATACAACCTTTCTGAAGAGCAATTTGGAATTATGCCTAAAGGGCAATAAAACTATACATGCCCTTTGATCCAGCAATAGCACTATTGGATCTGTATCTCTAAAAGATCATGAAAAGGTCAAAATCCACATATACAAAAATATTTACAGTAGCTCTTTTTATAGTAGAAAAGAATTAGAAATTTAAGGGATGCCCATCAACTTGGGGAATAGATGAACAAATTGTGGTGTATGAATGTTATGGAACACTATTGTTTCTATAAGAAATCATGAAAGATGGGACTTCTGAAAAGCCTGGAAAGACTTGCATGAATTGATGCTGAGTGAAATGATCAGAGCAGAAGAACATTATACACACTAATAACATGGGGTGATGACCGACTATGATAGTCTTGTCCATTTCAGTAGTACAATAATCAGACAATTCTAAAAGACTTGTGATGGAAAAATATCATCCATATCCAGAGAAGGAAGTGTGGAGTTTAAACAAAGACCAAAGCTTACTATTTTCAATTTTTAAAAGTTATCTCATATATTATGTCATTTTTCTCTCTAATTTTTTCTTCCATTTGGATTTGATTCTTTTTATACATCATGATTAATATGTGTTTATGATTAACATGGTTTTCCATGTAGAGCCTATATTAGATTTCTTTCTGTCAGGGAAAGGGGGAGGAAAGGGAGGAAGGAAGGAGGAAAAATGCAAACTCAAAACCTTGCAAAAAAATGATTGGTAAAAACTAATGTTGCAAATAGTTGGCAAAACAAATACATAAAATGTTTACATTTAAAAAATAAATTGTACTCCCATTCATAATCTGATAGGTAAAATGTGTTCCTTGTTCTTCTAACTTTTTTTATGATATCTCCATTACATATATAATTAGGTCATATTTCCATTTTGGCCATCTTGAGAAATAGTATAATATATTGGTCTATGCCCAATTTCTATCAAACTGTTTTCCAGCTTTACCAGCAATTTTTACTAAATAATCAATTATTTTCCCAAAAGCTAAAATCTTTACATTTAGCAAACACAACGTCACTATAATCACTTGCCTCTGTGTGCTGTAAGTTCTGTACCAATGACCTAACTTTCTATTTCTTAATTGGTATCAGATAGTTTAGAAAACTGATACCTCATAATATAAAGTTTAAAATCTGGTACTGCTAAATCTCCTTCCTTTATACTTTTTTCATTAATTCCATTGATATTCTTGACCTTTTGTTCTTCCAAAAGAATTCTGTTATTATTTTTCCTAGCTCAGTAAAATATTTTTTTGTAATATAACTGATAGCATTGAAAAAAATATATTAGTTTAGGTAAAATTATCATTTTATGATATTGGTTCTGCCTATCCACAATTAATTTTTGTCCAGTTATTTAAATATGACTTTATATTTGTATAAAAAGTGTTTTATAATTGTTTATATAGTTACTGGATTTGTTTTGGGAGGTATACTCCCAGGTATTTTGTAGCTGATATATAAAAATGGTAATGATTTATAAAGTTTTATTTTATATCCTGCTACCTTGGTAAAATGATTATTCCAACTAACTCAGTCTTTAGGGTTTTCCAGTATATTATAATGCTGTATGCAAAAGGAAATGGTTTTTTTATCTCACTTATTTTCCATTCTAATTTCTTCAATTTCTTTTTCTTCTTATTGTTGCTAGCATTTTTTGTACAATGTTAAATACTATTGATGATAATAGGAATTTTTGTTTTACTCCTTATCTTACTGGGAAGGCTTCAAGTTTATTTTCATTACAAATAATGTTTGTTGATGGTTTTAGGTAAATGCAACTTAACATTTTAAGGAAAATATATTTATACTTATTTATTTACATTTCTATACTTATTTATATTTATAATATATTATAATTATTTATACTTAGGCTTTCAAGTTTTTTAATAAAAACTAGTGTTTTATTTTATCAATAGTTTTTTCTGCATTCTGTTTTGTAAAAATTTTTTTAGGGTTTTTTTTGCAAGACAATGGGGATAAGTGGCTTGCCCAAAGCCACATAGTTAAGTAATTATTAAGTGTCTGAGGCTGGATTTGAACTCAGGTATTCCTGACTCCAAAGCCGGTGTCCTATCCACTGTGCCACTTAGCTGCGCCCATGCATTCTTTTATATAGTCATACCATTTTTGTTATTGATATGATCAATTAAGTTAATAGTTTTTCTTACGTTAAACTATCCCTTTATTCCTGGTTCAAATCCCACTTGATCACAATAATTTCTAATGCAGTTCTAATGCCCTAGATAATATTTTATTTAAAAATTTTGCATACATATTCATTAATGAAACTAGTCCATAATTTTATTTCCATGTTCGACTCTTCTTGTTTTAGTTATCAGTATTATATTTGTTTTACAAAAGGAGACTGATATGACTCCTTTGCCTGTTATTATTAAATATTGTTATTAGTTTATCTTTAAATATTTGGTGGAATTCAATTGCAAATCCAATTTGTATTGATGTTTTTTCTTAGGCAACTCATTTGTTATCTGTTCAATTTTTTTTCTAAAGCAATTTATTTAAATATTCTATTTCCTTTTCTGCTAATCTAGGCAATTTAATTTTTTGTAAATATTCTTCCATTTCACTTAAATCGTTAAATTTATTGGCACATAATCGGGCAGTTGTATATTTAACCTTTTCATTTTTAATATTAGCGATTTGGTTTTCTTTTCTCTTTTTTAAATCATATTAACCAATGATTCATTTATTTTGCTAATTTTTTTTCATAAAATCAACACCTAGTTTTATTTATTAATTCAGTGGTTTTCTTGCATTCAATTTAAATAATATCATCAATAGTTTTTACGATTTCCAATATGGGATTTAATTGGAGGGTTTTTAATTTTACTTTTTTCTAATTTTTAATTGCATGTACAATATATTGATCTGCTCTTTCTCTTATTAATATAAATAATTAGGGACACAAATGTTCCTCTGATTCCTGCTTTTGTTGTGTCCCATAGGTTTTGATATATTGTTTCATTATTGTCATTCTTTTTTAATGAAATTTTTTTCTATGATTTGTTCTTTAACCCATTCATTCTTTAAGATTAGATTGTATAGCATCCCTCTCAGAAGTTCAGAGAGCTAAAACAACTGTATTACACTAGCTATGGACAATGATATGCCTCCATTCAGAGGAAGAAAAGCAAAATGAAACAAAGCAAAACAAAAAAACCTTCAGAATCTGATGGCCACTTTATAAAAATTATCTCTTTCCCTTAATCCTAATTCCTCATCCCAGAAATGATTAATCTAGTCTCCAATTGACTTTTAATTTGTTTATTCATGGTCCCTTATTGAATATAATTTTTACCACATTGAAAAGGATAGATTTAATATTTTGGCTTTTCTCCATTTAACTATAAATTTTTTACATATATGGCCATATTTTTTTTGTAATGTTACCACATAATATTGAGAAAAAGGTGTTTTTTCTATTCCCTTTCAGTTCTCTCCAAATAGCCATCATAACTAGCTAATCCAAGATTCTGTTTACTTCTTTGACTTCTTTCTTATTTATTTTTTGTTAGATTTAATTAATTCTGAGAAGGGAAGGTTAAAGCTCCCCCCCCCCCGACTATTATAGCATTACTACTTATTTCTACATGTAATTAATTTAAATTTTCTTTTAAAAATTTAGATGCTATAGCATTTGGTGCATATGGATTTAGTACTGATATTGTTTCAGTGTTTATGGTACTTTTTATCATAATGAATTTTCCTTATTTATCTCTTTTGATTACATCTATTTTAGCTTTAGCTTTGTCTGGCAATTTCTATCCCTGCTTTTTTATATTTACTGAAGCTTCATAAATTCTACACAAGTCCTTTATCTTAACTCTGTGTATAACTCTCCTTTTAAAATATTTTTCTTATAAAAAAAAGACAATGTTGGGTTCTGATTTTGAATCCTTTTTGCTGCTTTCATTTTATGTGCAAAATCATTCCAATCATATTCACAATTATAAATACTAGTTGTGTATTGCTCTCCTATTTTTCCTCACTCTTATCTTACTTTTTTAATGTATCCTTTTCTTTTTATTTTTTTTCTTCTCATAGTCTGATTTGTTTTAACTATCTCCCTAATCAATCCTTTAAAAGAATCCCCACCTTATCTTCTCCCCTCTTATTCCTTAATCTACCCACCCTTCTAAAAATCCGTCCATTATCTTCCTACCACCTTCCTATTTTTTGATCTCCAAACATTCCTATTTATTGATAAATTTAGAAGACTTTTCTACCCTTCTAAATATTTATTACTGTTTTAACCCAATTATAATTACAATGTTTCCAGCTCTACCAACTCTCCATACCCACCATTTTCACTGCAACAATTCTTCTAATTCCACTTCATTTGTATGAGAAAATTTCTCCATTTTACCTCTCCCTCCCCAATTTGAATTATTCTTGTTTGCTAACCCAATTCTTTTGCTCTTTAAAATAATATTCAAAGACCCTTTGTCTTTTAATGTAGAAGCTATTAGATCTTATCTATTATGACTGTAGGTCCCCTGTATTTAAATTATTTTTTTCCCTTGTTCCTGGTCATACTTTCTCTCTGACCTGGGAGTTTCAAAACTTGATTATGATGTTTCTATGAGTTTTTATCTTGGGATGTCTTTCAAGTGGTGATAGGTAGATTTTTTTCAATTTCTATTTTATGCTCTTATTCCAAGAATTTCAGGGAAATTTTTCTTAACAATTTCTTTAAGCAGAATATCTACACTTTTTTAAAATCACCACTTTTAGGGAGTCCAATAATTCTTATATTGCTTTTCAATCTCTCCAGATCAGTTGTTTTTTCTGAGATCATCACATTCTCTTCTATTTTTTCATTCTTTTGCTTTTGTTTTATTATTTCATTTCTTTTTGTCTTATCACACCATTATCATTCCATTGCCAAACGCTAATTTTTAAGGAATTATTTTCTTCCTTAAATATTTGTATTTCCTTTTCCAATGTTGACTTTCTTTTCATAATTTTCTTGTTTTTCTTGAATTGTTATTATATTTTCATAATTTTTCTAAACATTTACCAATTGAATTTTGAAAATATTTTTACGTTTTTCCAAGAATTTTTTTGGACTTGTGACCATTTGATAGTTTTTTTGAGGTAAGAGTTCAAGCTTTCTAAACTTCACTATCTTCTAAATATGAATCCAAATCTTCTCCATCCACATAATAGCTATTTTTGTTCAGGTTCTTTCCCCTTTGTCTACTCATTTTTAAGTGCTTTATTATTATAGTCAGTTTATTGTTTTTAGTCCCAAGATGTAGAGGATAATACTTCAGGCTTCAGGTTTTTCATACTATTATTTTCTGAATTCTAGCTAGGGATCAACTTCCAGCACTCCTTTCTGCTCCTGAGCCTTGGCTAGGGATACTAGTCATGCCAACACTGAAAATAGCTCTTGCCCCTTGCAGCCTCTCCCATAGCTGCAAACTACGTCTAATCCCTCTGCACTGAAAGAGAAACCAAGAACTCTACTCTTTTACAAGTACCTACAAACCATCAGGGTCCCTACCCCTTACCATGCTGACTGGGCATGTACTTGCTTAGCTGTAGCCTGGGATTGTATCTAGTCAGCACATTTCAACTTGACATCCAGCAACAGTAAATGTTCCTTCAATCTTTCCCTCCTGAATAGACCAAATCACACATGAAAGTTTCTGAAGCCAAGAATGGTTCCCCCCATAGGAGTTTGTTGATTTAATAGAGTTGGTCTGGAGATGTTTGCATTTCAATTAGGCAAATCCTTTGCTCCTGGAGATCAAGTTTTTCCTGAGGTCCACTTAAATATTCTTAGGAGGACAACTGTTTATCCCACTTTTAATTAGCTCCACTGTTCAAAATTCCCTTTGAGATGACTATCTTATTTGTGGGAGAATTTTGGAGATCCTAGTATTTCCTGCCTTATTCCACTACTTTCCCAGAATCCTCTCAGCATTAGATTCCTTCAGTCAAAGAGCAGCCATAAGCATAAGGTCTGCTCTCTTGGATGGCTGCTCAAACAGTGATAAACTATTTCATGAGTTCCCTTCCATCAGAAAATAGTGAATTCTCTAGCTTGCTCTCTAGTTCAAAGAAAAAACCCAAAGAACAATGTAGACAAGCCTAGCCAGGTTTTTGCAAAGCAAGAGAATGTAGGGCCACCTACAATGAGCTTCTATAAAGGACACAGCTCTCTTTCAACAAAATGCAAATTCCAACAGATGCAGGGCATCCTGTGCCTCAATAAGTTCTTCTCTGACTCAGTCTAAAGTATCTACTTTTGTCTTTTGATTTTTCTCATCTCTACTTCTTATAAACAGGAGAGAATAGTGTCCACTATGAGCTTTCCTCTGAAAGAAGCTGTTCTGTGTTCTTTTGATTTCTCATTTTCTGATTTAGACAGGAACAGGACTTTGAGAAAAAAATGATAGTTATTTAGAGGTTTAGTTAGAGAACCCTAGTTTTCTCAAACATTATCTCATTTACTCTTTATAATATCCCTGTGATATAATAAGTACTATTATTATTCTTTTTTTTTCAGACAAGGAAACTGAGACAGACAGAAGTTAAGTGAATTGCTCATAGTCACATAGCTAGTGAGTGTCTGAGGTCAAATCTAAACTTAGGTCTTCTTGATCCAGGCCCAGAACTCCAACCATTGTACCACCTTGTTGCCTCATTTAAATGAGCTTCTGGATTTAAGTAAAATTAATTGAAATAATTCACAACATCAGAAAAGTAGCAGAATATAAAATAAACACATACAAATCACTAGCCTTTCTGTAAATTATCATAACACCTAATGGAAAGAGATTTTTTTAAAAAAGGAATTACATTCAAAAATAGAACATATAAAATAACTGAGTTCTCTTAATTAGACATAAAAATTATGTGACTATAACTTCAAATCACTTGCCCAAAATAAAAGACAAATAATTATAAAAATGTAAATTACTCGGGGCGGCTAGGTGGTGTAGTGGATAAAGCACCAGCCTTGGAGTTAGGAGTACCTGGGTTCAAATCCGGTCTCAGACACTTAATAATTACGTAGCCGTGTGGCCTTGGGCAAGCCACTTAACCCCCATTTGCCTTGCAAAAAAAAATGTAAATTACTCATTGTTGGCCAAGCTAATATAATAATGTCAATACTAGCAAAGTTAATTTATAGATTTAGAACCATTATCAATCAAAGCACCAAAAGATTGCATTATAAGCATACATTCATCTGAAACACCAAAAGGAAAATAATCTCAAGGGTCATAATAAAAAAATGGGGAAGAATGGGGGATAGAAGTACCAGATTTAAAGATATATTACAAATTATTAATTATTAAACAAAAAATCATTTAAAAATGGAACTGGTTTAAAAAATAGGAAAGTTGATCAATTGAACAAATTAGCTACATAACACCTAGAAAACTGAACATAGAGGTAGAAGGTTCTGTAAAGTTGTGGATATCAAATACTAGTGTAAGAACTCATATTTGTCCACCTCCCTCAAAGGGAAAATTTGAACCAAATTTGGAAGAACTTACATTTAGGCCAACATCTTACACTGTATTCTACAATAGTCTTCCAAAGAATTAATAAATTATTTTATATAAATTAGAGAAGGAAAGGAAATGGCTTTCACAACTATGGACTAGATGGTATTCTTGATAAAAGAAGGAAGAGAAATAATCATAAAGGATTAATAGAAATTTTAATAAAAAAATTTAAGCTATATAAATTAAAATCTATGTAATTAACATTAAGAAGAAAAACAGTGGGGCAGCTAGGTGGTGCAGGAGATAGAGCACCGGCCCTGGAGTCAGGAGTGCCTGAGTTCAAATCCGACCTCAGACATATAATAATTACCTAGCTGTGTGGCCTTGGGCAAGCCACTTAACCCCATCTCCTTGCAAAAAAAAAGAGAGAGAGAAAAACAGTGTACTTTGATAACTTTTTGTGGCCAATTAATTTGATAAAAAGTATGATGTACAAAATAAGTAAAGAATTGATTCAAATATTCAAAAATAAGGGCCATCCCAAAAGATTATCAAAAGATATGAATAGGTAATTCTGAAAAAAAGGAAAGAGCTCCAAATCATTATGAATAAGAGTAAGGAAAATCAAAACAACTCTGAGGTGCTACCTCACAGCCATCAGAGGGGCAAAGATAACAAAAATGGAAATTCTACTTTGCAGAGAAAGAAGCATAAGACAAATTGGAGGGGTTATAGAAGAACAGTCTTGTGTTAGTAGCAAAATGAATTTGGAGGCTATTTGGAACTGTACCAAAAAAGTCATTAAATTCAAAGAAACCAGAGAAAAGAGGAAAAGACTTATATGTAAAAGAACAAATATAGAAGCAATTTTTTTGTAGAACAAAGGTAGAAACAAGTAGGTAACCATTGGTTGGAGAATGATTGGGCAAATTATAGTTTATGACAATAATTGCATTCATTAGTCTACACATATATACATATTTACATAAAATATGTATATGCTTTTACATATATTCAAATGTAAGCTCAGTGAAAGCAATGATTTTTTTCCTTATGTTTATTTCCTCCTTACCCATAACAGTGCTTGGCATAGAGTAGTTGCTTAATAAATGCTTTTTGATTGATTAATGGATTAATTGATGAAAACTTATGTAATATTACATAGTAAAAGAAAAGACTGACAAATGAGATGAATGCAGAGAAAACTGGTATGACTTTTCTAAACAGATGCAGATTGAGGTAAACAGCACCAGTAGAACAATTTTTGTTTAATACTGTAAGGATAACAAATTTGGAAAGCTATAAGAACTCTAACACAATGACAAAGCACAACTATAGAAAACTGGTCTTTTGGTAGTAAGGTGATAGAGACTAGGTGCTGAATGAGACAAATTTACAAATACAACCAAAGTATGAATTTATTTTATTTAACTATATTAATTTGCTAAAGAGAGATTTTATTTGGGCTAGGTGTAATAGTAATTATGATAGAATAGTAATAATAGAAAAATAAATAGTAAAGAGAAAAGAGATAAACAAAATATTTTAAATTATATGAAGGAGCAGAAGCAAAGTTCAGAGCACATATAAGCAGGACAATGTTGTTGCTATTATATTAAATGTAATATACACTACAAAAAATTGTATATAACAGCTTTACAGTTTTTTGTCCATGCCTCTTTTTCTGTTTTTCTTTATAAATGCAGATGATATTGGTGAGGTTAATAAATTTTTATTTTTTTTCAAACATTGGTAATCATCAAAGTTTCTGGTCATGTAGGGTGATCAGATATAAGCAAATGTGTTTGTGGAATTCTAGGCAAACTAGCTGGGGGTGGAGAGCAGGAGAACATTCTGAGCAAGCTTTCTACTCTGCAGAGAAAGAAGCATAAGAAAAAGAGGAAGAGGAAAAGAATGAAAATAAAGAAGAGGAAGAAGAAGAAGAGGAGAAAGAGAATCCAGGAAGGAGGAAACAATCTTTTAAACAAATATCTGCCAAATGCATGCTGTGAGCATGGTGGTTCTGCTCTTTATGGTATGGGAGGAGAGGAAAAAAAAATAGGGCTTCTACCTTTATAGAGTTCACAATCTAAAAGAAGAGACAGGAAGTAGATCTTTTACAGAATCTTGTGTGTGTGTGTGTGTGTGTGACAATGTATAATTTATAACCAGAGAAATCTGGAAGGAGATGGTATTTGTTTGACTTTTGAGGATTAGCACACAGTAAGAATAGAAAGAACAATAGAATAGGCTTATGTACACATGTGTGAGGGGAGGAGCACTATAAAGAAAGGGAAAGGGAAATTTCTTGTAAATCCCTCCTTTTTCTTTATTCAGTGGTGAGGAGAGTAGACAGAGTAGAAATAAAATTTTCATTGTCTTGAAAGTGAAGAAGATAGAACTTGATTGATTTAGAGAATGAAAAACAAAAAATAAGTTTGTCTTTCTACCAACTATAATGATTGGATTTTCTTTTTGAATCTCCCTCTTGGAATCTTCCCTCTTCTTTTTTTTTTAAAGATGTTATTTATTTTGAGTTTTACAATTTTTCCCCTAATCTTACTTCCATCCCCCCACCCCACAGAAAGCAATTTGCCAGTCTTTACATTGTTTCCATGGTATACATTGATCCAAATTAAATGTGCTGAGAGAAAAATCATATCCTTAAGGAAGAAAATTAAAATATAAGAGATAGTAAGATCAGACAATAAGATACCAGTTTTATTTTCTAAATTAAAGGTAATAGTCCTCGGTCTTTGTTCATACTCCACAGTTCTTTCTCTGGATACAGATGGTAATCTCCATTGCAGATAGCCCCAAATCGTCCCTGACTGTTGCACTGATGGAATGAGTGAGTCCATCAAGGTTGATCATTACCACCATGTTGCTGTTAGGGTATACAGTGTTCTTCTGGTTCTGCTCATCTCCCTCAGCATCAGTTCATGCAAATCTTTCCAGGCATCCCTGAATTCCTATCCCTCCTGGTTTCTAATAGAAAAATAGTGTTCCATGACATACATATACCACAGTTTGCTAAGTCATTCCCCAATTGAAGGCCATTTACTTGATTTCCAATTCTTTGCCACCACAAACAGGGATGCTATGAATATTTTGATACAAGTGATATTTTTACCCTTTTTCATAATCTCTTCAATATATAGACCCAGTAGTGGTATTGCCGGATCAAAGGGTAGGCACATTTTTGTTGCCCTTTGAGTATAGTTCCACATTGCTCTCCAGAAAGGTTGGATGCGTTCACAGCTCCGCCAACAATGTAATAGTGTTCCAGATTTCCCAGAATCCTTCCAACAATGATATTATCCTTTCTGGAATTTTCCCTTTTCAATGAAAAGAGACATCCTCCAGCTTAGAGAAAGATGCCCCAACCCCTCAGATTCAGGATAGAAGACAGTTTACATTATTTCTGACAGATCTGAGCCATGATTTAAAGTAAAATTCTAAAAGTTGCAAAAACTATTCCTAGGGATGAGGATGCATATGCTTTTTAAAAAAAATTTTGGTGGTTAATAAACTGAGAGCACTGGATGTATATTTCTACTGACTATGGTTATATATTCTTGTTATTGCTTCAGCCCAAAGGAACCAATCAGCTATGCTTAGATTAATTATAGTTTTAACTTAAACATAAAAAAATTAATTCTGTACTTTTTTGCAAAGTTTCTCAACCAGAAGTTAAGTTTTTGTGATCTTTTCCTGTGCATTTGTGGCTTTATTTCCCACTTGTGTCAGCAAATATATATGTTAGGCACATCCCCTAGTCCCAGCACATACTTACTAGCTATGCAGTTCTAGGCAAGTCACTTAATCTCTCAGGTTTTTTCTTATTTGTGAAATGGGAATAACCATTTCAAAAGCACTTACCTCACAAGACTATTATAAAAAATCAAATTAAATAAAATATACACAGCATTTTGCAGAACTTTATTATATATATATATATATATATATATATATATATATATATATATATATACTCAATTGCCATCATTAATGTTATTAGTGAAGAGAAGACTAAAGTTGCATCCCATAAAAGGTGGGAAACATCATTTGGGGGATTTACAAGAATGATAAAGGCAATTTTAAGGATCCAAGAATTCACCCACATAATCATATTCAAAGCAAAAGTCCATACAGAATGACTTTTGTCCTTCTACTTTCTGTAAGAGAACTCTGGTGTGTCTCCTCTGAGAAATGCTGAGCCCTGCTCATTCTTCTCTGTGAGAATGTATACCTCTTCTTCTTTCCCTCTTTTCCTGTCTAAGTAATTGTTTCAATATGTGCTTTAAACAACCACCAAAGACAAAATATAGTGAATTTTGACTAAAAATTATGATTAAGTACAAATTACTCAGTCTTTACTTCAAGAATACAAATTTCTCAGTCCCTGATCCTTAAGAAACATCCTCTGTCTCCAGAAACAACTTATCTTCTTTCTAGTCCTGATTTCCTTCAAGACTCAGTTCATGTCACTTTCTGTAGGAGAGGTTCCTGAGATATTTCCCTCCAATGTTATCTTGTACCTACTTTGTATGTATCTTATATACATCTATCTTTAGATATTCTTTCTCCATTAGAATCAGGGACTCCATGTGATTTAGGAACTATTTTGTTTTTCTATTATAACCCCAATACTTATCTGATACATGTTGTTCAGTCATTCATTCCAACTCTTAATGACTCTTTGTACCTCAGCATCATTAGTCCCTTCTAGCCTCTACTGTATCTCAAAGCTTGTCTAAGTTCATGTTCATTATTTCCATGATACTATTTATCTCATTCTTTTTTTTTTTAATCTTAAACTTCAGGTCAACTTTTACACCTCCTTTTTCACCTTCATAATGAGGCTTTTTAATTCTTATTCACTTTCTGCATCAGAATGCATCATCTATAAATCTAAGATTGTTGATAGTTCTCCCAGCGATTTAATTCTGGCTTTTGATTCATCCAGTCTAGCATTTGGTTTGAAGGACTCTGCATTTAAGTTAAATAAATATGGTGACAAAATACATTCTTGTTCTAATCCTTTTCCCATCTTCTGCTCTAACTGTTGCTTCTTGAATGCATGTTCCTCAGGCTACTAGTAAGAGGATCTGGTACTCTCATTCTTGGCATAACCCTAAATTTAGGATTGGGACATAAACTGATCTTTTCCAGTTCAGTAGTTTCTGTTAAGTCTTCCAAATTTGTTGATATATTGAGTGCAACACTTTAACAGCAGCATCTTTTAGGATTTTGAATGTTTAATAAGTGGTTGTTTATTGATTGTCAATCCGTAAATATAATTTGAATGCCTCTTATACTCCCCCCCACACTCTTCACATTTCTTTCTTATCCAAATATTACTCACACTTCATATTTTAGTTAAAGAGGCAATTTTTTAAGGAGTCTTCCCTTAGTTCTCCAGCCTACAGAAATCGTGTCCTCCTCTGATATCTCAAAACTTTTCTGTTCCATTGTACTTAGCACTTGACCATATATTAGCTTGTAGTGTTTTCTTTTTGAAGCATTTTTTTTCTCTTTTAGTCTTGTATCTTCAACTAGAGTGTAAGCTAACCAGGAAATATGTATATATATATATGTATATATATATATATATTAATATTCTCCATAGTATAGGGCTAGAGACTCAGCAAGTTACTCAACAAATATTTGTTGAATTGTCTTCATTAAGGAATTCATCTTTCACTAGAAGCTCTCATGAAACAGTAGAAAAAGGAACAAGATTAAAAGTCATAAGTTCTGGGCAGGCACTTAAAATCTTGCCTGACAGGACTGAGTCAATAACTTAAGATATGGATTAGGAAATTCACTTCATCTTTTGGGGCATTATTCAATTTTTATTCTTTTAATTTCTGTGAAATTAAAATAAGTTCTTGTCTACTCACATGTATGTTAAAAGATAGAAAATCAGACAATTGATGTGAAACCACTTAAAAAGTGCTGCTAACTCAACATTGATGAGATGCTCCAAATACCTAACTTGTGTTTATAACTCTATGAAAAATAGTCCACTGGCAGTTTCCAGTGACCAACTGCAGATTAGGATAATAGGCATCATAATGAACAGGAAAGAACAATGTTGTTGAAATTCAAAAACCTGACTGAGTCTTTGTGTGACCTCCATGTTCTGTATAGTTCTGGGCAAGGGATTCAGTCTCCCTGTGTTTCCTACTTTCATCTATCTGAAAATGGGAAATAATGCTATACCTACTTGTCTCTTATTTGCTGTGAAGGAAATACTTTGTAAACTGTAAAGTGTTGTATAAAAGTCATTTTTTTAAACTGGACCTATAATTTCATTAGTATTGGAAACTCTCAAAGAAAAAACTCTCCACCTAAACAGAAGGGCATTGAGACTGTAGCTTTCCCAAGATAATCACAAGTCTGTGTAGGATATGAACACAATAGGGTTGCTCTCCTTGATCTTAGGAGATAGAGTATTGAACCAGGAATTAGGAAATCCTAAGTTAAAATCCAGTCTCAAACACTGGACAAGACATTTAACTTCTGTCAACCTCAGTTTCCTCATCTGTAAAATAGAAATCATAATCATATCTATCTCACAAGGTTATTATGAGTATAAAATGAGATAATATTTGCAAAGTACTTATCATAGTGTCTTGGACATAGTAGGAATTTAATAAGTTCTTTATTATCTTCCCTGCTTCTCTTCTCAGCATGCTACCTCTCATGACATATAATAAATAATAATTATTTTCATTCAAGTGCAAGTAATTTCATCTGTCTGGGAATATATGTTTTTATAAAAGGGTAGAGAGAAGCTTATAGACTTAGACTTAGACTTCTAAAGAATAATTCCCTCCAAAAGTTGTCTCCTGGAAAATCTGCCAAGAAATCATCCTCTCCCCCCTGTCTAAAGTACTCTGTTCTAGGAAAATAGCCCATGATTCCTATGCTTCCTCAACATGAGGCAGTCTGTCAGTTTTATGCCACTTTCCTCTCTCAATGGTAATTTCCTAGAAGTTACAGCCAATTGCCAGTTCAGTCAGGAATCAGTGCTCTATGAATGACACTGTCCTATCATATAAATTGCAGTGTTTTTTCCTAGTGTTGTTCAGATGAAGAAAAAAACAGAGGTTCACAAGATGAATGCCCTTCATTAGATTTCATGTATACAAGATGCAGTCATCAAGAAATTCCCTGGATATATCCATTTACTAGAACCTTTCATGATCTCATTTTCCCTGGATTTTGCAATTGGGAAGGAATCTCTCCCCCACCCTCAGATCCAATTGTTCCAAGAAGATCAATTCCATTTAATTTGACAAGTTCTTACTAAGTACAAACTATATGCAAAGCTCTATGCTTGGTGCCAGAGATCCTCAGATATAACATACCCTGATCTTTAAGACTCACAATCCAATGAGGGTAGATGACATATCCATATAGAAAAGGAGGGATTTCAATGGAGAAAATAGAGGGAGGTACATTCCAGGTTTTGGGGAAAATATGAGTAAAAGCATAAAGATGGGGATGAAATATTTTTGATAATATGAGCAAAGCACTAGGAATGAAAAATAGCTCAATTTAATACAATCACACTAAAGTACGTAAAGAGGAATAATATGAAAGAAGACTGGATAGGTAGGTTACAGAAAGACTGTGGAGGACCTTGAATGATAGAGCTAATAGAGAACTTTAGGGAAAAGTCACATTTAAAAGTGGGAGGAGACTGAGGAGGCAGCAAAGGAGAAAGAGGAAAAAGCCATTAGTATGATAGTAGAGTCATAAGTGGTAGTAACATGGTAGTCAAGGTGGAAAATATCAAGAAGGGCATGATCAAAAATTAAAATCTGCCTAACAGAAGGATGAGAACAGAGGATAAAAAGATTATTGAGTTTCATATAAATAGGTAATTCGTAATTCATGACTTTGGATTTTAGAGGTAAGAGAGAAAGATAGAGAGACAGAGACAGAAATAGAGGCATACAGAGAGAGGCGACAGAGACATAGGAACAAAGACAAGGACAAAGACAGAGAGATGGAGAGATACAGAGACAGAGGAGAGGAGGGGAAGGGAGGGGAGGGGATGGGGGGGGGGGACGAGAAGGGGAGAGGGAGAACAGAAGCCAGATTTTATGAGAGTTGAGAGGGGAGTTTATAATAATATGCAGAGGAGAGAATTATAGGATCAAGAAAAGACTGTAAACAGAAATTAGAAAGAACAGATTTTAGATATGTGGGGCAATAATACTTGACAAATAGCATGTTAAGCTTTTGAAAATATTTTATTTTTCCCATTTTCATGTAATACAGTTTTCAAGATTTGTTTTTTTAATTTCAGTTTCAAATTCTCTCCCTCTCTTCCTCCTTTCCCCTTCGCTGAGATGATATGCAATTTTATATGTTATACATGTACAATTATGCAGAACATACTTCCATATTAACCATGTAATAAAAGAAAACACAATCGAAAAATCATGGAAAAAATAAAGTGAAAAATAGTATGCTTTGATCTGATTCAAACTCTGTCACTATTTTCTCTAGAGGCCAGTAACATTTTTCTTAGAAACCTCTGGAATTGTCTTGGATCAAAGTATTGCTAAGGAGAGCAGTCATTCGTAGCTGATCATCATTCAATATTGTTGCTACTGTGAACAAGTTCTCCTAGTTCTGCTCACTTCACTTTGCATCAATTCATGTAAATCTTCCCAGGTTTCCCTGTAATCCCTGCTCATCATTTCTTAAAGCACAATTGTATTCAGTCACAATCATATACCATAACTTATTCAGTAATTCCCCAATTGATGGGCATCCCCTCAATTTCCAATTCTTTGTTAATACAAATAGACCTTTGATAAATATTTTTGTATGTAAGTCCTTTTCCTTTTTTTTTTTAAAGAAAACTCTTTGAAATACAGACCTATTAGTAGTACTGTTGGGCCAAAAGATTTGCACATTTTTTTTTTTTTTAGTTTTTGGAAGGCAATGGGGTTAAGTGGCTTGCCCAAGGCCACACAGCTAGGTAATTATTGTCTGAGGCCGGATTTGAACTCAGGTACTCCTGACTCCAAGGCCAGTGCTCTATCCACTGCGCCACCTAGCCACCCCTGATTTGCACAATTTTATAGCCTTTTGGTGCATAGTTCCAAATTGCTCTCCAGAATTGTTAGATCAGTCTCTAATGCCACCAGCAATATATTAGTTTCTCTATTTTTCCACATCTCTTCCAACATTTGCCATTTTTCTTTTCTGTTACTGATAATGTAAAGTTGTTCCTCAAAGTTGTTTTAATTTATATTTCTCTAATCAATAGTAATTCAGAGTAATTTCATATAATAATCTCATATAGCAATTGAAAACTGTCCTTCATAACCTCTGACCATTAATCAGAGAATGACTTGTATTCTTTGTTTTTCACAAGGCAATGGAGTTAAGTGATTTGCCCAAGGCCACACAGCTAGGTAATTATTGGGTATCTGAGGCCAGATTTGAACTCAGGTCTGCTTGAATCCAGGGCTGGTGCTCTATCCACTGTACTACCTAGTCACCCCATGACTTGTATTCTAATAAATTTGACTTAGTCCTCTCTATATATTTGAGAAATGTGGCCTTTATCAGGGACACTTGCTATAATTTTTTTTCTCTATTTTCCATCTAATCTTGGCTGTATTGTTTTGCTTGTACAAATTTTTTTTAGAAATTTAGTATAATCAAAATTATTCATTTTACATCTAGTATTGCTCTCTTCTTTGTTTATAAATTCTTTTATCCATAGATCTGACAAATAAACAATCACTTGCTCCCCTAATTTATTTATGGTATTACCCATTATGTCTAAATCATGTACCCATTTTTACATTTTCTAGGTATACAGTATAAGATGTTGGTTCATACCTAGTTTCTGCCACACTGTTTTCCAGTTTTCCCAGTCATCTTTGTCAGATAATGAGTTCTGCCAAAACCTTGGGTCTTTAGGTTTATAAAAAGCTATGATAATTTACTATTGGTTATTTTAGACTGATTCCATTCCACTGACACACCACTTTATTTCTTAGTCAGTACCAGAAGCACTTTAAACATATTTTCTCATCTGATCCTCACAAAAACCACACGAGCTGGTATTATCCTCATTTTAAAGATGAAGTGACTGAGGCTCAGAAAGTTTGACTCCTTATAGGCAAGAAGACTTTTTTAACCAGACCATGTCTCCTCCAGGAACCATAGTGTTTTTAATATGTACTTAGAAAATGTCAGTTAAATAAATGGTGATTTAAAATCCTCTTTGTAGCAAAGAAGAGTAATCTTATAGGTGGGAGGAAATCAAAGAAAATAGAGATTAGAAAGTCAAGGGAGAAATTCAGAAATGATAGTGTCTTCTTCAAATCTAAACCAACAAAATAAAAGTTCTGGTAGCTTTCACCTGGTGAAAACGATATTGAATAAGAGCCCAGTAATGAACTCTACCTCCATCACCCAGGAATGGACCCCATCTAAGCTTGGAGATGTACATCATCACTTTTTTTAAAGGTTATGAGAATCACTTTTTATTTTTCTATTTTTTTTGTAATGCCTCTAAATAACAAAAGCCCAATTAAAATGGGATAGAATTATTTATCAGCCCATTATTTTGTTACCATTAAGCCACAGAGGAAAGGAAGTGGTTTCTAGTTATTTTAAATCCAGGATGTGTTACAGTGATACTTACGATTGCCTTCCTTCACTCAGTACTGTTGAATTACCCTGCCCTGCCCTTCTCACCAAGAGCATGTGATCTGAAGAGGAACAGAGCAATATAATTTATATGTTGTCCTAAGGTAAAATTGGATCTTTCTGTCAATTTGTGGAGCTTGTAAAATCTCAGAAGCAAGAATTAAGTGGAACTGATGATGTTGCTGGCTTCCTTGTTTTTGACAAAGAAGTTGGAGTTGATGGGCATTAATATGCCACTAGAAAGCCAATCCATTCATTGAAGTAGCTGAAGCTAATCTGACTCAGTTGTTCTGCTTCCTGGATTCTGACTTCATAGCTGTTCTCACAATCAAAAAATCATTCAAGAAAAGAGTATCCATCAGTAGGTTCAAAATAAGGATAACTCTCTTGATCTATGAATCCCTATTAGCTCTGGCGAAGATCTAAAATGCATGAGTCTCTACCTCACACAGCAGCCTTGAATTAGAAATCTAAAAAGAAATTACCCAGTATAAAATTCTCTATATTGTCCTCATCTCATATGTAGTGACAGTTTGACCTTGGACAAGTTCTTTCCCTTTCCAGGGCTTCACTTTCTTGACCTATTAAAATAAAGGTATTGGAATGGATGATCTCTTAAGTCTCTTCCATATCTAAATCCTGTGATATTATGATCTTACTCTTTCTTCTTGCATCTCTCCTACTGTGAGTCTTTTACAAAATAATATACCCAATCCTGGGATTTTTAAATAATAAAAAATTTGATAAATCAATAATTTTGGAACAAACTATGTACCAAGGACTGTGTTACACTATGAAGATACAAAGATGAAAAACAGAACTGTGGCAGTTCTCAAGGAGCTTAAATTCCATCACAGGGAAAAATGTGTACACATTTAAGTATATGAAAAGTATATATAAAGCAAAGGTCATTTCATAGGTATTTATAACTAATGTGAGAAATGACAGCCTAGCTGTGTTTGGAAGAAAATTTGGGGGTTATCAGAGGCAGAGGTGAAGAGGAAACACATTCTAGACATGGGGAATAATTTCTGCCAAAACTCACATGTAGGATATATAACTTCTAGTAAAGTGTTTTGAATAGAGTAAAAAAGTTTACAGATGAGTAGTATGAAATAAATCTGGGAAGGTATGTGGAAACCAGATTGAGGAGAATGTTAACTGCAAAGAGGATGATTTTATTTTGTCCTACAGGGCAGTGTGGGACAACTAAAGATTTTTGAGTAGGAAAATGATATAATCAGGCCTATGTTTTAGAAACATTAATTTGGCAATTATGTGGAATAGATTGAAGAAGGAAAATAGAAAGAAATTGAGGAGGCTAATTAGGAGTCTATAGCAATATTTTAAATCCATGGATCCTCTTGATAGGTTTCATGAGATCTGTGAACTTAGATGGGAAGAACACAACACCTTTATTTGGTTTCATTTGTAATCATTTGTATTTTAACTTATAATTTAAAAAAATGTTTTTCTAAGTTTCCCATAGGTGTTACCAAACTAACATAGGAGTCCAAGTTACAAAAAGATTAAAAACCTATGATCTGATTACAATGCAATGGGGATGGGGAGAGTCAAGATGGTGGCAGGTGAAGAGCTGCTTCTAGGTGCTCTCTCCAAAATATTTCAAAAATCTTAAAATTATAGCTCTAACTAAATTTTCAAGAGACAGAACCCACAGAAAGATCCAGTGAGGTAATTCTCCAGTCCAAGGTAAACTAGAAAATAGTGGAAAAACTGTTCCATGGATTTAGAGGGGCCACAGCCAGAGTGAAGAAAATTAAGCCTCCCAGGAACAGCCCCAGGGCACCTGGGAGCTGTGGCTCCCAGCAGCAGAAGCAGATTCCTAACCTGCACCCTGGGAAGAAACAAGCACAATTTGGAACATCAGCAGGGAGACCTCTGCCAGAACGACCACAAAGCCCAAGTCTTGAGCCCAGTTGTGGCATCAGTGTACTCAGTGTGGCTGCAGAGTGGAAGGCAGCCCAGATCCAGGAAACAGAAGCAGACCCTCTGGAGCTGGCAAACAGGAGCCTCCAGGCAACTTACCCTGAGTGTTCAGCCCACCGAAGGTAAGGGAGTGGAGGGAGATTTCCAAGGTCTGTCCTCTGTCCCTGGAACAGTACTCTGGGGCTCTAACCACAATCAGCTCCTAATCATAGTCTAAGCCCCCCCATAGAACAGGGACCCCCAAGCCTTGTGATACAGGGGTAGGCTTGTGGTCATTCATTGACCAGGAAAACAGAGATTCACAAACTGAGGTCCTTGTGGGGGTGTCCCAATAAAACTCAAAAGCTCAGGAAGCACCCCCAAAACCAGGCACAGGCTGGGGAAATGAGTAATCAGAAAAAAAGGAACATGACCATTGGCAAAGACTTTGTCTATGATCCCAAGGAGGATCAAAATACTCAATCTGAAGATGAGGAAGTACAAGCTTCTGCATCTAAAGACTCCAAGAGAAATGGAATTTGGGCTCAAAAAAAGATTTTGAAAATCAAGTAAGGGAGATAGAAGAAAAATTGGGAAAAGAAATGAGAGAGATGCAGGAAAAACATGAAAATGAAGTCAGCAGCTTAGTCAAGGAGATCCAAAAAAAATGCTGAGGAAAATGATATGTTAAAAACCAGCTTAGCTCAAATGGATAAAATGGTTCAAAAAGTTATTGAGGAGAATAATGCTTTAAAAAAGCAGAATTTGCCAGATGAAAAAAGAGATAAGAAAGCACTCTGAGGAAAAATAATCCTTCAGATGTAGAACGGAACTGAGGGAAGCTGCTGATTTTACAAGAAATCAAGACACAATACTTTAAAACTAAAAGAATGAAAAAATTAGAAGAAAATGTGAAACATCTCATTGAAAAAGCAACTGATCTGGAAAAAAGATTCAGGAAAGATAATTTAAAAATATTGGAATACCCGAAAGTCATAATCAGGAAAAGAGCCTTGACATCATTTTCAACGATTTACTACAGGAAAATTGCCCTGATATCCTAGAAGCAGAGGGCAAAATAGAAATTGAGAGAATACACCCATCTCCCCAAGAAAGAGATCCAAACAAAACAACCCCCAGGAATATTATAGCCAAGATCCAGAATTCTCTGACTTGGGAGTTCTGGATAATACAACTCAAATATCATGGAGCTGCAGTCAGGATCACATAGGACTTAGCAGCACTATATTAAAAGCTCATAGGGCTTGGAATATAATATTCTGGAAGGTAAAAGAGCTAGGAATGCAAAAATGAACATCATCTTCCAGGGCAAAAGATGGACTTTCAATGAACCAGGGGAATTTCAAATGTTCCTGTTGAAACAACCAGAGCTGAACAGAAAATTTGACTTTCAAGTATAGGACCCAGGTGATGCTTAGAGTGGAGGAGAAGAGTACATAAATTATGAAGGACTTAATGATAATGAACTGCATGTATTCCTGCATAGAAAAATGATGCTGCTAATAATCATATGAACCTTCTCATTTAATAGAAGAGGTAGAAGGAGCTTTTGTAGATAAGCACAGAAGAAAGCTGAATTTGAAGATATAATATATTGTAAAAATGGAGTCAGTGGATAAAGGGAAATGTACTGGGAGTAAGAGAAAGGAAAGGTGGAATAGGCTAAGATATTTCATGTAAAAGGTATTATTTTTGAAATGAGCTTTTTGTAATGATATGGAAGGGGGAAAGTTGGGAGGGGAATGAGGAAACCCTCATTCTCATCAGAAATGGCAAGAGAGGAAACAGCATACACACTCAATAGGGTATAGACATCTAGCTTACAAAAGAAAGAAGGGAGACGGGGAAGGGGGGATGTGGGCAATAGAGGAGAGGGCAGATCATAGGAGAGAATAGTCAAATAAAACACATTTTCTTTTTTACTTTTTGTAAGGTGCTGGGATTGGGTGACCTGTCCAGGACCATGGAGCCTGTTGGTTGCTGGGTCTCTCAGTGGTGTGTGGGCCTGGGTCCTCTTGGCCCCAGGGCTGGTCCACTGTGCCACTCAGCTACCCTATAGCACATTTTAGAAGAGGGACAGAGTGAAAGGAGAGAGAAAATATAATATATATAGAAATGAGGAGGAATAGATGGAGGGAATTACAATTAGCAACAGCAACTGTGGAAAAATATGGAAGTAACTTCTGGATGGACTTATGATAAAGAATGTAATCCACCTGAGGCAGAGCTGATGGTATCAGAACACAGACTGAAACATATTTTTTTCTCTTTCTTTTACTTTATTTCTCATGAGGTTCTATATTTTTTGGGGGAGGGGTATTATGTTTACTCTTAAACAAGAATATTTTAATAATGTATAAAGTCATATTAACCAAAAAAAAAGAAAAAAGAAACCAGGAGGGATGGGAACTCAGGGATGCATGGAAGGATTTGAATGAATTGATGCTGAGAGAGATAATCAGAACCAGAAAAACTGTACATCCTAACAGCAACAGGGGGGTGATCATCATCCTTGATGGACTTGCTCATTCTATCAGGGCAACAATCAGGTACAATTTGGGGCTATCTGTGATGGAGAATACCATCTGCATCCAGAGAAAGGATTGTGGAGTTTGAACAAAGACCAAAGACTATTACCTTCAATTTAGGGGAAAAAAACTGTTATCTTATTATGTAATTTTGCTATCTCCTATACTTTAATTTAATGTAAGTTAGAATCAATAAGACTTGGCAAGTGATGAGATATTGAAAATAAAACAGACTCATGGAAGAGTAGAAGAGTCAAGAATGACTCCAAATTTGCATTACTCTGAAAATGGAAAAAAAATGATGGTATCCTTTATAGACATAGGGAACTTTGGAGGAGATGGATTTAGACAGGGAAATAGCATGTATTTAAATTTGAATATGTTTAATTGGAGATGCCTAAGAGACATCTATGTGGAAATTAGGGCTTGGTAAATTTGGGAATCATTGGAATAAAATTGATAGACACATGAAGAAAGAGAAAGGAAGTGTGTAGCAGAGCTCTTGGGGAGTACTGATACTCAGTGAGCAGGTGGCAAAGGAATGTGAGATGACCCAATAAGAGGACAGGAATATAAGAGGAGAATGAAGAGAGAGAGTAGCAATATGGAAACTAAAGGAGAGAGTGTCTTCACAAGTAACATGATGGCCAACAGTGTCCAAAGTTGTAGAAAGATTAAGTTAAACAAGAATATAGGAAAGACTAGATTTAATAGGTAAGAGATTATTTGCAATCTTGGAAAAAGCAATCTCAGTTAAGTGGTAGGTCAAAAGTCAGATGGTGAGGCAATAAGAAATGAGTGGTAGGTGAGCAAATAAAGGTAATCAGTAGATTCCATACTACCATAAATAATAGAAATTTTCAATGAACCCATTCAACAAACATCTGTGACTTCCTAAAGTATCCTTAAGCAGCATGTGGGTAAGAGTAAAGGGGATGACAGCTTCAAGTGAAAGTTTTTAAAGATCTAGCAGGTAAAGGACTCAGTGAAGAAATTGAGTCTTCTCCTTCAGAAATTCTAAGGAAATAACTAATGGCAGAAAGGGACTGAAAGGGAGAAGGGATTTTTTAACGGGATGAAAAGACTACTAGGGAGAGAAGTCTGTAGAGGAAAGGAATAAAAGAGTGAAAATGCTTAGGAAAAATTATTGCTTAAATGGAACAACCTGTGTGTACTGAGGGACCTAGAAGACCCTTTGGCAGACAATGCTAAGTGCTTCTCAGTTTGTCTTCTACTTCCTAGGAATCCTTTTCACTGAAAGAGAATTGCCTTTAGCTATGGAGAAAAACCCACAATTCCAAAATTGCATGGCTGAAGATTTCCTCTTGATGAATGAGCTACAGGTCTGCTCCTCAAATAGACAATTTCATTGAGAGAATTAATGTTTGCTAAGTAGGAACTGAGAAATCAATAGACTCATGAAATTCCAAGTGGGTACCTTGATTGAAATGCTACTGGGAAATGGTATACACCAGGTTGCAATGTCCTCGTCTGGAAGCCAGAACTTCAACATCAAGAACATGGCTCTAAGTTATTCCCTCTGGCTCCAATCTATACCTCTTCCCAGTTGTAAAACAGATAAATTATAAGGGCATAAGAATGGCTCCTTTTCTTGAGAGTCCATACTAAATATGGAAAAAACATTTCTGTTCCAAAAGCTCTCCCTTAGGCCTCACATAGCACTTTATTCTATATTCCTTCAGTGAACTTATAGAATATTGAATATTATAGCTTGTCGGTGTCTTACTCCTCAATCACTATTAAGCTCCACAAAGCAAGCAATGTGTCTTATATGAACTTTGAGTGCCTCTTAGCTCTTATCAAGGACCACTCTGTACACATTAGGAATATATTTGCTGAATGAATGAATGAAAGAGATCATTTAGTTCAGTCCTCATCATTTGCATACAATTGCTCTTAAATCTTATCTGGAGAACCAGGTGTCTATTTAAATCTTAAATATGACCTGGAAAAGAACTTCCACAATCTAACAGATCTTATAATCAGGGAATTCTTACTCAGTGCTAATTGGAATCCCTTTTGCTATGATTTAATCTTACTTCCTTTTGCTATAAATGAAAAAGAATATGTTATTTAATGCATTGTGAACATAGGGACTAACTAAATAAATAAAATTGTTTTAAAGGTCAAAGAAATACTAACAGTTTACATATAAGTAGCATTTTAAGACACAAAAAGGGGCGGCTAGGTGGCATAGTGGATAGAGCACCAGCCCTGGAGCCAGGAGTAACTGAGTTCAAATCTGTCTTCAGACAGGACTTAACACCATTTACCTTGCAAAAAGAGAAACTAAAAAAAATCACAAAAGCACTTTCCAAGGTACCTCAGAAGTCATCTATTTCAACCTCTTTTTTCTGCATTTTTAAAAAAATTAATCTTAATTAAAAGAAGCAGTTAGGTGATTTAATGAATAGAGTGCTGCACCTGGAATCAGGAAGACCTGATTTCAAATTTGACCACAGATAGCTACTAGCTGTATTACCCTGTAAATGTCACAACACTTAATAAATGCTTATTCTTTTCCCTTACTTAATTGACATTTTTATTTTTACATTACTTTCATCTTCTCATATATACCCTCCCATGATCAGAAAGCTATCTCTTGTTAAAAAGGCAGGGGACAGGGTAGGGAAGGAAATGCAATTCAGTAAAAACTAATCAACATGTCAGTAGAATTTGACAGTATAAGTAGGATTTCACACAAAATATTCACCCTTCTATAAAAACAGGGTGGGGGGGCGGCATTCTTCTATCTCCTCTTTGAAGTCAAACTTTTTCATCAACACACAGTGATTAATTTTGATTTTTTGTTGTGCTCTCTATCATTGTTTTAGTCATTATATAGATATAGATATAGATTTACTTAGTTCTTCTGCTTATTTCACTTTATATTAATTTGTATGTCTTCCCAGGTTCCCTGTGTACCTCAAATTCATAATTTCTTATGGCACAGTAATATTCTATTACATTTGCATCCTATAATTTGTTTAGAATAAGCCAAATGATTGGCATCTGTTTTATTTCCTATACTTTGCAACTCCAAAATATAGTGTTACCTTTCTCTTTGTTTAAAAGTGAGAAAATCTAGTTTCAGAAAGAGAGAGAAATGACTTGTCTAAGGGCTTGCAGAATAGTTAGAAGCAGAGCATTGGTCAGGGGGATCTGGTTCTTCTACCTCCTATCACTTCAAGCAAGGGAAAAATCACTTAACCTCTATGGTGACCTCATCTCTAAAATGATCTGGCCTTGAGGACCTCTAAGTTCAATTTGAGCCCTAAATCTACACTCCTATGAACTGAGTTCCCTGTCTCCAAATTAATTTGCCATTCCTCTATACTTTATTTATACTTTATTACCAAAGGCATTCAGTCTAAGGACAGACTAAATGCTTCCATAAGTAACATTCTCTACAATGCTTGGAACAAGAAACTCTCATGGTAGCATGGCTACAGCAACCTCAATGATTTGAAACAATCTCTGTTTTATTATGCATTCATATGTGAGCAGTATCTCCTTTGGGAAGAACGTATTGAGTTATTTCTCCAAAGTCCTTAACAGGACCTATGATTAATCCTTGCATTGCAGCTAATACCCTTACCAGCTGCTCCTCAGGCCATCCCTTGATGCTGTCAGATGCTCCAGCTGCACCAACACCTGACACTAATGACTTAATTGATATAGTTTCATATTGCTTGGGTAGTGTATGGGGAGTCCAAACTATGTCAAGGCTCTGAAGATCATTGATATTACCTATTTTTCCCCATGTAAGACATCCAATAATATTTTTCTGCTCTTAATGAGTGTTATGACAAGTAGCAAATTGGTAATTGCTGGCATCTAAAAATAGAAGTATTTGCAGGACTAATGGAAGGGGAAGAAGTAAGCTATTTAAATTATGCTGCCAGTTGACAGGCTTAAGTAGCTGGGTTTATTTACCTTGGTGGGAGAAAAGGGATAAAATATTGAGGCAGAAGAAGGCAGGTGTGGAAACTGAAATTATTTAGACTACTTAAGAGAACAAACAACGTGTTTGTAATTGATAAATCAATATTTCCATACCAAAAGACTCTTCTTTATCATGTCTTCATTAAGCATTTTCTCTCTCTAATTGGCTATCTTTGTTCTTCTACTTTATGGATTAAAATTTCATTTCTTTATGATATCTGTAACCAAGACTGTGCTAATTTAGACTTGACTTTCCCTACAATTATCACTGATTAGTGAGCAAACCTTAATTATTCAGAGGTAATATAGTCCTTTCCTCTAATTCAGTAAGTGTGTCTACCCTTGGCAATCTCATTGGACTCTATCTTTTTTCAGTCTGACTAATCTTTAGTGAACAAATGATGAGTTATACGAGCAAAGACTTGGGGGTCAGGAGACAAATACAAGTAACAAACTCTGCATTAAGCATTTCCTCTCTCTCTAGAAGCACTATGTTTTGGTTGCAGGAAAATACAAAATTTAGACATAGAATTAAGATATAGAGATAGAAGTCCCTGCCTTCAAATAACTGATAGCCTATTGAATGCTAACCTAAGCTCTTCCACTCACTAACAGTATGAACTTGGGCAAATTCCTTCCCATTTCTGGACCAAAGTTTCCTTTTCTTTAAGAGAATAAATGAAAAAATTCTTAAGCTCCCCCTTTTCACTTGTATAGTCTATGGTTATATTTTTTTTGCAGTTGTGCCGTTCTTATAAATAAAACTTCTGATTCAAACCAGAAATAAATCAAGTTTTAATTTCAATCAAGACAGGATGAATGGATGAAAAGTAGATGAGGAGATGGCTAATAAATAAGTGAATGAAAAAATTGCCCTAAATGCATGATTGTGATTTTCATAAAAGAACTAACAGATGTTCCTCATAGCCAGAGACTCAGTATAACTCAACACAAAGAAGGGAGAGGGGAGATTTTAGGGATATAATTAGATGGGACAGTTTCGAAACTTTTGGTGTATAGCCCACCTTCTCTATTCCTCTTTCCATTTTCTCAGAAATAGATTATTTTTGAGCTAGCTTTGACATTCTAGGTTAATGACCAATGTTCATCTATCATTGCAGATACTCCCAGACAGACAAAATGTCTTTTTTGTTCACTGGATTTAGGATCTCCCTCCTGTTTACGGGCCAAAAAATATTTAAGAAATACTTCTAAGTCAAAAGACTAAATGTCAAATTTCAAAACATGTTTTGAGCTAATGAGTCCAAGAGTCATAAACTTCAAAGATGGGTCTTATAATGGGAAATCTGAGTGACAGCCCTTTAATTATGGTCTTTAAATATACATACTCTCTCATTGAAGCTAAGCTTTTAGCAGAAAATGCTGCTTTAACTGGTTGAAAAAATGAACAGTGGGATATAATACCCTAAACCATGAGGGGCCATAGATCAGAAAGAATGGGAGAGAAATTCTAAATATAATTCTAATGTGCATTTTCTCCTCTGCAGAAGCTATCAGGACAGAGAGAGGTGGGACAGCTTAGATGAGGAGGAAACAAATACTGTTTGTATGCCAAACTGACACATGTACTTTATTTGGAGGACCAGAAAGTGGTCTGAAGGGAAAGATAAGAGAGAAATGATAAGATTTTACCATAAAGCAAGGTGGCCTGATTAGTAAATGTCTACTCAAACTATGACAGCCTGCAAAGTTGTTCATGAATTACAGATGTCCTAATACTGACTGGTTCTTTGTGGCAAAAGCTTCATAAAAAATCCTCAATATACTACTGGTGGCAGTACATAGGCTTTATATCAGGAACACTTGTATTTAATTCCTTCTGATTTTTATTAACTGCGTGATCTGGCCAGGTCATTTAATCCAGAACTCCCTGGACTTATCTAAGTCGTAGACAAGTTTAGATTTACCCTTGGGAGTTTAAAAAATGTAACAAAAGCTCAAATTATTTCCATGTTCTCCTAGAGAATGTGGCTATATGGCATGATGCCAAAGCAAGACCACAATATAATTACAGGTCATAGAGTTATTTATCTAGAACTGTGAGAAATCCTAGAAGACATATGATATAAGATTCATTTTGCATCATGGAAACTGAGGTCTAGAGCCTCAGTTAATTTGTATAAGTAGACAAAACAGTTAATAAATGACTGATCTAGGATTCAAATTCAGATCTTGCTGTTGCAATTAATTTTAGCACTCTTTCCACAGTCCTATGTTACTTCTTACCCAAAAAAAAAGATTAATAGAAGCATATACGATTGGTATAAGCAGAGAAAAACATTATCAAGAATAGTTCACATATGAGAAGTAACTTAAAAGATATCATCAAGGATATATATGATTGAGAAAATGAAATAGGCTGATTATTTATTGAGCATGAGAGCTGAGTACTGCCATAGATAGTCACAATATTAAAAGTACCAGAGTTCCAGTTTCAGCATTTTGGATAGCTCTTCTATGGCAGTTGGTTGAGAAAGACATATAGGAAAAACAAGCTTAAGTATTAAAAGGGGAACTACCTGCACCATTAAGGCAAGTATTTCTACTTCAGTAAAGTCATATATTCATGAAATTGTCAAAATAAGGAGACACTAACAGGAACAATAACTGAAAAGTAAGAAAAATATGTCCAGTCAATAATAACAAAAGCTCACATTTATACAGGGAAATTAAAGTATACAAAGTACTTTACATATTTGAGTCTCAAAACAAACCTCTAATACAAACACTAAAGGAATAATTATCTCTGTTATATAGAAAAAGGAAACTGAGACTAGGAAAAGTTAAATAGGTTGCCCATGATCATATAGCAAGTGCAACAATGAAATTTTCAAAGTCTGACTTCAGGTCTTGTACTGTTATAATAATGATATCTTGCAGTTATCTAGCAGTTTTAGCTTGTCAGAGTGTTTCACAACTATTTTCTCATTTGATCCTCATAAAAATCCTAGGAAATAAGTCCTATTATTATTCCCATTTTACAGATAAGAAAACTGAGACAGAAGTTAAGTGACTTGCCCAAGGTCACATAGCTAATAAATCTCTAAAGTTGGATTTGCAATCAGGCCTCTCAAACTCTGATGGTGAAGTGAATAGAATATTGAGCCTGAAGCTCATATTCCTGAGCTCAAAACCTGTCCTCAGATATTTACTAATTGTGTGAACCTCAGCAAGTAATTTAACCTTGTTTGCCTCAGTTTCCTCATCTGCAAAATGAGCTGGAGAAGGAAATAACAAACCACCCTAGTATTTTTGACAAGAAAATCCTTCATGGGATCATTAAGAGTCAGATACAACTGAAATGACAAAATAAAAACAACTTCCAAACTCCAGATCCAGCACTCTATCTACTGTGACTGTCTCTTCTTCATTCTTTCAATAAATATTTTTAGAGGTCCATTGCACAGAACTGTTAAGGATACAAAGATAAATGAGAAATGGCCTCTGTCTTCTAGGGGCTTATATTCTGATGGAGACAAGATGTACTTAATTCTTAGATTCTGGGACCTTGCTCAATTCAATCTTAGATTATTTATATGGGAGATAAAATTTGATTAGTTTGCATATTTAAGAGGGATCTGTATTTCATGCCAGTTTAAAAAACAAAATGATTAAGCAATGGAACAGATTCGATAGAACAAAATCTATAACCAATCAAATTTATTAATATAATATTTAACAAATAAAAAAACATCAATTACTAGGTTTAAGGACTTGCTAATTGACCAGAACTTCTGCAAAAATTGGAGAGCAGTCTGGGGAGGGAATTAGATAAACCAGCATCATCCACCATATGCCACAATGAGCTCCAAATTGATACATGACCCATATATTAAAAAGTCTTGTTATAAACAAATAAGAGGAAAAGAAAGGTTGCTTTTAACAACTATAGTGAGGAAGGATTCTTGATCAAAAAAAATAGAGATAATAGTAAAAGATAAAATGGACAATTTTGATTACATAAAATTGAAATTGATTTTCAAAAATGAAACCAATGTTGTTAAAAATAGGAAAATAATGAGCTAGAAATAAATTTACAGTAAATTTTTCAGGTAAAAATCAAATATCTAATATATATGTATATATATATATATGTATATATATATATATATATATATATATATATATATATATATATATATATGGAATTAGTAGAAATATATGAGAGAGGCAGCTAGGTAGCACAGTGGATAAAGCACTGGCCCTGGAGTCAGGGGAACTTAAGTTCATATCTGACCTCAAACAGTTAATAATTGCTAAGCTTTGTAACCTTGAGCAAGTCACTTAACCCCATTGCCTTGCAAAAACCAAAAGAAGAAGGAAAAAAGAAAAGAAAAGAAATATATGAGCACAAATGTCATTTGGCCAGATTATAGGCCAGTCAGTTTGCAAGCTAACTATAAACATGTGAAAAAATGTTCCAAACCACTAATGAAAAGTGTTCCATTTCATATCCATCAGATTGACCAAAATGATGAAAACAAAAAATGTTCTTAATTGTAGAGTTAGGGGGAGACAGGTGAATTTTTCAAGAATTCTGGAAAGCAATTTGAAATTTTATTCTGAAAGTCACTAAACTGTCCATGTCTTTTTGACCCTGTGATACCACTACTTAACATTTGCATCAAGGAATTAAAGACAGAGAGAAATGGTTCATATGTACAAAAATAATTATGGCAATACTTTTTGTTCCTGCAAAGAACTGGAAACAAAGTAAAAGTCCATAAGTGGAAAATGATTGAACAAATCATGATATATGAATGTAATGAAAAATTATTGTTTGACAAGAAATGAGGCAAGAGATGATCTCAGACAAAATTGGGAAGATTTGAATGAAGTAATTAGAACAAAAAAACAATTTATAAAAGAACTCTAATAATATAAAATAAAACCACTTTGAAAGACTTAAGAACTCTAATTGAGTCTAATTGAATGACCAAATAAAATGAAGCACCTCAGCATAGGATCTTATGAACATTTTTCAATCACAGTCAAATGGGAAGTTGTTTGGTCCTACTCATTTGTTAACAAGAGAAGAATTTTATTTGTGGAGAAAGGGTTATGAGGGTAAAATTATAGCAATGCAAAAAAAAGAAAGAAAAGAAAAATATTTTAATGAAACATTAAAAATATGCACAGAAGAAAATAGGGGGGGAAAGTTCAAAAGGGGACACAATAAGAGCAATATTGATTCTGTCATGTAGAATTGGATTTAGGTATATTTTTATTAAACTGTAAATGTTAGAGATTCGTAGTTTGGTGTACAATTTTCTTTTGTTTTTTGCTTTGATTATAGAAGTGATCACATTAAGTTACTAATAAACCTAGAAAATTTTAAAAGAAGGATCTATTAGTTTAATTTTGAAATTTCAACTTGGCTTTGTTATTTTCCACCATAATGGGTAAGCAGGTTGCGCCCCTTTAAAGCATTTATTTTCCAATGGATGCAGCCAGCCAAGACTGCAGTTAGCTCCAATTCTGGTGGCTTAATTTGAATCCTAACAAATCATCTATGATATGACAATTTAACCTCCAAATCCCCTTAGTCCAGTTCTCTTCCACATACTTGCATTTTTAAACTTCAACTTATTTTTAAATATAAATTTTCCTGTGCAAGTCAATTTAATTAATTTATTTATTTTTTCTAACTAGCAGAACTGAAACTGGAAAGTATGATTTAAGCTCCCCTTTAAAAACTTACACTCTTATTTTTCTTTTGCTCCCAGACAGTATGTCTCCCTTTTTCTTCTGTCAAGCAATGTCCCTTAATTCTCTTTCAGGGGTAAGCCCAGCATCTCAATCTAATGCCTTTATTTTTGAGAGGTTTAGGTGGAGTAAAAAAAAAATCAGATTTAAAAGTTTCATTCCAAGATAAAAATGTGCCTTGGGTCTCTTTCAATCCATTCTCCACTCCCAACACTTCCCCTTGCAGATTCCATTCACTATTATCAATAAACATATCCTTCACAAAAGAACAGAGGCTATCTGTGCACCAATTCAGGTGCATTCAACAAAATGTGTTGCACTGCACATGTATGTCAATAATTTTTTATTATGTCATAATGCTTTTTAGTATGTAGGTAGTTATAATCTTTTAGAGTCCCCATTTGGATTTATGGAACAAAAGAGTAAAGTTTTTTTTAAATGAAATCTAATTAATCTAAGTGCATTTGTATGCCTATTAAAATTCACCTGTTCTGGAGTTTCCATTCATCATGATTATGGGGGAACAACCATCCTGAGAAAGTACTGCCTCTCTGTTTTATACAAAATGATGATTTATCACCCAGAATGATCTTCATAATGGTTCATATCTAATAGAGAGTTCTGCATGACAAATCACTCATACTCAGTGTAAAATTAGACATGTTGTACTTTCATGTAGAACGTTCTACATTAATTCATGGGCTAAACAAGTGCCATATCATTAATAGAACACCCCCATGACATTGCCTAAATATGATAACTGAAACACAGGAGCAAAACAACAACTTCCTATGGTAGAATGTGATTAGGGGACAAACACTCTATTTATAGCCACTATTGCAAATTCACTTCTGGGAATTTTATTTTGGTTCTTGGCCCAGAAAATATCCTAACTTAGGATCACAGGGTCATAAGATTTTAAATTTGGAAGAGATGTATGAAATTCTCCAATTCAACCTCCTCCTTTTATGGAAAACATTAAAAGTATCTCTATTAACTGATGGGACTTAGAACTGTTAGGGAATCCATAGGATCACAGACTGAGATTTGAAAGGTAACTGTGTCCCTGATGTAAACTCCATCTTAGGGAACCATAATACTCAAGGTCACAGAGATAATAAGAAATAGAGCTGGGATTTGAATCTAGGTTTTTGGACCACAAATTCATTGCTCCTTCCACTAAAGATTTGGAATCCATGCTAGGTTTAGAAAACAACATATAAGATATCAGATCGATCATAACATCTTTTCCTCACCACTGGGGTAGTCACACTTAAGGATATTCTAGGACAAATCTGGCATGTTAGGACAGAGCTGGAGAGGCTTTGGGATTCCATAGCTCCCTATTGCACCAAAACCGATTATTTTTCTACCAAAGTTCAAAAAATTATAGTCTAATAAACATGAATGAAATCTTTGAAGTAAGGCATTTAGTAAGAAAATGAGAGTCTTACCTAAAAATATCTATTTGTAAATGAGAGAAAAATAATAGGAAAAGCACTACACTTGGAACCAAGTAACTAGGGTTGAGTAGTCACTATCATGCTTTCTAATGATCATTTTCCTACAGCTACACAATAAACTCCAATTACGTTCTATTATCTCCAAGAACGAATATATAAACCCCTATGAAATGCATTTATATCCCTTCATATTCTGGTATTTTTCATTTTTCTAATCTTCTCACACTTTACTTCCCCCACCATCTACCCTACAATTCACTGGCCTCCTTGGTTCCATGAATGAGGAATTCCATCTTCTTTCTAATTTGGGGTACATTCACTGGCTCTTCCCCATGTCTGAAGTGTTTTCCCTCCTCATCTCTCTCCCTTGGATTCTCTGACTATCTTCAAGTCTCAGTTAAATCTCATCTTCCACTAGGAGCCTTTTCCAGTCCTGAATCTTAGTAGCTTCCCTCTGAAACTTGTTACCATACCACCTATGGTGTCTTTGGAGTTTTTAATTCTAATGCCTCCTCTCTAAGATTATCTCCAATTCATCCTGTCTATAGTTTGCTTGTACATAGTTTTACATGTTCTCTTCCCTATTAGGCTATGAAACCCTTGAGAATAGAACTTTCTTTTTGTCTTTCTTTATATTCCTATTTCTTAGTACAATGTCTGATGCATATTGATTGAATTAACATAATATAAATTACAAAGCTTACAATTGTACTAAAAGTTATGGAATACTTTATTTCAACATGTTCATGACTTCAGCATTGTAGGTATACCCTCGCTTTAACAGTTCTTATCACAGGACATCTATGTCCTTTCCTCCAACCTGATTCTTGTTCACATTTTCCCCTAAATTGTCCTCAGAGGAGTCCACACATCTTGCTGAAGTGCCTCCTAGGTTTCATAACAAAGCATGGATTCAAGGATATGCACATAGATTTGAGATTTATATTTCTATTGTTTTTGTTATTGTATGGCCTGCCTCCTTATTGGGATATATATCCTTATTGGGATATATATATATATATATATATATATATATATATATATATGTGTATGTATGTATGTATATATAGCCAATTTACTCAGAGGACATTTCTCCATTGCCCTTTCATTAACTTGCAATTTGCAGTGAGGAAAATATTTTGTAAATATCAAAGTGCTATCTAAATATGAACTATTATTATTAGGCTGGGACCCAGGTATTCTGATTCAACATCCAGTTTTTCTTGACCATCCCTACCCCCCCAAAAAAAACATGGCATAGAAGCAAAGAATTCCAGAACCAACAGTGGAGCTGATGGGACATGACATCTCTGCCTAAAAATGGCCTGAGAGCATTTCCAAAGTATTTATGTTGTAGGATTGAGGGAATAGACAGGAAAGAAATGATCAGAGGTGGGTTGGTTCATTTCAAATACTTCTAAATCATTTAGCAACCCCACTAGGAGATACATGAAACATGAGACTGTTTCTATGATGCCTAAACCCTAGGTTAAAAAGTGAAAAATGTGGTCAAATTGATTATTTGACTTCATGGAGATGAAAAAACTTGAATACAAAAACGCTTTAAAAAATTTTAAACTTGAGTTAACCAATCTATCAATATGATGATTAAAGAGTAAATATGTTACTTGGAGAAGGAAATGAGAGGCAACATTTGGCAAATTCATGAACTATACTTCTATAGTGAAGGACAGTGATTTTCAAACCCTGATACCCATCTAAATATGTGATTAAATTTACTGATCTTTGTTTCTACCTCTGAAGTACAAACATAGTTGTGAAAATTCAGAAATGCATATTCATTCAACATTTATTTATTCAGCACTCCTTGTAGATCACTGCTACTGGGGGAGATACAAATATAATCTAAGTGTAGGTAGCTCCTGTACTCATATGGAGTAGTAGACAGGAAGACCCAGGTTGAGATTGCACTCTTCCCACCCAGTCCAAGTCATTCCATTTTTCTGCACCTTAATCTCTTCTCCTATAAAATGAGAAAGATGGACTTGATGACTATTAAGTACCTTTCTAGTCTTAAATGTGTACTTGAAAAACTCTACTCTTATGCACTTATTTTATTCTATGACAGAAGTGTCATGGTCCATGGATCAAGTGCAGCATGACACACTCCTTAGTGCATCCCAAACCAGATGGAAATGTAATTCAGAAATATTTAACAAAATTAGGAAAAAATATAATAAAGCATGCATAAGATTATATTTTAAAACTAATATGTAGCTTATAGTAATCTTTATATATGATTTAGTAGTTCCCATTTCTATTTGAATTAGAATTGTTCTATGAGACTGCAGAGAACTGACTTTTGGCATTTTCATTCTTAATGGTTGATAATAGTGTAAATTAAAGTAGTCTTTCTTGCTTAAAAAGAAATGGTTAGGGGGGCAGCTAGGTGGCACAGTGGATAGAGCACCAGGCCTGGAGTCAGGAGTACCTGAGTTCAAATCTGGCCTCAGACACTTAATAATTACCTAGCTGTGTAGCCTTGGGCAAGCCACTTAACCCCATTGCCTTGCAAAAAAAAAAAAAAACCTAAAAAAATGGTTACCTTTAACATTTGAAGTGCAAACAGGACCCCACTTTATTAATTTGCTAATTGTTCTACCTAGTCTTTGGATCCTGCCTAATTGTCTGAAAGTTGCCTAAAAACCTGTAGTAGATTTTGACAACAGTCATTAATGGATGATAATGAAGTCTGCAGAAGGAGCTACTTACTGGCAAGTAGAAGACCTGGGATTCCCTTTGGGTCATGCCCTTGACATCTGATATGACCTAGGGCATGTGTCTAAATCTTAGTCTTTCCTACTCTGAAATAAAGACAAGGGCTGTTTGGCCCTCGACCTCCGAGAGATATTGGCAGGATGGATGTGAACCCTGCCAAGGGAAGGTCTCAAGAAAGTCAAGGTGTCATCATTATTAATTCCTCACTGTTCAGCTGGGATGGAGCGGCTCCTGCCACCGACAGAAAAGGGCTGCCTTCCAAATAAATAAACAGGCTTCTTTTGGACAGATGTCATGCCGGCTCTGGCTGCTAATTGATCACACCACACTGCAGTGAGGAGGAGCGTTGACTTCAGCAGCTGGGAGCCTTCCACCTAATCTTCATGAGCAGCCTGGAACCTTGGCCCCATTTTAAAATTCATCTCTCTGAACCAATGCAGACAGCTTAATGAAGCAATATTTATGGAACTGATACCATTGGGGAGATGGCTGTTTCTTTTCTCCATCTTCTATTTTTAATATTTGATCTGGCAAACGTATTATTAAAGGAATATTTCAAATCTGATTACTCTTCTGTTTGACTGCCCATGTTACTCATACACACTGGGTGCCGGGGGAAATTATACCCACTAGTTTGGAAGCTTTATTATGTCATTCTTTCAAAACATCCGTTTGCTGGGAGTATAATTACCATTCATATGTAATACTACTGGCACCCCAGCTAATCTTTGCTCTCTTCTTAATTACGGTGAGCTGGTAGTTCCTTTCTCTCTCTCCTTTTCCTTCTTGCCTTTCTGTGTTAACATTTCTCCCTATTTTGCTTTGGTTCAGGATAAATTTGTTTCCCTTCCCTGAGAAACTTCTCTAGGATCCCTGCCTGCAAAGGCTCATTTCAATCTGGGAAACACTCTAGGCCTGCAGGGAAAGAGAATAAATCAGGAGGGTTGGTCCCGAAATGCCACTTGATGAGACAGTGTTATTTCTCGCTACTGAGTTATTTGCCAGGTTGCAGGTACATTCATGATAAAGGAAAGGCACTGACAGATCAATAGGGGATTCACACCTACCTCTAGGACAAGAGCCATGAGGAAACCTACTTTTAAGACAATTGCAGATATGAGAATTGACATAACTATATCAATTCAATTTCTGAATCATGGTAAAAGTCAGCCCTTAGGTGAAGTGATGTAGTGGAAAGAACCCTGGACTTAGGAATCAGGAAATCAGGAGATCAGGGTTCAAGTCTTATCTGTGCTACTAACTAGCTGTGTGACCTTGGGAAAATCACTTCTTCCCTTACAGTCTTGGTGTATCCATTTATAAAATGAAAGTATTAAATTAGGTAAACAGATATCACTTCTAATTTTTTTAATTTCTTAAATAAGAATGGGATCAGAATCACTCCACCACATTTTGGTATTGATATCTTAGCTAGATCACTATTAATTTATCTTTTATTTACTTTAAGTGATTAAAAAAAGGTCAAACCAACTGAAATGGCATTGCAGAGGAATTATATTTAGACAGGCCACAGCAATATGACCATGCCCAAGGGATCATCTCTAAATTACCTAGCAAGGTGAGAGGCTATTGATTTCCAGAAATTGGGCAAGTATATCTTTGGGGAGGATCTTCCAAGTGAGGGAGGAGCTGAGCGTGAAAAGGAGATGCCCTGGCTTCAGGCTTGGAGGAGGATCTCGCAAACTTCAAAGTCCAGAGGATATTGTAATTCTCTCTTTCCTATTGGTGTTCCAACCACATCCTACCAACCAATTGATATCAATGTCAGATTGGACAGATTGGATTAAAGTGTTAGTCATGCTTGAAAGGAACTTCTCAAGTATTTCATGAAAGGAAGAAAACCTCTTCTAGCAACCAAAAGTTGTGAGTTACCCCTTAGCCATATGTGTTTTCCTTGAACTTTTATTGGAAAAGTGTGTCCCAGACATTTGGGGAGATCTTTTGTACACCTTTGAAAAATAGTACCTTGTAAAAGCTATTTAAGATGAACTGACTAAATTGATTCTCAACTGAGAATCTTGGGAGAAGGAATAGACCAGTGTGAACTCAAGCTAATTGCATTGCAGAATTATCACCAACCAATTATGGAACCCTCAGGAGAAGTAGCCAAGCTTTAGGAATTCAGTTCACCAATGGGATTAGAAATTGGGATATGGATCTACAGAGCTTATATGGGCTATTTTTATTTCATTTCCTGTGAGCAC
This sequence comes from Macrotis lagotis, assembly GCF_037893015.1. NCBI lineage: Eukaryota > Metazoa > Chordata > Mammalia > Peramelemorphia > Peramelidae > Macrotis > Macrotis lagotis. Next base: position 313,983,355 of record NC_133658.1, read on the forward strand.
TTCAGTTTACAAAAAAACTCTAGTGAACCATGGGCCTTAAATGTTCTTTGAGCTCTGTCAAATCCATCATTGCTTCAAGCTGTACCAACAATGGTATTTAATCAATTTGAGAGAGTATGGCAGAGAGTGGCAGCCTTTTATTACACATGAAATAGAAGGACATAAATAAAGGCACAGACAAGGGGAACCTCTTTTACCCTGGGCATCACCAAGCCAAGTGATAGGTGATGGTGGAAGACCCCTCAACTATGTGATTTCCTAGGGGCCACTATGTATTTTACTTCTATAGTTTTTCAGAAGTGTTGGATTTCTGGTAGAGAGGAATAAAAGAAACAAAGCAGAAATTATGAGCATCATAGAATGGAGGACATAGCCTTTACTAAGGGATCAAGACACCCCACACTAAGAAACACTGTTCTAGATTTTAATTTTATTAGGTACATTTATTCGATAAATATGTATTTAATTTTATAGAATGTCAGTCAGATGATTTTTGAAAATAATCACATTCAAATCCTTTCTTTTACAGAAGAGCTAAGTGGGGCTTAGAGGGCAAGTTCAATTAGCTCAGTCAGGAGAAAACCCCAGACTCCCAGGCCAATGCTATAGAGCTATAGCCCACTTGTTCAGTCATTTAGCCATGTCCGACTCTTGATGACCCCATATGAACTCATATCTTGGTAAAAATACTGAAATGGTTTGCCATTGCTCCAGTGGATTATGGCAGATAAAGGTTAAGTGACTTGCCCAGGGTCACTCAACTAGTAAGTATCTAAGGTCAAATTTGAACTCAGGACTTCCTGTCTCCAGGCTCAGTATCTATCTACTCCGTCATAGGCCTTGTTGCCTCTATTTTTTGATAGTTTATTTTTGCACTTAAAAGTTCATTCCCCTATTGCCAAAGGCTTTTCTAAAGTGTCCTTCATAGAGTCCTGCTCTCCTTTATCTTCCTTCTTTCCTCAAAGACCAGAAGTTAAATAGATACTTCTAAGCAATTTATGATATACAAGATTTGTGTCTTCATTCTGCCCATTCTTGTCTCACAAGCCATTCTGTTCTAATGGTATTATGTTTTTTAAATTCTACTATTTTAGAGCTATTCCAACTGACTTTCCTCTCTCAGTTTCCTAAATTGAGGACCCAAGTTCCAGGGTAATTAAATAACTTAACTGTAATCACACAGTCAAACACCAACAAAATCAGAGTTGTAACACAAGTCTTCCCAGTCCCATTCAATGCCATTTCTGGCAAACTAACCATGCAATAAATATTTGTTGAATTGAATTGGACTGGCCTACTGTGGAAATAAGGTCTTCCAAACTAGGATCACACATTTGACCTAGCAAAAAAACCTTAGCAATAAACTCATTTTATTCATATGGATAAAATGGATTTCTTCTGATGCTCTCAGCCTTTCTTGCACTGGCCAACAGTTTAGCAATCAGTCATTTAGGGCAAGAGTATCATTAGCCCAGAAACCTATTACACCAGCATGGCAGGCCAAAACTATTTTTTTAAATCCCTAGCATGATTTCTTTTAAATTTGGCCTCATTCCTCTATGTCTCTGGACTATGTGATAGGACCATTTATGTTTGACTCAGTGCATATCTGATCAGCCCTAATGTAAAACGATGGACCTAAGTGATGGTGTCAATGGGAAGCTGTGGTCTACTGGAGCTCTAGTATCAGCTCCACCCCATGAGACTCTACCTTCTCCTCTGCTCCCCAATACCCACATGAGATGTTGGTTCTTAGTGGATAAATAAATAACATTCACACTGTACAAATAATTGACAGAGATCTCATGCCATTTCACTCTAAACCCATGAATTGGAAAACAGCCTCAGTATAGCTACAAGAGGGAAGAAAAGAAGTCTTGGAACTTAATGCATTTCACACTGAATTCTAGTGCATTTCCGGGCAGCCAACTGTGTCTCCATCTGACCAGCTGTAGATAGAAGGCTAAGGAAACCCTTAACTTGGAGTAAGACAGGCCCTCCCTTTCATGGGAACTTGGAATTCACTTGAAATTGCTGGAAGTTTATGTGTTCCATAGGCATGGATATTGCAGTTTTCAACAGCTGCCATGCAATAAAATTAAACACAAAAGGAACAATTCACAAAAAAGCAGGTGTTCTTGAAAATCTGATGTGTTTTGCAAGATTTGAGAAGATTCTAGGAAAGATTTCTTCACTGCATGACTTTGTGTGGCTTAATTCTGGACTGCTTATAAGTTTCACAGAAAGGTTTTATAAAAATATAACATTCATTGGACCACATGAGTATGAAGATATATTGCAGATCTCAGATTCTGTGATTATGTGATCTTTTGTAATTTTTGCAATTCTATTTCTTCAAAATGATATGCTAAACTAAACTAAACACTAGCTGCCAGCTTTTTAAAATGTCCAAGGAATCAAGTATAGAGCATGAGATCTCTCCCAAATAATAAAGATATAGTATAGCAGTCATCAAATAATCATATTTAACCTAATTCATGTCTGCTGAAGCACGTAATAGAGGGTGGAGGTATTGGGAACTTCAGGCCAAAATGGTACCCTGAATAGGAGTGAGGTTATACAGTTCTCACATAAACACACTATTAAAACTTTAGAGTCCATATGTGATCAAGGATAAAAATAGAGAAACAAAAGAAATATTACTTCTTTCACTCTAGAACTAAACAAAATGTTAGTCAAAATACCAAGAAAACCGAGATAGCTTCCCATCAGACATAGACACTAGTTTAAAAACCTTCTGTTTGAAGGCAGCTGCCCAGAGATGAAGGTAGCTTGGAAGCCTAGGGAAGAAATTTCAGGCAGTGAGTAGCTCAGGGCTAATTAGTAGAGTGTACTTTAAAGATCAGATTGAGACACTTAAGGATTAAAGGTTTGGAGGTCCCTAACATTGGATCCCAGGATACCAGAAAAAGGTTCTGAATTCTAGTGTTCAGATATTCATGGAAGCTGAGGACAAACAAGTGTCTTTCAAAATATTCATATTTTCAAAGGGCATTGAGAGAGTTAAACAAGAAAAACAGAGATCCTAGGGATGGAGTGGTTCTTTTCTGTGGGATTGAAGGGGAAAAAGAAAAAAGAGGGGAAGGACATAGGAGAAAGGACAAAGGACAAAATGAGAAAGAAGGACATAGAACTTGCTGTTACTATATGAAAACAAGTCCTTTGTTATCTAAAAGTCTTTGTAATCCAACCCCCTTTCTACCTTTTCAATCTTAGATTCTGCTCTCCACATAGTCTACAATTCATCTATGTTGACCTGCTTGGCTCTTCTTGCATCTCTTCCTGTATGCAATCTATTTCCCATTCCTAGAAACTTTTTTGGGGGGTATCTCTAGCTACTGAATCCATCTCTTAAAAGAATACCTTCCAAGTGTTCTATATTTATCTTATATATTGTGATGTCTTCCTCAGTAGAAAAGTAAGTTCCTTGAGGATCGGGACTATGTTTATTTTTGCTTTTCCATTAAATATCTCCAACATTTAACTGAGCACAATGCTCAGTCTCAATAAACCCTTGATAGATATTTGAGGTTTGATGTATGAAATGAGAGGGTTGCCTTAAATAACCTCTAAGACCTCTTTCACTTCTGATCTTATCACCTTTCACTCTCACTTCAGAGCCAGAATTCCAGGGTCTTTAGAGAAGGACTCTATGCTCAGCAGTGGAAGTAGGCTAGTGAGTGAAATAAAAGACCCTAAGAAGGCCCAAGTGGCTACCCCTAATCTAGGCATCTGTGATTCACTCAATATCCCATAACAAAATCCTAACACAATATGCCAATCAGTAAAATAAACAGATCTGTAGTAACAATCTCCTCAGCTCAGCTGTCCTTGAGTACTCTACAGAATAATTATAAAACATTTATAATTTAGCAGCAAAATCTTTTTAACTATCTACTTTAAACACCATTAACCATGTCAATAAACATTAATTTCTACAAATAAATAAGCAGGGGACTGACTTCCTCGACAAGAGAATCCTAAGTATGAAAGCATTCCCATATTTTTCTTTCCCATTTAGCAATGGTAAGTTTGATTGGGTCTAGATCAGTCACCTAAACTTTCGTTAATTTATTTTCTTTGTTATATTGAATAGAATGACTTCTATCATTTTCAAAACAAATTAAATTCAACTTAATTATTTATTGAGCACCTACTATGTGCAAAGTTTGGGGCCAGGAAAGGTTTATGATGACAGTTTTTTTCTGTTGGGAAAAGGTAAAATGTGTTTTTCATAAAGTGAAAAAAATGTTACCAAAACAGATTTCACTGCCCTCATTCTCTAAGTTTCACCTCACCTGTTTGCTAGTGTTCATTCAACAATCACATGATTATACAAAGCACTAAAGAAGACAGAAAGTTTAGATAAAACATAGTCTCTGTGGTCACAAATCTTATAGTTCATAGGAAAATAAGACAAAAATATTGATAATTCTAATACATAATATTATTATTATTATAGAAACATTTTTAGAGAGTTCTAAAACTCCCAAAACACATTAATATGTGATATTTGTAACAACTTTGTATTTCTTGTCTTCTCAATGAATAGAGGAGAGACTGAGAGGAGAGATTCTGGAACTGAAAATAAAATAAAATTGAATTAAAACATGGATTAAAATACATACATGTATATATATATATATATATATATATATATATATATATACAAATATATTATATATTTAATTCAATTTTATTTTTTCAGTTCCAGAATACACTGGAACATAGATATATGTTCATTTACATATGTATTTGTATATCTTATATCTAGGTCTCCATAGAAATGTATTAAAAGACTCTAGTTTCTGTGCAAACACTAAAACCAATCTTTCTTTCACTTAAATGAGCTGATGCAAAGTGGAATATACTATGTACAAAGTAACAACAATATTGTAAGATGATGAGCTATGGGTGATTTAACTATTCTCAGCAATATAATGACCCAAGACAACTCTGAAGAACTTATGATGAAAAACACTATTCCAAGGGAAAGAACTGCTGGTGTCTGAAAACACATGGAAGCGTACTTTTTTTAACTTTATTTTTCTTAAGGGGGAGTCCTATATTTTCTTTCATAGCATGACTATTATGGAAATGTTTTGCATGATGACACATGCATTAAAAACAAAACAAAACACTAATCTTTTTTCCATCCCACAAAAAAGAATATATAAATTCTACTTTCCCCCCAGGGACCTATGCAAATTTCCAAGATCATAATGTCACCCTGTAGTTGGAATTCTGCCCACATCTAAGGTTGATAGAGAGGCAAACATTCAACTTTAAGTAATGCCTCTCTTCCCTATGGAAGATCCTCTAAGATCAGGGGTGGGGAATATCTGGACCACTGAATGGCCCTTATAAGGCCCATGAAATCATTTGGTCTGTTATTGCCAAGGCAACTTGATGGCAGGGCTTGAAATTTAGTAAATATAGGAGATTTTTAAGATTAGGATTTTTAAATTGATAATTTTGTGTGGCCTGTGAATGATATTATAAATATCCAAATGACTCTTGGCAGAAAAAAGATTCCCTACCTCTGCTCAAGATTCATAGTGTTACTCCAGGGTTTGACCTGCAGTCAAAATATCCTATAATAGAAAAGGAGGTCTAAGTTTGTGCTACTTGCTTCTCCTCCTCTCCTTCTGACCCCTACTACATCTCAATCTCTTGAGACCTTTTTAGTTCCATGACCATACACTTCCTCTCTTAATTCTAAGAAGGTGAGTCCACTGATTTTTCACTACCCAGTATCTCTTGCAAAACTGGGGCCCTGTGATTCTTTCTTCTTACTAAAAGGGAAGTTAGATCCAAAGGTTTGCTCCTTTACATGGTGGCTCTTAAGGTTTCTCTAATTCTATGCTTTGTACTTACTGCACTTTTCTCCTAGAGGAATGGTTAAGGCAATATCCAAAACCAATCCCTCTGAAAAAGACTAGCTCCAGATCTCTCAAGTGGTTCTGTCTCACTCCTGTAAACATATAGTTCCCTCTCCAGGGATATTCGACCTCTCTGCTCCACTATTGTCATCCATCACTGATATGTCTCCCTCTCCTCTGAGGGCTCAGGAATTGAAAGATTGGACCAGTAATTCTTTCTCCATGATTCCATTTCCAGTTGCAGAGGGTGAGTGGGGGGGGCATTGCAGATGTGCAGATTTCATGGTCCTCTAGAGACCCAGTCTGTCCCTTGGCTGTTAGTTCCCAATTCTCTCGGGTCATTTCTCTGTCTGAATCTTGAATCAATCTGCCATCTATAACATGAAGGTGTAAGCTTTACCCACAGTCCCTACCTTCAAAGAACTTATATTCTATCTAGATAAATAATATGGACATAAGTGTATAAAATATGCAAATTAAATGCAAGGTGATTTCTGGGAGGAGACTGTTGCCTATGCTAAAGGTACAAGAAAGGAAGATGCAAAGGAAGATAGGAGCAGCAAGAAGGCCAATTTGGATGGATTATAGAGTGTGGAAGAGATCAAGGCATATTAAATCTGCAAAGGTGGGCTGAGGACAGGTTATAAAGGCAAACAGAGCTCAGATTATAAAACACTTGATGAATTTGTAAGTGAAAAGGAGTCAAGGGAGTCACTGGGGTTTCTTGATCAGAGAACCGACATGAAGAGACTCTCACTTTGGTGACTGTGTGAAGAATAGTGAAAAAGCAGGAGGACCAATTAGGAAACAGTTACAGTTGTTGAGGCTAGAGGCAACAAGTGCTTGAATCATCATGAATGAAGTCCAGTGGTTCCCAAGGGTTTAAAATGTGTTGCAAACTTCCAGGCTAATTTAACATAATATTCATAATATTTCTATACAATCATTTACTTCTTAAGATTCCATTAAAGAATTTTCTGTGTGAGTCTCCTAGATCATTGTCACAAACCCTGAAGGAATTCTTAAACCACTAAATGAGAACCACTGATCTTGTCTCATCACCTTGCTTTACAGATAAGACAACTGTCATAGAGAAGCTGTAATGTGCTTGATGACTGGCTATCCAGCAACTACCTGAAAATTTCTCATGTCAGAGAACTCTTAAAGTACCCTAGTTCCTTTAGTAAACCAATAAGGAAAGGTCAGTTGCTCATTTATCCCCAATTTTGAACCCCTTTTTATTTCTAGCTTTTACCACCTCTCAGAATAATGAGTTAAGTTTCCATATATTGTGTGAGGAGGGATTTTCTGCCTCTATTTTCAAGGTGTGTCTTTTCTCTTGGTTTTGACATACTGGGGTTTGGAGAACAAGTCCTTGATCTGTCTATATACACTGTTCACAATTTAGAACTCATTGATTACATATAATATCAGCCTTCAGTGTTTCTAAAGTAAAAAAAAATAGATAGATAGATAGATAGATAGATAGATAGAGATATACAGACAGATAGAATGAAAAAGCCCTCCTCTTCCTGTTCTCCCATGAGCAGCATCTTTTCCTTAGGACCAACTCCCAGCAGGAAAGACTCAGCCTCAGCTCTACCCAGAAAGGTCTCTGCGGGCAATTCTCCTTCTCTGCTCTTGTGATATACAGGATGTCATATGTATAATTGCATATATGTATGTTTGTATATAATCAGCGTTAACAATTATTTCAATTAGCATGGACAACAGGAAGTACATTCAGTATTTATAACCTCTAAGTAAGCTCTAATCATTACTTAAGGATCCTCAAGTTTACAGCTAACACTCATGAGTTCTTCATTTAGCTCCCAGCTGGGGCTGTGAGGATTCTTGCTGGCTGCCTGGAGGAAGTGCAAAGAATTTGGCAGAATTTCTATTGCCTAGGGTGCTGAGAGGGTGTGAACATTTTATAATAAGGACTTAATTTTACATGCAAACTAGATACAACCTGAGTCCAAAGTCCCTATTGGGTTTCCTCACTCTCCACCCTCAGTAAGTAACTACACTTAATGTGTCATTAAATCTATCAGAAAAACCAGAACAAATGGTTTCTTAACTGATGCTAGAAGTATTATGGAGGTAGTGGAATTGACTGACTGTGCCACTCAAAACTGTGACAAGGTGGTACAGTCAAGGCTTTGTGCCAGAACAACAAAATTTAGAAAACCCCCAAACATAATACATGCAGTTTTTCCAGCATCATAGAAGCTATTAGAGGAGCTAATTCCCTTCCCAAGAGAATTATCTTATTTATTTCTTGACTTACATTCACATCATAAATTACAAAATTGACTTATAGAATTTTCTCACTTAAATTGCACTACTTGCCCTAGGAAACAGAACTGATAACTATAGTTCTGCTTCAAAAGAGTAGGTAAATGACCTTAAGCAAGTAATTTTACCTTTTTTTTTTCACCTATTTCTTCATCTTGTCAAATCCTTGCCTTTATTCCTTAAGATGGATTTTACCAGATCATGGGGGGGGGGGGGATGTTTTAGGTAGTTGCAAGTACTCTTCACATATAAAGCATCCAATCAGGACTTTCCTCATCACCTGCCACCTGGCAAGACTTCTTAATTTTCATTTCAGTAGGAACAAAAGTGGTCCTGGAACCTTTTCTGTCTTAGAGAGTTTAGGAAGAGAGGACCATCCTGTAATTAGGCAAGTTTTGAAGGTATCTAAGTGTTGATCATGAGCTTAGATTCACAAGAAGCCTGGGATCAGACTAATTTGAGGAAAAATGCTAAAAATCCTGATTCAAAATGATAGCATCACCTAAATTCCACTAGCAATAGAACAGGAAACTCTTCCTACAGGAAACTCTTCCTTATGTACAGCATTATCACTATAACAACACTACTTTACACAGTAATGCTCTGCACATACCCTTCTTCATTACACACTGCCCTTGTTGTTCAGTCATTTTCTGCCATGCCCAACTCTTCATGACCCCATTTTGGGTTTTTTTGAAGGCAAAGATAATGGATTGATATTTCCTTCTCTAGCTCATCTTATAGATGAGGGGGCAGCTAGGTGATGCAGTGGATAGAGCTCCAGTCCTGGAGTTAGGAGGACCTGAGTTCCAATTTGACCTCAGATACTTAATACTGACTAACTGTGTGACCTTGGGCAAGTCACTTAACCCTGATTGCCTTGCGTCCAGGGCCATCTCCAGTTGTCCTGATCCATATCTGACCACTGGACACAGATGGCTCTGGAGGAAAAAGTGAGGCTGGTGACTTAGCTTAGCACCCCCTCACTCAAATCCAATTCATGTGTTTGTCAGGGCATCATCTCCCTGATGTTATGGTCTGTTTCAAGAATGAAGGACAAATAGGGCAGCTAAGTGGCACAATACATAGAGCACTGGCCCAGGAGTCAAAAGGACCTGAGTTCAAATCCAGTCTCAGACACATAATAATTACCTAGCTGCATGACCCTGGGCAAGCCACTTAATCCCACTGCCTTGTAAAACTAAAAAAAAAGAAGAATTAAAGACAAATATTATAGATGAGGAAACTGAGGCAGACAGAGTTAACTAACTTGCAAAAATCACACAGTAAGAAGCATCAGAGACCACAATTGAACTCATAAAGATAAATCTTCCTGACTCCAGGTCAGTACTCTATCCCATGAGCTACCTAGCTGCTAGCTATATAGCACATATATCTAGAACTCTAAGATTTACAAAATGGTTCCTTCAAAAATATCTTATGAAGCAAGTAGTATAGATATTATTATCTCAGTTCTACAGATGGGGATACTGGGGTGGGGGGGTAACAAAAACTAAGCAACTTACCCAAAATTGCATAGTTAATAAGCATTCCCAAGAGCCTATGATACCAAATCTCATGCTTTTGAAAATGAAGGAAAACGGACAAGCTAGTCAATCTAGGATTTGAACCCATGTCCTCTAACTTGAAAACCAGAGTTCTTTCCATGGGATCAAGCTGCCTAACAATTTGGTATTTGCTTGGGTAGCAACAAAAACCTTTACTGGCATCTGAGGTTAATTTACTTCCATGGAATTCAACAAACATTTGCTTGCATGGAAGGCCTCCTGATAGGAATTGGGCAAGGTACCCAGGTAAATAGAACATTGACCCAGTCCATCTGAATCTTGAAGACTAGCAGGGGAAACAAGGCATCTGTCTACAAAATAATAATGCAAAATGAAACTAAACAACTGCACCACCGAATTACAAGCAAAGGACTCTGATATTTTAGGGAAAAAAGAAGAGAAAGTTTCCAATGGAATTGGTATTTCCATCTACATTATCATGAAGGACTTATGGTCCCATGCTCCACACTGACATTACATTTACCCCACAGAATATCATAATCTGAAAAGTAGTCAAGTAATTGATCCATCAATCAATCAGCATTTATTAAGAACCTATGAGATACCGCGCCAAGTGCCAGAGATATAAAAATAAGATTGAAATATTCTCTACTTTCAAAAAAGCTTATATTCTATTGGAGGAAACAACAAATGCATAAATGGAGGGGGGAGATTCTAGAAATAAGGAGGCTTAGCAAAGTTTTTCTAAAGCTGAGCTTTGAAGATTCTAGGGATTTTAAGTGGAGAAGTAAGAAAGGAGTATATTCTAGACATTGGGGCAGCTAATATAAAGGCATGAAGACAGGAGATATAGTATTGGGTGTTCAGAACAACCAGAACATTAATTTGGCCATAGAGTGTGTGAAGGGGAGTTATGCAGAATATTATTCTGGGACCAAAGTTGAGAACCACACTAAATGATAAAGAGAACAGTTTGTATTTGATCACAGAGGAAATCAGAGAGTAACCAGAATTTATTGAAAAGGGGAGTGACATAATATGACCTGAGTTTTCGGACTATAATGTCTCATAGCTATGAAGTATAGGATGAAGAGGGAAAAATAAGGCAGAAGAAAGATTAGCGAGCTCTTGCAATAGTTCAAATGAGAGATGATGAAAGTGTCAGAAGATGAGTGCAAAAAGGTAGCATGATCCATTGGGGGGGCAGTTGTATATACCTGAACAGATGGGGTTGTCTAGATGGACTCTGAAGTTCCTTTCAACACTGAATTGTAGAGTCTTCAGTCACTCCCTAAGTTGCCTCTATTAGGAAAGGCTGATATTGGTAAAAAAGTTTCCCATCTTTCTGTTTATCTGCTCTTGATTAAAAGACCATAAAATATTGATTTGCTTAAGACTTAATAACCCCAAGCCCTGGACATATATGTAATTTAATAACAGTTCTAGATCCATCTTTCATTTGAACTGCAGTCCCTAGACAGTCAGTAAATGAAGGGAGAGGAGAAGAATGAACCCATTTAATCTGATGCTAATTTGCTCTGGTATACCATGTCTCCTTTACCTGGAGACCAGTAGTCTAGCCCAGGGCAGCCTTGAAGAGAATAAGAATAATTGAACTGCAAAACTCTAAGCAAGAGAGGCACCTATTTCCTTGCTGTCTGAGACCAAGGAGAGTGGTTGGGCACTATTACTGATACATGTTCTCTCCACCCCAGAAAAGAAGGAATTCTTTTTAGGTCAGGCAATCTGCTGGGCTTCAGTCACAATCAAAATCAAGATTCCTTGGCTGACTTTGAACAACCTTAGAAAACTGTTTGCAAAAATTATGGAGCAAAACTGTTAAATTGGTAAGTTTCAGTTATGTATCTTCCCTTGGTCTATGCCCCCCTCTTTCCTGCCCCAGACATCAAAGTCCTTCACATGCTCTCCCATGTTTTCCATAATAGGAGCTCTTAGTCTGGACTGACTTCATGAGTCAGTTAACTTGGTGAGAAATAATTTCATTTAATTTCAATATCATTGGGGTTCTTTGTAATTCTATGTATTTTATTTTATATACTTAAAATCTTTATTCTGAGGAGTCTATTTTTATGCCAAAGGAGTCCAAGACAAAAAAAAAAAAAACAAGATTACTAAGCCTTGAAATAGATCAATTCTAGGTTCTAGAAGTCATAGTATTTAGAGGTTATCTAATCAGATGCTTTCACTTTACAGAATAGGACACTGAAGCCTAGAAAAAAGTAAGTGACTTGCACAAGGTGATAGAGAAAGTGAATGACAGAGCTAGGATTCAAACTCACTTTCTTTAGCCTTAGAGCTTACACTCTTTCTAGTGGCAAGACAACAAACAAGGTTTTCTCCCCAAGAAAGAGTTTCTTTTCTTTGCCCATATCTCTGACAGAGGAAAGCAGCTGACAAAGTCTTTTATACTGAGGTATTGTGACCCATAATAGATTATCCTGATAAGGATTAAGGGTCTACATTTTAAGAGAGGGTTTTAGAAAGGCTAAGAATGCTTTAACCCAAAGGAATGAAATGATTTTTTTAAAATTCAATTTCTTAAGCCTAGAGAGAGGCATTTAGGTGGCACAGTAAATAAAGTTTCAGTCCAGGTGTCAGAAAGATCTGAGTTCAAATTCAGCCTCAAACGCTTATTAGCTGGCATGACCCTGGGTAAGTCACTTAACCTTGCTTACCTCAGTTTCATCATTTGTAAAATGAGCTAGGGAAGGAAATGACAAACTACTCCAGTATCTCTTCCAAGAAAATCCCAAATGAGGTCACAAAGAATTAGACATGCATAAAATGACTCAAAACAAACAACAAGCACAGGGAACCTCCCCCCCCCTTTTCAGTTTTTAAAACCCTCTTCTCCCCATTGAGAAAGCATGGAAAACTAAAGCTATCATAAATATTAGGATCATGAAAAACACCATGTTCTGTTATGAGTCTTTTGGAATTATGATAGATCATTGTGTGGGGAAAAGTTACTAAGTTTTTCATAATTGATTATTATTACAATGTGACTGTTACTATACAGATTTGTCACCTGATTCTGCTCACTTCACTTTGTATTAGTTCATATGGGTCTTCAGAGGTTTTTCTGAAGTCATCCCTTTCATAATTTCTTATACCACAATAGTATTCCATCACATTCATATACAGCTTGTTCAACCATTCCCCAGTTGGTAGGTACTCCCTCATTTTCCAATTCTTTGCTATCACAAAAGACTTGCAAGAAATATTTTGATACACATAGGTCCTTTTCCTCTTTCTTTGATCTCCATGGGATATAGCCCTACTAGCAGCAAGATCCAAAGCAATAAAGTTCTGATGATATGTTGTGAGGGTCCAAGATGGGTAGCTGAGGCAATATTTTAGAATAAGAGATTTCCCAGTGTCACCATTGACAAGTATGACCATTGACACAAGGATCTTAATTGAGATCTGGAATATCTAGAAGGCAATGGATAGAGAATTGTAGGATTTTCAGAAAGAAGAAAGTGGATTATCTAGACCAACTCTTTCATGTTACAGAAAGTAAAACAAAGGTCCCAGGAAAAAGTCAGTCAGCTATGCTGTGTAATTGAGCATTGTGGGGAAATGTGGAAAAAGATATAGATATGACCTGTGACTATGAAGCACTGAAATGCTAGAAAGAAACAACATAGGAATAGAAAGAAACAAAATGTTTTTATCCAAAAATTAAAATAGTTAAATTTAGTACAGAGATAAACACACACACACACACACACACACACACACACACACACACTCAGAAAGAGAGAGAGAGAGAGAGAGAGAGAGAGAGAGAGAGAGAGAAGAGAGAGAGAGAGAAAATCCTTTGATAATCTGTAAAGCCTATGGACTCCTTAGCATTATGTTTTCAAATACTAAAGGTTAAAAAGGAAGCCAATGATATTGAAATAGTTGTTTTTAAAAAAACTTTTTTGAAACAAGTGTATGGATGCCAGTTTAAGAAACCCTAGCTAAAATTTCTAGACCAACCCAGACATTGCCCATCCTTCCAAGAAAATCCCTTCTCATCTCCAAACTAGATTTTATGGCTCCTGAAGGCACCTTTATTATTTCTCATTTGTCCTATGATGTCCAGCATGATGTCAGTGACCCAAAGTAACTCAATAAATATTCACTGCTAGAATATGTCTTCCCTATCCAATCACCTATGAGCTCTTTGAGAGGAAGAATTTTGCCTTCTGTTCTACCTCCTTCTCACCCCATCACCATGACATGATGATGCTAGACATAAAGTGATAATATTTTCCAAACCAAAAAGCACTACATGCACTCTGACAAAGGACATTTCTTTTTCAAGGCCCTTTTCAAATTATGTTTGTTTTTTCCTTTAAATTGAGACTATTCCAGAAAATCCAGGTTACTTTATCTCTGTTGTTAAGATACTTAAGACCTCCTTACTTGACTACATGAAAATTAATTGTGATTCAACCATCTTGAGATCATCAACAATGAGTCAACTCCCAAAAATATCTCACAGGGGCAAGGTGTTTTGGGTTATGGGGTTTTTTTTTTTTTGGAGATAAAAGGAAAGCTCAGAATATAAAGCTGAGCCATCAATCTCTTAAAGCAGGGCTACAGAAATATCTCATATTTGAGTTGGGTCTTGTTATTCTCTTAGGACTGGTTCATATTTTTAATATATTATCAGATTTTTCATGTATTATCTCAGCATCAAAGTATTTAGAGGTGGAATGGAATGTAGATATCATTTAAATATAACCCCCTTATTTTATGGAGGAAGAAATTATTGCTGCTAACTGATGGCTATCTTGTTCCACTCTTAAAAAAAAAAGACTGGAAAGTTGATGTTTTAAAGCCTCAGTTGTAAAATGCAAAATTTCTTCCCACACCTCATAAACTTGGACATCTTTCAGGTTCTGAACCATTCCCTGATTCTCCTTGGGACTATGCAGATCAGAAAGATGGTTTGATGAGGGACCTCCTTTTTTTGTAGTAAATAAGAGTCTGTGACTGACCTCCAGCTGTCATATAGTAACTTACTGATGACATTTAATTCATGAAAAACTTAAAAGACTTAAGAGAGGAAAAGCATTGATCAGTGAAATCATAGAGAAATGCCATATGCTTGGAAGAACACATTCCAGTAAAAAGGACTTGCACGGTCACTGAGAACATAGCTGAACATAGAGAAGACATAATCAAAGATACCTACACCTGAATATCCTTGTAAAGAAATCAGTTTTCAGATTTTCTTCTAGTGGAACATTCATCTTGTAAAACAGCTTGGCGTAATTTCCTTGTTCAAAAATTTTTAGTGTCTACCTATTGCTTACAAGGATAAAACCTAAACTGATCAATTCATAAAGCATTTATTAAATGCCTACTTTGTGTCCATCATTGGGCTAAATGCTCTGCCTGGTTTTCAATGGTCTCCAAGATTGGTAGGGATCCATGACTGACTAAGTATGGCTGAGTCAGCAGGAGGCAGTACATCCAGGACTACAAAGAAATCAGTGCCAGCCAGGAAGGGCCAAAAAAAGTGGGCAAGGTAAAAATAGCTTCTGGGAAGCTAGTTTGCATCATGCACCTGGCAATGTTCAAGGACAAGATGAAGAGGCTAGGTCACCATGCTCTTTCCTCTTGGCACAGGTCATCCATCCATCCATCAGTGTCTAGTTCATTCATTTTAATTTCTGAGTGAAACACAAAGAGACAGAAAAAGAGAGGGGGTGGAGAGAGGGGGAGAGAGAGAGAGAGAGAGAGAGAGAGAGAGAGAGAGAGAGAGAGAAAGCAAGTCATTGTTAATGCTCTGGTCTAGGACAGCAGACGAGGCAGTAGAGAAGTCCACCATATGTCCCACAATGGCTGAGCAGTTGGCACTTTTCTAGAGAGCTATATACAAAGATAGAGCTACATTTTTTCTGTCCATTTGGACTAATTGCCATTCCATGCTTTAGAAATAATACTAAATATATTGAGGATGCATATTTAAAGACTTTTCCTTTTTGTGGAATCTTTCCTTTTGTTTAATGCTAAATCAATTCATGATGAATTTTTCTTTAATTAGTCATAGTTTGACTTATTTCTGCCAAAATGCCCTTCCTTTGTGCTGTATTACAAAACCTATACTGTCATCTCTTTGAAGGGAGGAGATAACAGAATTATAGAATCTTGGAGCTGAGAAATGCCTCAGACATAAATGTCTGGACTACTTAATCAGTAATCTACTTCAAACTATCCCTGACAAATGATTATCCAACCTTTACTTAAAGATTTCTTGTGATGTAGCTCATGCATGCGCTGGACCATAAATGGTTCAATGGATAGAGTGTTGGGCTTAGTTTCAGAAATATGAGCTCAAATCCAACTGTAAACACTTTGATATTTAACCTATGTCTGCCTCAGTTCCTTCCTCTGTAAAATGAAAATAATAATAGCACTTTCTACTAGAGTTGTTATGAGGACAAAATGAGATGATATTTGTGAAGTACTATGCAAACTTTAAAATGATATATAAATGCTAACTACTGATGTTATTACTGAAAAGGAATTCTCTCCTCCAGGTAGCCTATAAAATCTTTCCCTTTGAGCCGAAATCATTCTGTAATATTGTCTCATAGCTCTCAGTTTTACCCTTTGGGACCCAAGCAGACTAATTCTATTCCCTCTTCCATATGACTGCTCACTCCCAACAGAAGTAAGCTAATATATCACACACAAGCAAATATACATCCCACCCTTACTTGCCCCTCCCCCCCCCAAGTCTTCTCTTTGCTGGGTGAAATGTCCTCAGTTCCTTCAATCACTCTCAAACAATTTTTAAAAATGCCTTTCCATTTTGTTGCTACATTAAAAAACAGCAACTTTCTTCCTCAGGATAGTCAATCAGCAACATTTATTAACTGTTGACTAGGAACCAGATACTGTAGTAAACATCAGAGCTTTAAAGACAAATGGGAAACAGCCCCTGCCCTCAAGAAGCTCACATTCTTTTGAGGGAGTTAACAAGAATATAATAGGAGGGGAGGAAGGGAGAAGAGGGAGAGGAAGGGAACAAATATTTTTTAGGCACCT
This sequence comes from Macrotis lagotis, assembly GCF_037893015.1. Taxonomy (NCBI): domain Eukaryota; kingdom Metazoa; phylum Chordata; class Mammalia; order Peramelemorphia; family Peramelidae; genus Macrotis; species Macrotis lagotis. Next base: position 314,000,159 of record NC_133658.1, read on the forward strand.
ACAATATTAGACACTGTGCTGAAGCTTTACAACTATTACGGAAAGAAGGAAAAATGGTTTGGAAAGGGAATTATTAGCAGCTGCAGGATCTTTGAGGTCACTGTTGAGTTAACTCTGAATTCCAAGAATGGGGATAAAGAAGCCTGGTGTCTTCATCCATGTCCTTTCTTGGAATACCAAGGTTACCAAAAATCTGTAGTAACTGGTTTCTTTTCACAAAAAATGAATACAGGCAACCCTGCCTTTGCAATTCCACTTTATAAACTATCTCCTCTCTGAGATCTGTATGCTGTAAGGGGAACCAGACCCAGCAGAAGAGAATGATGTAAGTACTCTGGCCTGTCGGTCACAAATTTTTAGAGCTCTGAGACATCAGGGCCAACTTTCATTGAATCCAACAACTCACTGGCATGCTCCTGGGCAAGCATCTGGCCAACACTTTGCAGATTATAGGGAGTGAGTTTCACGTTTCACCTTCTCCATCTCCATCTCTTTTCTGCCATGGAGCAATATCCAATTGCCTGCTGATCTCTTCTATAGGGTGGTAGCATGTTCAGGATTTGAGGATCTCTGGAAAACAAAGCATCAGCACTGTGTGCACCTGGAAAATTGTTGGAATGGGATGTATTTTCTTTATTAGTTTGTTTATTCAGTAATAGAAATCCAAGACAATTATGCAGGCTCTCTGTGGCCCCCTGGGATTTCCAAAAGCATTGGGTGATAGCTGGGTGAGAGGACCCATTTTTTCACTCATATTTTCACTCAAATTACCTGTTTGCAATAGCTAGTTCACAGCATCAAATGATACTACTTGAATTCAGGAGTCATACCCCACATGAGTCATGTGACCTTGAACAAGTCACTGAATTCTATTTTTTTCATCTATAAAAAGGAGGTGATAATGTTTGCCCTCCCTAACATACAAGACTGTTGTGAGGAAAGTATTTTATATACCTTCAAGCACTATGGTAATTGAGTTATTGTTTAATATCATCACCACCATCTGGTACCCATTTTAAATGGTTACAAGAAAGAATAGACCTGGGAAACATAAAATGAGACTCACTTAAAAACATTACAGTTAGATTTTTTTCTATATCTTTGAAGAATATAAGGTTTTATTTCTAGATGCTTTTATTTACATAGCATATCTGATTTTTTATTTTCAGGAGTAAAGGAATAGTTTATATATGGGTTATCTTTTCCTTTACATTTTATTTATAAAATTAGAAAAATCAACTCATCAATATGACTGATTCATTGTTAGATAAAGAAAATGTGGAACAGCACAAAGAGCCCTTGGTTGGGAGACAAAAGGCCTTGGTTCTAGTCTGGACTCTGCCATTATCCATTATATGAATCATGAATCAGTCTCAAGGCAACTACTTTTTTAAAAATCCCTCTAAATGAGTGTGAATGTTGCCCAATTAGCCCCAATATTATATAAGGACTGGTATTTATTTTTGTCATTCATTAAAGGAATATAAATAAGGACCAGAAATTTGAACCATATAGGGAAAGAAAGAAGGAAGGAAGAGGGCTAGGGTAGGAGAAAATGAGGGTGAGAAAGAGAAAAAAGGGAGGGAGGGAGGAAAGAAGGGAGGGAAGGAAAATGAATTCCAGAAAGCAGGAGGGAGCCAAGATTGAAATACAGGTCATCCAACTTCAAATCTAATGCCTTTTCCACCATAACAGTCTGACATTACAGTTTCAACAGCTTTAATTGCCAAGAAGTTTTTCATTACAAGAAACTAAATTCTGTCTCCCTGCAACTTCAAAGCACTGTGTCTAGGCTTGTTTTCTGGGGTCAAGCAGGATAAGTATAATTCTTCTTTGTCAAGACAGGTCTTCAAATATTTAAAGATAGTAATCATATTTCCTCTAATCATATTTCCATATTTTTCCTTATGTTGAGATAATAGGAACATAGATTTAGAGCTAGAAAGGAGTGGTAGACATCAATTAGCACAACTTCCTCATTCTACACATCAGGAAATTGAAGCAGAACACAGCTATATGACTTGTCCAGGTTCCTAGAAGTAGCAAATAGCAACACCATGACTAAAACCCAGAACTGCCTCCCTAGATTCCTGGTTCTTTCAACAAATCTTCTTTCCTTTGCCTTTTGGAACTTTTAACCAGAAGATTCTGTTCAGTGATCCACCTCATATCCAATTTCTGGACAGAGCAAGACAAGAAATTGATTGGATTCTTCTCAAACATTTTTTGGATATCACAGGAGATATCTTGGGTACTGATCAGAGAAGAGTAAAATTCTGAGAGCTTAAGTTTTGTAGACACAATGTCAGAGCAGTGGCTAAGAAATGTTTTTGCAAAAGGGTAGTTGTTGGTGTGTTGGTCTCTTGGTGAGATGAAGTGTTGTACTCCTATGAGCCCTGGATTGGAATTTGTGGATCTGTTTAGAAGAGCCAGCTTAACCACCTATTCATTTTGAGAAGGATGATCTGTCTTTTTTTGTGGAGAAAATTTGGGAAGCCTGAAGTTTTCTGACCCATTCCATCATATTCCCAGAATTTTCTCTAATCTTCATTTCCAAATACATCTCTTCCCCTTCTTTCCTTCCCAGAGTCCTCTTTCATAAAAAAGAATTTAGGAGAAAGAAAAAAATTCAATTCATCATCACTAGCCAGCATATCAAAAGAATCTGAGTATACATACAATGATCCATACCCATATTCCTCCATGACTACAGAGAAGAAAAGGAGTTACATAGTAATCTTTTCTTTGGTCATTATAATTAGCTTAGCATTTGAGTTTGTAGATATTCTTTCCATCTATATTATTTATATTTATTTGTGTCTTCCTTTGGTTTGTATACCTAAAATCTACATGAAAAGACATTGAAAAATTGATCCATGTACAGACTCTCCTAGAATTAAATTTGCCATCCCAAATGAAGCACCACTTCTAAGTGATACAGACTGATGTTTAAAGCTCTAATCCTATCCATTTTCCAATCCCAGACTTTATCAGAATATGCCTATGTCTGTTGGGGGAGGGGAGTATGGCAATTGACCATTGGAAAATAGGAGAAATCAGAAAAAAAAATGTCTCTTTAATTTTCAAATTGCAGCCCAACTGACAACTTATATTGTATCTTAGCTTAATGTAATTTCAAATGGCAGAGTTATAAACCCTTTGAAAAAGTGTTCATAATCAAAACACCAATAGCTCCTTAACTCCAGGAGAGCTGCTAGGCTTTGCAGTAATAATATTACAGTGTTTAGGGCTGTCAGAGTTAATGTCACTAATCTATGTCTAGGAGGTAAAAGGCAATGATGAATGGATGGAGTCTTCTGCCATAATAGGTTTCCCTATCCAAAAGCCTTCTAGCCTCAAAAATAGCTATAGACAGATTAATGGGAGCACTCAATGAGCTGGAACTCTGGGGTCTTCTCTCAAGGGTCTCAGGGTCTGTCTAGATTTTGACTGGCTGAATGTAGCTCCTGGACAAAGAAGCAGGTCCCACTGAACATGTCTTTGGTTTCTGATTGAGAGGTAATATAGAGCAGAGGAAAGATCATTGATTTAGGATTTTGAAAACTTGAACTCTGGGCTCAGTTCTATCGCTACCTTACTCTATGATTTTGAATATTACCTCCCCTCTGTGACCAATTTCCTGATTCATAAAATGAGGGGCAGGATTTCATTCTTTCTAATTTCTTCCCTTGCACTCCAACCATCTTTGCTCATTGAAATTCTACATACTCTCATGGCCCAGTACAACTATCACTCCTTCAAAGAAGTCTTTCTTGCTACCCCAGGAATAGTGATCTGACTTAATCTCATAGCACTTTCTTCTCCTTTTATCTGCTTATCATATTCTTATCTATACAGATTAATTATTTCCCATCTGCTTTCATTAGACTTCAAGGTTTTGAGATAAGGGTCCTGTTTTATTCAGTTGTGCTTCCCCTTCAGCTTCTAGAAATAAGACCTTAACTAGAATGGGCACTTAGTGTGTATCAAATGAATGAACAAATGAATTATTATTGCTGACCACAATTTTCTTATGTACACAACAAATGTGGTGAGTGGTATAAACTACATAAACTACATTGAAAACCTCTACAATTTACATCGAAGTAAAAGAGAGAATTGGGCAGCTAGGCAGCACAGTGCCTCTACAGATTTACATAGTAGTAAGAGTATTGGGCAGCAAGATGGCATAATGGATAGACTACTAGGCATGGAATCAGAAAGACTCATCTTTCTGAGTTCAAATCCAACCTCAGATACTAGCTTTGTGACCTTTTGCAAGTCACTTAATCCTGTTTACTTCAGTTCCTCACTAGGAAAATGGGCTGGAATAGGAAATGGTAATTCACTCCATTATCTCTGCCAAACCCACCCCCCAAAAAATTGGGGTTCCAAAAAGTCAGAAATAACTGAACAACAAAAAGAGAATTGACCTCAACCTCCAGGGGCAAGCAAGTAAGGATTTCCTCCCTATGCTGCTTTGAAGAATGTGGTGAAGAGCTGTCTTTCCTAATTATGAATGGTATTTATATTATCCTTCCTCTTGAGATTGAGACCTCAGATAAGTTGATAGAAATGTATGTGTTTGGGGGGTAATAATTTTGTAATAGAGAAGGAGCTGAAGGACAGGCAACAAGATCATAGAGAAGAAATATGATTGGTGGCATTGGGTCAAGGGATAGAAGATACTGAGAGAAGTTACTCCTAAAGCTAACTATAGAGAACTTGATATAATCCAGAAATGGTCTATGAGGTTTGGTTAAGGACATAAATTGGAAGAAACTGGAAAAGTTATATTCATTAGCTCCATCTTATAAATGAAAAATAATCAGTATTCATGACCTCATGGGGTCATTGTAAAGATCAAATCAGTGAATGGAGACAGGGAAGCTTTTAAACCACAAAGTGCTTTAAGCACATGGTCTATTATGACTATTTTTAGAGAGCAGTAATAAATATGTTGATATTGATGGGGGGGGAGCATGATCCATCCTGTGTGGGGACTGCACTGAGACCCTTCTTGCTTTATAATATTAACCTGGTGGCCCATCCTCTCCTGATGAGTCTACATTTACTAAACTGGTCCTCAGATGACAGCTATGTGATCTTTCCAGGCTCAAGGTCTTTCTAACTTGGAAGAATCTGCCAGACCTTGCACTCCACTGGCATTGCCTATAAGAATTCAGAACCAGGGCCCCCTCTCTTGGGTAGCGAGGTGGTGCAGTGGATAGCGCACCAGCCTTGGAGTCAGGAGTACCTTAGTTCAAATCTGGCCTCAGACACTTAAAAATTACCTAGCTGTGTGGCCTTGGGCAAACCACTTAACCCCATTGCCTTGCAAAAAACTAAAATTAAAATTCAGAACCAATTCATCAACAAGCATTTGTTAAACAGCTACTATGTGCTTGTCCCTGGCTAAGATCTGTGGATACAAAGATAAAAGTGAAAAGCAGCTCCTGCTCTCAGAGATCTTATAGTCTAACCATATATAAAACATATAGAAAATAGAAAATTATGATTATACAAAAGAAATATATGAGGCAGTAGGTGGCATAGTGCCAGGACTTGAGTCAGGAAGACTCATCTTCCTGTGTTTAAATCTGACCTCAGACTCTTACTAGCTTGTTGTGACCCTGATTAAGTCATTTAATCGTCTGCCTCTGTTTCCTCACCTGCAAAATGAACTGGAAAAAGAAGTGGCAAACTACTACAAGTAATTCTGCTAAAGACAAACAAGCAAACAAACCCAAATGGGGTCACAAAGAATCAGACACAACAGAAAAATAGCTGAACAATAAAACAAAAGAAGTATACAAAAGGCAGTGATTCTTTTTCTGTGAGAGAAGAACAGTACCTAGTGAGATGAAGAAAGAACTTATGTAGAAGCTAACACTTGAGCTGAGTCTAGAAAGAAACTAGGGAATCTGAGAAATGGGGTGAGAAGGACTCCATTTCAGAAATGGAGGACAGCATGGAATTGGGAGATGGAGTCCTATATTAAAAACAAGATTCCAAGTCTAGCCAGATCATAATATGCTTGGTGGCAAAAAAAAAAATAGGTGGGTGTGGGCTAGGTTGGGAAGTGGTTTAAATGCCAAACTATAGAGTTTATATTTGATCTTGGAGGTTATAGGGAACCTCTGATTGAAAGAAGGAATCCTCAGATTTGTGCATTAGGAGAATCTATTTGGTGGCTATGTAACAAATAAAATGGACAGAGAAGAGTGTTGAGACAGAGGGATCAATTAGGAAGCAATTTTCATATTCCAGGCAAGAAGTCAATGAGGACCAGGACTAAGGTTATGACCCTGTCAGTAACAGGAAAGGTACAGATTCAAGAAGAATTGAGTAAATTCACCACCCTCTTCATGGCACAAGGAGGGTGTCAAATATATTTTCAGTCATAGTTGATATTTTTGTTGTACTGAACTTAGTCTTTTCATCTTTGTTAAGAGGGATTAGGGAATGATATATTGAAGATGATGTGAAAAACAAAAGGCAGGGAAACCAAAACTAAGGTTCAACTCTTTACCATAAGGTGTCATGAAAAGCACACTTGAGTGAAGGAGTCATGTTGTCATTTCTATTTTTATTCATCCAATTGTCACAATCTAAGCTAGATGACTGCCTCACAAGGGAATCATTGCAATTGAATGCCACAAGACAGAGGACAATCCTTTGGATTAGAAACTCCTCAGTCAATATCCTGAGGAGGCATACCCAAGGGCTATCCATACCTTGCCCCATCCTGATGTCTTCTCCATTACCCATGGAGGAAAAGAACAAACCTCTCATTGGTGTTGCCATTTCTACAAGGCAGTTTAGAGCTCATGGGTACGGTCTCTACATGCTGTCTGGGGCTCTACCCATATTTTACACTAACCCTACTGCTATTCCTCACCCAGTCCCAAAAAGGGGTCTCAGGAAGGAACATGATTTTTAGATGATATGAGCTGAAGAGAATAAGACTTGTGTATTGCCTATGATATCCATTGGACACAATCCTAATAAATGCTGTGTTATTGAACAGAATGGGAATATTGAGGCTAAAGAGAGAAGGAAAGGGAAGAGGGTCAACATCTCCTTGAGAGAAGGGAAAATCTTGCTTTCCTACATGTATCTACAGTGCCTAGCACAACATTTTGGACATAATAAGGCCTCAATAATATTTTTCATTCATTCAGTCATCCTTCAATGATCATCTCTTTTAAGAAGACTTACCTAACTATTCCAAACTACTGTCACTTTAAGGTTTTGTAGTTACTCCTCAGTATGAATCAGTCATTCCATAGAATCTAGATGCTAATTAGAAAATCATATAAAACACAACATAATTATTTCAGGTGGATGGTTCTCATCTTACCCATTCAATTGGGAGCTCCCCAAGGGCAGGGACTTTATCTTTTACAAAGTGGATGAACTAGAGGTAGAATACTTAGCAGGGGCATGCTGAAAGGAGTTGTCATTAAAAATAATTTGGAGCATATTTTGTTTCCTTCTGTCTGGGGTAGAGCTACTGAGACTGAGGGCAAGGGGAGATGAAGTGGGAAATAGATGTTCCCCAGAGGAATTGCATTTTTCAAGAAGATTTTCATACCAACCACTTCTCAACTTATAGGATTTGTCTATGCTGGCAATGCTAGTAGCCTCTAGATGCAGAAACAATATCATCAGCAGAATTATGATCAGACAGGACACTTATTAGCATAGGATTTAAGGGAAGAGGAGGGAAAGTCACAAAGTTAAAGAATACAATATAACATAAGAGTCTAAGGAAACTTCTTGAATATGTAGTCCTATGAGAAGGTATTCTAGACTTGAAATATAGATAGATAGATAGATAGATAGATAGATAGATAGATAGATAGATAGATAGATAGATGATAGGTAGATAGATAGACAGACAGAGAGACAGAGAGAGACAGAGAGATATAGATCTCTTTAACCTTAGCTCCTCCACTAAAGTTCTCCTAATGATGGCCTGTACAAAATCAATGTCTTCATGATGATGACATTCTGAATATTTTGAAATACTAGACTACATTTTCTTTATTAGATGGAGATGGTCTAAAATTAGTTAGGGAAGAAAGTTGCTAGTTCTGGAGTCAGAGAATCTAGGTTCAGATTCTGCCTCTGATACTACTCCTTGGATTTAGCTTCCTTTGTTCTCAGTTTCCTCACCAGTAAAAGGAAAGCTTTGATTAGACGGAGTCTGAAGTCTCTTCTAGAAGCACAATCTAGGATAGTAGTGTAAAATTCAAATTGAAACAGATTCCTGCAAGACACATACTGACTTAGAAAAACACAAATTAACATTATCTATGTTTCACTGCACACACACACACACACACACACACAACACTGTGTGGGTGTGTGGTTGTGCTCATTTGTATATCCTAGGACTATGATTTTAGCAACATAGAGAATTTGCAATAAGGAAGTCCCCTCTACCAATGCAGAACCCACACCTATTTTGTAATGCATAGTCTTAGAGAGTTGTCTAGGGTACTGGGAGGTTTTAAGTCATTTTTCAGTTATCTGACTCTCCATAACCCTATTTGGGGGCTTTTCTTTTTGGCAGATATACTAGAATGGTTTGCCATTCCCTTCTACACCTGATTTTATAGTGTTTATTTTATGTTGTTGGTTTTTTTTGCAAGGCAGTGGAGTTAAGTGGCTTGCCCAAGGTCACACAGCTAGGCAATTATTAAATGTATGAGGCTGGATTTGAACTCAGGTACTCCTGACTCCAAGGCTGGTGCTCTATCCACTGTACCACCTAACTGCCCCTGTACACCTGATTTTATAGATGAAGTAATTGAGGCAAACAGAGTTAATTGACTTGCCCTGGATCATACTGCTAGTATTTGAGGCTGGATTTGAACTCATGAAAATAAGAATTCCTGATTCCAAGCCCAGTGTTCTATCCACCGTGCCACCTAGCTTCCCTTATTGAGAGAACAAGTATAATAATTAAATGGTTAGCATTTATGTAGCATTTTAAAGTTTGTATAGCTTTTCGATTTCATTTCATTTCATCTCTTACAACCCTAGGAGGAAGGTACTATTATTATCCTTATTTTGTAGATGAGGAGACTAAGGCAGAAGTGATATGATTTGTGCAGTGTCACCCAACTATTACATGTCTGACACTAACTTTGAACTGAATTCCTGACTTTAGTTCTGCCACCTCCCTGCCTCCTGTATAGCTTGCCCAGAGTTGCATAGATAATATGTCAGAGGTGAAATTTGAACATTAAGTTTCCAAGGTCAACTCTCTCCCACTAGACCAAAGTGCCTCTCAAATTGTATATTGCAACTACTTAAATAATGTTTGTTGAATGAATGAATAAATAAATGGATGAAGGACAAAATCTTCATCAAGGGGAAACTGTCCAATTACAGGAACCATGAACAGCTAACAATACACTAAACAATTTTCACCCCTGCCCTTCTCAAACTCCAGTCTCAAGTCTTTGCAAGACAGAGCATGTTCTGGCTAGAGTCCTATACTAGAGAGTGAGATCATTTGCTTTGTTATTAATTTCTTATTAATCAATTAATTCATTTTCTGCCCCATCAGTCTGACACTCTCGTTAACCTTGGGATCAGCATTTTGCTTCATTCTCTTTGAAACACTGCCTTGGTTGGCTTTCCTTTAAGCTCACAATTCTCCTCCTCAACACAAGAAGAGAGACTCAGTCATTCAAGACTGAGTGGGGGAGGACAGGGGCTGGGGGGAATGGGACTGCGTCCCTGCCTCTTTGACTTCCCAGACCCAGCCTAGCAGGTGGGCTATACAGAAGGTAACCTCCTACCTCTCCACAAAGCAGCCTTCTGGGACTTAGTCAAGTGAATCCCACACACCAGAGCTTTCTCTCACACATGCACATAGAAGGTGTAATCTAATACTCCAGGGTAAGGGCCTCTGGCACATGATGGAATCCCAGGTGGTGGCAGCTGTCAAAAAGGTTCATTTTCTTCCCACCTCCCTAACCTTCAATCCACCCTCGGGCTGTTACTCACAGCTGGGCTCTCCTTCCTTACTTTCTTTAGGAGCTCATCATTTCACTTGCTCCAAGCTGATTATCTCCCCCTACCCCCTTTCCAAACCCCATTCCTCAGGGCTGCTGGGGGCGGAGTGCTCTAGGGGGAGTGAGTCACCAATGACTAGATGTGGCTCAGCACAGGACAAAATACTCCCCTTCCCTCTCCAAGGGTTTTACTGTTTTACTGTTAAAGGGAAGTTAGACCAAACACTGGGAATGGATGCCTAGGTCCCTGCAAATGGGCAGCATCTGAGTCAGGGACATGAAAGATGCACAGAGACACAGATGCATGCACACACAAATGCACACACAAACAAATATTGGTTCAGGCTTTCCCCCCCCCCACAAGAGATTGTAGAATCACAAAATCTAAGAATTGCGAAGCACTTCAAGGTCTATCTAGGCAACAAAGTAGTAGGGCACAATACTTGAGAATGCTGCTGGAAAATGTGATTGGAAAATGTTTAACAAAATAAATAAAAATCCAATAGATCATAGATAATTTTAATGCATGTTCCTTTTTTAAAGCCAATATAAAAGGGGCAGCTAGATTGCACAGTGGATAGAGCACCGGCCCAGGAGTCAGAAGGACTTAAGTTCTAATTTGATTTTAGACACTTATTAACTATATGACCTTGAACAAGTCACTTAACTCCAATTATGGGGGGGGGGACAGACAATATGATAGCAGAGATCCTTATATGTGGTTTAATGACTGTAATTTCTATTTGAATTTCAGTCCACTGGTGTGATATGGTTCTCAACCTATGATTTAAGGACTCTAGGTTTCCCCAAGACCCTTTCAGGGAATCTGTGAGGTCAAAACTAGCTTCACAATAATCCTGCCTTTTAATTTCTAATATAGTAAATTGTGGAGTGTAGGGTGTGTTCAGGGAAGACTAGTATTTCTGGTGCTGATCCCTTTTCAGGGCTGCTTATCCATCTTTGGTGACCACTTGAGTCACTTCTCACCTGTGGCTTCAGGAAGCTATAATATGAGGAGCAATTAAAACCCAGGAAGCTATTTTGGTAGATGAGCTAAGCCAGATTGAAGGTTACTGAGGAGTCTCAAACCATTCAGTGAATTAAGGGAATATTTACCTCAAGTGTATGAAGACTTCCCCCAGAGGAATGGGCAGATGAGAACAATTTGGTCTAATAACCATGAAGATGGGTGAAACAGGTGAATATAGAGTACTTAGGGCTTGGCTAGCTATTAAAGATGCCAAGGTCATCCAAGTGCATCCTGAACTGACACATCTAGTCTGCTTGATTATCTTGCCATTAGACTGAAAGAATCCTTCACACAGCTTAACATTCACATTTACTAGGTAAGACAGTTATCAGAAGACTCAATGTCAATAGACTAGAGCACCTCCCCAAATATAAACCATTTCTTACTAACTTATTGGAAAAGCTGAACCAACACACAATTTTGGCAACAGTGGAGAAGAAAAGGAGTAAGCAGAATTCAGAGATTTGGCATAGCATCGACTTTACTGATCCATGTCAGAACACTCACAAACATCAAGACTGGTTTGATGAAAATGATGGGGAAATTCAGAAGCCGCCAAATGAAAAATGAGAACTCCACAGAGTTTAACAGCAGGATAGTTCAGTGATTTGCCTAAGATAATACACCTAGTAAATGACAGAAAGAAATTGGAATGGGAGATTCTGACTCTGAGTCTAATTGTGTTGCTGTTGCAGCTGTTGTTATTTATGTTGTTGTTGTTATAATTATATTTTAAAATTGATGTCAAAGCATCTTCCTCACAACGATCTTATGAGGTATTATTGAATTTGTTTTAAAGAAGGAAACTGAGATTCAATTTATTCATTTATCTCACTTAACTAGCAAAGTTGTCATGCAACTATTAATTGCATAGTCAAGACTTGGAAGTAGCTCTTTTAAATCACTTAATCTGAAAAGTTAAGTCATTCAACTGGGAACAGAACATGTAATCAGAGAAACTGGGTTCAAATCTAGACTTTTTTAAATTGTGCCAGAGCTGCCTCATTAAATAAAGCGGAAAGACAATGATTTCTCTTTCTCTGATGCTCCAATCATGCCTAGCTCAGGACAGATACAAAATAGGTGCTTAATACATATTGATTGATTTTTGTCAAAGATGCTGTGAGATAATGTCTAGAAATTATAATCACTTTAGGGATAAGTGCATTTTCCAGATTAGAACAGATATTCTGTATTCAAATGTGAATTTTTTTTGAAAAAATGATATCCAGCTGAGGGAACACGTGACATAATTAGGATTGTGAGGATAAAGGATCTTTAACAAGGAAAATTCCTGAAATGAAAAACAGGAGAATTTTGATAATAATAGGATTATAAATGGTCCTTGCTTTCCTGATGTCAATTTATTTTTATTTTTTCCACTTCTTTTTTGAGAACATGTTATCTTGCATTTTCCCAACTATTTATGTTTTGTTCCCTTCCCCTCCACCCCACTCCAATAGAACATAAGTTTCTTGAGAACAAGAGCTCCTTTTTTTTTTATCATCTTTGTGTCTAACAAAGTATCTCTCATAATTGAAGAGAGAATATCAGTTCCGATCTGAAACATGTGCTTATCCCATTAAGGTGATTATAGTTCTTAGACATTCTCTCAAAATATCTTTGACATCAATCAATATACATATATTAAACATTTTGACTGGAGCAACAATTGTGTTGACTTTTTCTCCTTTTTTTAAAAAAAAATACTATTTGTCAAATAGGATGGCTCTCTGGAAAAGGAAGGGGTGGGCACATGGGATAACATTGTGATGGAAGAAACAGAAAACCTCAACATATTTTTAAAGAAAAAAGTAACAAAAAGAAGATGTTGGACTAAGTCTCTAAGATTTCTTTAAATGCTTATTCTTTTGTGAAGTTCTTTCTTATTTCTAGTCAGCATAATTGAATTCCAGTCTTGTTCTTGTTATTTATTAATGCCAGTTTCTTAATTAGCCTCAGCTTCCAGCCTCTCCCTTCTCCAAACCATGCTCTACACAGCAGCCAAAATAATATTCTTATCAGGAGAAGGTTCTTGATGCTCTTCTAAAGAACCTTTAGAGGCTCCCCCTTGCTCTTGGGGAAAAAAGAACAAGTACCTCCTGTTGGCATTTTTAAAAAGTTCAGAATCTAACTCTGAATTACATTTCCAAGATCATTGCCCATTGCTTTCCTTTGAACATTATTTCCAGACAAATGATATGATACATCATCTCTTCCCTCTGAGTCTTTGTACAGAATGTACTCCTCCCTCTCTTCACCCCTTAGACTCCCTAGCTTCCTTCAAGGTTCAGATCAGAAACTACTACTTATGAGGAAACTTTCCTGATGATCCCTCTAATTTCTCCTCCTGCAATCTTGTATTTGCTCCTTTGTGTTCCTTATATCTAAAAAGATGCCTATCATATAACTGATGACTAGCCCCTAGGCAAGTAATTTAAACTGTTTGAGTCTCAATTTCCTTATCTAGAAGATGGGAATAAATCTCCCAGCCCTGCCTCCTCCCTCACAGGATTACTGTGAGAATCAAATGAGAGAACGGATATGAATTTTGTAAATTTTGAAACACATTCATATGGAAAGGGTTAAGAAGGAAGCAAAACCTCAGTTCAAATGTGGCATCAGACACTAGCTATGCAACCCTGGGAAAATCACTTCACCTGTTAGCCTGAGCTTGCTCAACTGTAAAATGAGTGTAATTATTCCACTTACCTCCCAGGGTTGTTGTAAGGCTCAAATGAGATATTTTTTGTAAAGTACCTTCCACAGGACCTAGAACATATAGAAGTATTATATAAGGACTTATTCTCTTTTTTATTCTTAATAAAAGTTGGATCCTCATCCTTCCAGGAACTCTTTATCCCTAATGAATGTTTTGAGTAGATTTGAGGCTTTTCTATCTCCTAAGGACTAAGAAGAAAGCCTGTCACTCCCAATTATTCTTGTCTTATGACAATTTGTGCCATTATCCCTATTCTTACATGTCATCTTCCTTTGCAGAAACTATAAGGAAGCTCAAGATTTAACATCTAGATTAGATGTATATAACACAGCATCTGAACCACCTTCTCTTCCTGGACTCCCAGTGTTGTGTCACTGATTGGATAGACTACTACCCAGAAATCATCACAGCCTCTTCCAGATTGCACCCCCAAACTTGGTCTCTGGAGTTTTATACTCCAGCCTTAAAATATGAATTCTCTCACACATGATACTTCTCTCCATGATTTCAATACTGCCTTAAATATGCAGATAATATCATTATATTCTCTCTCCCTCTCCCTCACCCTCTCCCTCCCCTTCCTCCTTTCTCACTGTCTCTCTGTCTCCATCCTCTAATTCCAAGAAGTTAATTTATTCTCTTCTTTAGAGAACACGACTCTGCTTCGAATCCTAGCATCAGTTCTTTTATCATCAATCCTTATGATTAACTCCTCCCACAAAAAGGAGAAGCTTTTCTAGATACACCTAAATAGTTTTGTAAATAGCCTTGTGGATAACTTACAGAAAGCTCTAAGTATATAACTATTTTTCCTTTAGACAGAGCTTTGGATTGAAAATCAAGGGATCTGTACTCTGATACCAATTCTGCCATTTACTATCTAAGACAAGTCACTTCCTTCCTGGTGACATTAATTTATTCAATGGCAAAATGAGATTCTTGTACTATATGACCTCTAAAGACTATCATCACTCTAAATCCAGTCCAGACCCTCAACCCAGAGCTACAGTCCACATCCTGATAACTGGGCTGTTGATTTGTGTCTTGTTATTAAAAGCACCCATCCCCAAATAATCAGCATGAATGCTACAGTTGATGAAGTCAGTGCTTGAGAGCAAAATGTCTTTGAGCTCTGTTTCAACTCTTCCAGAGTCAACCACTAGCTCTTGGTGTATTTATAGGATTGGTCATTTTTGACACTAAGGTCAAAGTCATAGAGTGAACTGCATCTTGCTATTGCCTCTTAAGCTCTAATAGTTCTGTGTTTCCTCACTGGTAAGCAGGAAAGCTTCACTTTCACTAGGTATGTCTGTGGAGAGAGGGCAATAGGGAGGAAAGAGATTTTGGTTGTTTATGAGGCAATATTTACCACCAAATAATGACATTAGCAAGACTTATTAAAGTGTTTCTTCTCCCTCTTTCTCCTGTTCTTTCCTCTTTCCCCTCTTTTCTATTTCTCTTTCCCTTCTCCCTATATCTCCCTACCTGTCTTATTTTTTATTATTATTATTCTCTATCCCTCTATCATCCCTCTTTGTCTGTTTCTCCCTCTGGATCTCTGTCTTTTTCTCTCTCATTCTCTTTCTCCCCCTCTTTCTAGTGCTCTCTATTTCTATCTCTCAGACTGTGTCTGTTTATGTCTATTCATCTATCTCCAACTTTATATATATGTTTCTGTTTTAGTATTTTATTCTTCTCTTCTCTGTCTGTCTGTCTCCCTTTGTCTCCTCCTCTATCCCTCCCTTCCTCCTCCTTTCTTGGTCTTTCAGTAGGATTTTATGATAAGGCAGACTCATTTATCTCCCAACTGCTGGGGGGATGGGGGTTGGAGAGGAATGGAGGAAAGTACAAATGAGAATCCTGATTAAGAGTCAGAGGGAAAAGAGGCATACTCTTGCTCTAAATTAGAGAGGAGCCAGAGAAAAAAGGTGGGTGAATTCACTGATTTGATTCTTGGAGGTATCCTGTGGGCCTTTAGCTATGTTAGTGAGCTTTGAACCATCAAATACCTCCACCTCTTTCTATTCCCTCCCAATCCATCACAGTCGGAATCCTGTCCTGAGCGAGTTGGGTACAAGGAGAGTTCATACCTTTGTATATCCCCCAAAATGAATGCTTGGATCAAGGAAGTTTTATAATATAGCTACCCCTCCTTAAGAAATTCCCAGTTTCATGGTACTCAAGGAGTAATCAATTATCTATCCTAATCCAAAAATCATGAACAAACATTTCCAATGAATCTCTTCTAACCAAATAAGAATGAATCATGTAACATCATAGTAAAGCAAAAGGCATTTACTTTAAAAAAAAAGACCTATTTCTCAAACTCTTCTCTCTCAAGCTTCCAGGAACGAAACACTTTGATCTACTTCCCTTGAATCTTCTTGGGATGTAGAAACAATAAATAAGGAATTCAGAATATGGGTAGCAAAATTCATGTGCTTCATGCTAGGGAAGAATACCTGCAAACTGTTCCAGCCCTGCAAGCTCCTTCTGTCTCTGAGTGGTGGTCATGTCTTGCCTTTAGGCATCAGGACAAACTCTGCTCCAAAGACTCAGATTCAACCTTAATCTCTGGTTGCATCTCTCTCTATACAATCTGCCTTCTTCCAAAGATCTCCAAAGCCTCCTACTATACCACTAGCTCCATTGTTAACAAGTCATAGCTAAGGGAAAATACTTTGTGCTGCTAGCACCAGTATTAACAGGTGGCAGCAATACTATTTGCTTTTCCTCTCTTTTTGAGTCTGTTGACCTGGTTTCTTGACCAAGTCTCATCCTTTCCTTGAGATTCCTCTTAATAGGTACACTGAGAATTGCTAAATTCCACGAAGACTTAGAGAAAATTCAGTTCCCCAAAGGAGAAATAATTTTTACAAATTTCAAGAAAAAAATATCTAAAGCAGTTGAAAAAAATTATTTCTATATTCAGTAGGATTCATTCCAGAAATGAGTGACTTCTTCCTCATCAGAGGTTAATGTCAGGCAGAATTTTCCTTGAGCAAGGTGGTAATAATGCCTTGGCAAAGACATGAAGAAAAATTCCATTCCATTCAATTCAACAAGCATTTATTGAGTTCCAATGTGCCAGTCACCATATTAGGCAAAATGATGAAGTCAATATCTTTCCACTCAATAGCCCCAAGCTGTCATATATCCATGTTATCCCCAAACTTTCTTGCCTATGAGAAAAATCCAATAAGCTCACTCTCTCTAAAGCATTAAGGACCTAAGAGGTAAAATAGTTTCCATCCACTTACAACCGGTCTGTTATTTACCAGGCACTGTGGGAAATCCAGAGTTGTACACTTCCCTGCTTTTGGCCTCTCAGAAGACTCATCTTCAATGTCTGTAATTAAGAACCATCTCCTTCATGAAACCATCCCTTAGGACCTCCAGGTGTTAGTCTCCCTCTCACTTTTTTTTTTACCTTATTTATTTGCCTACATTTTGTACATATATACCCTCAATAGAATTTAATCCCCACTGAGGACAGAGACAGTGGCTGATTTGTGTTTAAGATAATGGGGGCTAAAATATGCCACATAATAGGCAAATTGTGGATACTGTGTAATCTGCTTGGGGCTTTTTATTAATCCCCTAAAACAATAGCCGCTCTCCTCACTGGACCTATGTCTGAATACTCTCCTCACAACATGGACAAGGAAAATAATTCCACAGGAAGTCCTCTGACATCCAATGTGGTGAGGATGATTTATGGGCTAACTAGTACTCAGGTAGTCTTCACTCTCCTAGCCCAGGCAGTCTTTTCCAGGTAATTGCTTTTCTTTATATTTGTGCAGAAGGATTTGGCTGGGCAAGGTTTGACCTCTAGTTCACACACAAAGGGATGGAGAATTGTATTGGTGCTTCATGATCTCTCCAATTGAAGGGGAACAGCTAAGGGCACTTTATGGGTACTTTTCAACGTAGAGTAGATGCTTTGGCAAAAATCTGCACTTTGGTTATTGCCTCCTTACCCCAAGCCTAACCTCTGAGGGTAGAATTATGTCTTGCTAAGAACAAGGTCTTGCATATTAGATACTCAATAAATATTTCTGAAGTTTTTCTTGTTCATTCACTTAGCAAAGTCATTATTACTAAATAAGCACTGCTAAAAATAACCAATTTTTAGCAATTTGGTATAGGTGGCGCAAGAAAAGAGCACTGGGTTTGGAATCAGGAGGATTCATTGCCATGTGTTCAAATCCAACCTCAGATATTTTCTAGTTGTGTAACCCTGGGCAAGTCACTTAACCCTATTTGTCTTGGTTTCCTCACCTATCAAAGGAGCTGGAGAAGGAAATAGCAAACTACTCCATTATCTTTGCCAAGAAATCCTGATAATGGGGTGATGAAGAGTCGGGCATAACTGAATAGTTCTAAATAGTTCTAAACTACAATTATTTTGCCTGTCAGATCTCATCTGTCACTCAGGAGCAAAATGATGAGAGCACTAGCAATCATGCCCTATGAAATTTGTGAGAAGAAATGATGTTGAGCCTGGAGGAGATAAGATGTAGCAAGGAACTTGATCCTGAAGGGCTCTGGCATTGCTCTCCTCCTCTCCCCCACTAGGATTTCCTTAAGGAAAGGGACTGTCTTATTTTTGTATTTGTAGTCCCAATACCTTTAAAGATTGTCAAGGGAAACAAGTTTCCCTTTACCTCCCTCCCAACCATTCCTAATTTCATCTGCCCTCCCAAATAAGCTCCAAAGTAATGGGGTTGAATGTCCAACACAAGGACGATGAGAGTTTCCCACCAAGTTACAGAAATAAAGACATTTATCAAAGTTATGAAAAGAATACCTTGTGATTAGAGTCAGGACCTACATCTCCTTTTCTTCAAAAGGATTCTTTCCCCCAAGCACGTAATAAACACTTTATAAATGTTTGTTGATTGATTCATTATTTTTCTTGTCTATAGAAGGTGGAACTAGAAACATTGAGGAGATGGGTTGCAATTAAATACAAGGAAAGGCTGCCTATAATCAGAACTGTCCAACAAGTAATTAGGGAGATAATTCCCTATTACTTGAAGTTTTCAAGCAGAGAAGAGGAGATCACTTTCCTCAATAATAGGATAATAATGTTAGAGGTAGGAAAAACTAACTTGGTCACCTAGTTCAAGAATCTCATTTTACAGATGAAGAAATTGAGTCTACAGATGAAGAAATTGAGTCCAAAGGGAGGGAAATGATGATTTGCCTAAGATCATCCAGGTGGTGAATAGGATTTGAACTCAGGTCCTCCAACTCTAAATCCAATATTCTATTACTTGAGCTATACTACTTTCCTAAAGATGTAGAAAAATTCTACTTCAGGTGTGTATTAGGTTAAATGATCTCTAATGTCCCCTTTCAACTCTGAAAATCTATGATTCTACAACTGTACGTCTCTTAGATAAGCCCCTCTCTAGGTTCAACTCTATTTTCAGGTGATTGGAAGCAATAATAGATCACTTTTTCCCTCTTCTAGTTCCATTGCCTAGAGATCCCTTGGGTCATGATTCTCTATACTAACATATTATCCTAGGAATTTTCTAGATTCTGTTAAACAGTGAGAAAAGCTGAAGAAGAAGGGATGATGTTCCCAATTCCCATTTTCTTTCCTAGGCCTCACACCCTTGAGGAGTTCAAGAAAGTTTCAGAGCCAAATCCTGGTCTTAGCATTGACAAAACAAAAGATCTTTTTTTTTTTTTTGGCCTCTTCTAACTTGAGCTGCAATTAAACATGCTGGCTTCTATTCAGCAAGCAAAGAATCTATCAGGTCAAGGTTCAGTGGTATAGGGGACATCACTGAGTACAGTGAACCAGGCTGCTGACAATGGAAACAGGTGGGGAGTGGGAGAAAGCAGGGAGAAGGACAGATGCACCTACATCCTTATCAATGGTTACCATCCTCATGCCCTCCTCACTAGAGGGTTTTGGGAAAGTTGTGATTTTGATCATGGGGTTGTTCCATGCAGATAAGAACCCTTCCTTGTCCTAAGAGATAGTGCTCATGAGGAATCATGGCCAAAATAAACACCACTGGGTGACCAATTTTCTGGGACACATTGCTATTCACTGACCTAGGATGACATTCACAGAACAGAAACAGTCCATTACTGTGTCCAGTCTCAAAGCTTTCCAACTTGCTAGGACTTGGCAGACACTGCTTCCCCTGGAGTAGCCTACAAGGACCCAAGGTTATGGCCACCCTGGAATGAGGCTTCAGAGGAGAATTTTAGAGGTTAAGAAACTATTAAAAGAGGCCGTTATTGGATACAAGAGTAGGTCAAAAAGTCAGGAAGGGCCTAGGGTGAAATCCCACCTCAGACACATTCTGGCCACATGAGAACAAATTACTTAACCTCTCAATTCCCAAGACAACTCTTTAAGACTAGAAATTGCAGAGGAGGTGTCAGCCTTCAACGGTAGAAGGAAATTTCTCCACCAATATAAGTCCAATCCAAAAGAGGAAACTGGTGATAGCAAATTATTTTTCATAATACTTTAGACTAAGCTTTGCATTTACCAAGGATCTTTGAAAGCAATGATCTCACTTGATCCATACAACATCCTAGAAGTTTAGTATTGTTATTCCCATTGGAAAGGTGAGAACACTGAGCCTGAGAGCTCAAATCATTTGGTCCAAGCTAATTACTATGAGATCTAGGAGTAGATCCTTTGTCTCCTGCTCCCTAGTCTAGTTCATGTAGGAGGGCCATTGCCAGTCCTAACTTTGGGAATTTAATGTGGTTCAAACAGGTATTTGTTTCAAAACAAAGTCTAAATGTACTTTTGAGTGTTTATTCTTAAGCCTTCATATGTAAGTAATCCAAATCTAATATATTAGGTATTAGACTGAAATTTAAGGGACCCTGAATTTTAATCCTAGTTCACCTAGCTGTGGCCTTGGGAGTCTCCCACCCTCTCTGTGTCTCCTGTTTCCCATATGTAAGAATTGGGCAGCCAAGTGGTACAATGGATAGAGCACTGACTTTGGAGTCAGGAGGATGTGGGTCTGAACCTAGCCTCAGACACTTGCCATTCACTAGCTGTGTGACCTTGAGCAAATCATTTAACCTTGATTGCCTTGATCCAGGATCATCCCCAGTTGCCCCAATTCATCTGGCCACTGGACCCAGATGACTCTGAAGGAGAAAGTGTGGTTGGTGACATAGCACAGCGCCCCCTCACTCAAATCCAATTCAAGTGCTTCTCTTGGATCACCTTCTTGATGTTGTGGTCTTCCTTGAAAATGAAAGACAAAACACCATTATGTAAGATAGGGAGAGTAATTCCCAGCCCTTCTGAAATGAGAATTGGGAGGACAGCTCCCTGGAACAGGCTCCATAGCTATCAGCTATGAATTTTCACCACAACCTGATAACCATCATAACTCTTCTACAAAACTAGTCCCTCCTTCCTAGCTTCCTTCCACTGAGCACAGGCAATTATTTCACCTCAACATACAGCTAGTAATAATGAAGTTGGACTCGTTCTAAGTACATTTAATTATATTTAATTATGCAACACTTCTACTGTCAGCCTGGGCAAGATGTATGCCCTGCCTCTGACCCCTCTATTGGCCAGATTCCAGATTTATGCCCCAAGGGATTTTTCTAGTCATTCTTCATGGAGTTTGTTCCCCTCCTAAGGGAAAAGATTCCTTATGGAGAGAGAAATTGTAGCTCTGCCCCAAACTCAAAGTAATCTCTGGATGGCCAAGAGAAAAATATTCATTTTTGTGACCTAGTTAAAATTCATTCTCTTTCTAAATGACATTCTGGCCAAGAACTTTAGAATATTTTTAAGGGGCAGAGGGGTACAAGAGATGAGGAATAAGGATGAAAGATTGGAAAGAGGAAAAGCTACCTCTGGCTCCCCTGGTAATCCCAGAGAACCCAAGACTTTCAAATAAACTATGAGAAGAGTCTCATCTCTTTTCCCCATGAGTATCACCAAACCATAGGCTCAGAAAAGGCCCAGAGAAAATGCCAGTGGATACATCGCTGAATAGTCATGAAATGGAAACTTCAACTGAGATGTCCCTATTGCTGCTTGGGCATTCTTGTCCTTTGTGGAGCATAGAAACAAACACTTGAAGGTGTAATCTTTGCCAAGATCAATGTCTGTGATCTATTATGATGAAAACTCCACAACCAGTCACTTCTGTAAGAAGCTGTAGTATAAAGACTCATTAACTCAGAGGCCTCTGTGGACTGGACCAAATGTTCTATCCCAGAATCTCCCAGAATATCATTGCCTAATGAACCCTAGAAACCACAAAATGCAAAAGCCAGCAAAGACCTCAGAGCTGATTTAGTCTATCTTTGCTTTTTACAGAGGAAGAAATTATAAAATTGGGAAGAGGAATTCCTTACCTTCTTTTTGAAGAGGACCAGGAAAGGGTCCCTCTTATCCTCCATGAAGAAACAGTAAACAAAACATAGGAAATGATTTCATAGTAATCCAGTGACTTTCATAGTTTCCAAGAGAGGCAAAAAGGTATAATCCATGGTTTTGAGTGCAAAATCTGTATTCTGATAAAGGTCTCCTCCTAGACCTTTGAAACATATGGTTCTTCTCTTACCAGACAGGGATATTGACATCTGCTTAGTCAATCTAATTGAAAATGCATCTTCAATTAGCTGGGTTTGTTTTTTCTTTGCTTCTCCTTAAAGGATTGCTTTTCTTCATCTATCGATCTTTAATTCTGAGGTCTTCCTTCTTTAATTGTATCAGATCCCATCAGTTAGAAAAATGGAATGCCAACAATGATATGACTCACTCTGAATTTCTCTCTGGTTGAGATAATACACAAAAGTTTACTGTAATAGATGATCCTTTAGGAAAGACAGGATTTCAGAAACTTGGTGTTTGTGCTGTTTTTCAACAATCTCCAAATTTTTAGAATTCATGAATGGAATGTGAGGACCAGTCTCTGGTTAAGCCCTGAAATTTTGTGGATACTCTGAATGAAATGGATTTCTATAAGGAGCACAGACAGTCTGTGGTTTCTTAATAGAGAGGGTTAGTCCATGAGGCCAGGCCAGCATCCTTGTTCAAATGCTTTAGGAGCCTGCCCGACTGGAGACAGTGATCAGACAGGGGAATGTGGTCACCTTGAGTCATCTCCACCCCCTGAGAACAATTTTCTAAATGGTTTTGCAGAAGCCCCATGTCCAAGGCCAGTCACCCATGGATTCTCAGAGAGGCATGCCTGGCATGGGGAGATGTGTGGGGGGACATTGAGTGACCTGAAGCCCTGCTGGGGTTAATGTTGCATTATAAGAAAAAACCAATTGCATCTTTTTAAAGCATATATACACACAACTCAAAACTGCATACACAAATTTGTTCCACCCCCACATCAAGCCCCCTGTCTCCAAAGACAGTGGCGAGTAGGAGGAGGATCGTGCTTCTCACAGTGAGTGCAAAAGGAGAATGGGAGGTAGGCAACTGCTTTTTATCCCCAAAGTCTCTTGGGAGCACATATGAACACACACACACACACACACACACACACACACACACACACACCCCCTGGAAAAGGACAAGAAGGGATAAACAAGAAACTTGGAATTCCAAGGCAAAAATTTCTAATCCTAACTCTGACCCATTTGATTTTGTATAAGATGTTTCTGGGTCTCAGAGTTCCCATCTTCGAAATAAGATTGGATTTGAACTCTGGTCCTGCTAACACCAGGGCTGGTGCTCTATCCAGCCACCTAGCTGCCCAAAATAATATTGGGAAATTCATATACCTATCCTAATTTCCAGATATCCCAATAATAAAAGTTTTCTGAGAGGCAACATAGTAGGAAAAAACCATGACCTGAGAATCAGGGAATTTCAGTTTCAGTAAACTGTATATACTGACCACAGGCAAGTGTCTTCTCCTCCTGGCCATCAGAAATCATTTCAAAAAGAGTTAAACTAAGGTCCCTTCAAATTCCAGCATTCTATGACTGTTTGTTAATGTGTAGATTTAAAAAGGACTCCCAAAAGTTTTTTCAAGATTTCATAAAGCTCAGGCACCCAGTTTGGTCCCTGCTCTAGTAGA
The DNA here is from genome assembly GCF_037893015.1 of Macrotis lagotis. Classification (NCBI taxonomy): domain Eukaryota; kingdom Metazoa; phylum Chordata; class Mammalia; order Peramelemorphia; family Peramelidae; genus Macrotis; species Macrotis lagotis. The sequence continues at coordinate 314,024,000 of NC_133658.1, forward strand.
AGGTCCTTTAATTATCATTCATGCCCTGCATTATAAAATGGATTAAATCAAATGTTATAATAAAGAGTAAAGTCTCTGTTGTCAGAATACAGACAGTGAGGTCTAACAGATGTTACTTGTCCAGTCTGTTGTACTAGCCTGATGTTTAAGTTTAGCACTTTCCCTAACTTTGGAGGCACTTTTCTTAAACTTGCCTGTCAATTCCAGCTGTTTTCCATTCCTCCAACACCTCCTCTGAAGCTAATGAATCAAGATATAACTGTTTCTTCTCATTGTGAAGTCAGGAAAATGATTAGTCATGCTCTTGAAAATGGTTCACTCACGATGATACTGGGTTTAGTCCTGGTGATGGCACAAGACTCCTCAAGGAATAGAGCAGGCTCACTGAATTATCACAAGTGAGAAGGTAATAAGAGAATAGGAGCTGGCTTACTCACTTGGAGTTAGATTTCAAGCAGTAGACCAAGGTTCAAGGTGTCACTAACTTATTACAAGTATTTGAGTTCATCTCTAAGCCTCCCTTTTTTGCAACTCTAAAAAGAGAGAAGAAATAGATGATCTCTAAGATTTTCCATCTCTAGTTTTCTATGCATTTATGTCACTCTGAGTCTCTGTTTCTTCATCTGTGAAATGGAAATCATAATCCCCATGCTTCCTACCTCTTGGGGCTCTTGAGAGGATCAGAAGATGGAATTATGAAACAAAAGTTTTTATACCAACTCAACCACCTAGACCTACCTCCCCAAAGTAATCAGAGAAATAGGAAATGATCCTGTCTGTACAAAATATTTATAATAATTCTTTTGAGGGATGTCAAAAAACTGAAAACTAAAGGGATGCCCATCACTTGAGGAAAAACTGAATAGGTTATGGTATATAAATGATGGGATACTATTGTATTGTAAGAATTAAGTAAATAGATAATTTCAAAGAGTTAGAGGCAAAGACATATAAATGATATGCAGTAAATTAAATAGAACTAAAAGAACAATTTCCACTCTCCCATCGATATTATTAAAAACAATTTTAAAGATTTTTTATAAGAATGAAATGAGTAGGGGCAGCTAGGTGGTGCAGTGGATAGAGCACCAGCCCTGGAGTCAGGAGTACCTGAGTTCAAATCTGGCCTCAGACACTTAATTATTACCTAGCTGTGTGGCCTTGGGCAAGCCACTTAACCCCATTGCCTTGCAAAAAATAAATAAATATAAGAATGAAATTAGTAGAACCAAGAGAACAATTTATACAATATCACTCCAATAAAGACAAATAAGCTTGAAAGCTTTTAGAATTATGACATTCATGATTCCAAAGGACCAAGGATGAAAAATACTCTATCTTCTGAGAGAGAGAGAGATTTAGGGTATGAATTGAAATATATATATATGTATATATATATATATATATATATATAGAGAGAGAGAGAGAGAGAGAGAGAGAGAGAATGAAGAAATTTATTTTCTTGAGTATGCAATGACTGTTTTTTTTCTCTCTTTTTTCAGTGGGACAGGAAGTGGGAAGGAGAGAAAATATTTTTCATTTATAAAATAATTTAATAGAGAGGTGGTGGGTCCTACAGCTCTTGCAAACACTACTTTCAGATGAAGTAACTGTTCTTAGATTTACTTAATTGTATTATTACTTTGTTATGAGTGGCCTCACACCAAGTGGGAGTTATTTGTAAATGTTTGTAATGTAAAAATAAAGTACATCAATAAAACTTAAAAGAAAGACTCAGATGAAATATTTGATACTAAAGAGCTTTTTAACTAAGAAGAGGTAGAGATTTGTGCAAGGGAGATTATCCTTGATCTCCTTGGCCCCAGAGGGTGGAGGTTTCAGAGACCCAGATTTCTGTTTGATGTGAGGACATCTTTCGAATACAGTTATTTGAAAATGTAATGGATGATATCTTTATTCAGGAGGAACCCCTTCTCATCAGAGATCAGGTGAGAACACTTCTCCTCAGGTTAGCAAACAATAGGAATGCTTGATCAGGTACAGGTTGGATGAAATGGCCCCTGATGTCTCTTCCAATGCTAAAATTCTGGTGATCATTCTTATTAGCCTCTGAATTACTCAGTGTTGGCAGAGCTCCCACAGACAGCTGCTTCTTGGACATTTTTATCTGGTTTCATCCCTAAATTCCAAGTGCATTTGGAGCCTGCCTGTGACAAGTGTCTCTGTGGTCCCTGGCCACCAGCTGGAATCCTAATCCTTCTACTCGGGTTCCAGAGTGCAGCTGCTGTTCCCTCTTCACTCCCCCAGGGCAGGAGATTGTTTTGTGCAGGGGTACCAAGTTGGTGAGAGATGACTTTGTGTGCTCCTAGAATGGGTACATAGAATGCTAAGATCTGGAGTGAGATCACAAGACCATGGCTCTCAAACTGGGAAAACCTCAGAGCTCACCTAGTCTAACTCTCTTTTTATACAGATAAGGAAAAGGAGACCCACAGGATTAAATGCTTCTTGGAGTCCACAAACCCACATAATGGAACCAAAGTTTGAGTCCAAATCCCCTACTTATAAATCTAGTCCTCTTTTCACTCTTGCATAGTCTTGAACTTAGATCTAGCCCATATGAACCAATAATAGACCAAATATGCAAAGGGTCACCTAGCAGGAGATATTGGGGGGGGGATACTTAATAAATTGGGAGGTGTAACATCTGTCAACTAGAAATTTTTGGCTACATAGGCAAACTCTGAGCAACATCTGGGTCCACAAGACTGAAAAAGTAGCAACAACTCACCTATATAGTTTTTTTTAAGTTTTCACAAAGTAATTTCCTCATTCTGTGAGGTAAGTGTGCAAAACTGTATTTATCTCCATCTTACAAATGAAGTAACCAAGACAGGTGACTTGATTGCCATCACATAGTTGGAAAATGGTATTCTCCAGACTTGAACCAATGTCTTCTGACTCTTAGCTGATCCAAAGTTTGTTCCCTTCTGCCTCAATGTCTATCATTCACATGTTATTTCACTGGCCTCTAAGAACTGAAAGTGAGAGTTACCATCATATCTATGAACCTAGATGCAGAAATGAAATGTGTCCTGATAGCATACTCTCCACAAATCTCAAGAAGAGATTACGGACATGGAAAATAGAGAGGGAAGCAGGAGGGGGAGAAGGAGAACCAAGTATTACAGTGACAATCACTGTTCTAAATACTTTACAAATGTTTTATTTTACAATTTGTACAAAATTATCTCACTTGATTCTCATAATAACTCTGTTATCTACATTTTACAATTGAGGAAATTGAGACATAAAGAAGTTGTGACTTAGGGGTGGCTAGGTGGCACAATGGATAGAGCACTGGCCCTGGAGTCAGGAGTACCTGAGTTCAAATCCAGCCTCAGACACTTAATAATTACCTAGCTGTGTGGCCTTGGGCAAGCCACTTAACCCCATTGCCTTCCAAAAATCTAAAAAAAAAAAAGTTGTGACTTACCCAGGGTCATGCATTGAGTAAATGTCTTAGGCTGGATTTGAACTCAAGTCTTCCTGGCTCCAGACCCAGTGCTTGATCCACTATATGTACTAGCTGCTCAGAGGTCATGTAACCCAATCCTTCATTTCATAGAAGAGAAAGGTGAAACCTAGGGAAGTTAAGTAATTTGTTCAAGGTCACCTAGATAGCAGCAGAGGTGGCTTCTGACCCCAGGGCTCTTACCAGCTCATTCACAGATGGTTATTAGTTGTCTTCCTTCATGACCTATTTGGGAGTTTTCTTGGCAAAGATACTGGAGCAATTTGCCATTTCCTTCCCCAGTTCATCTTAAAGATGAAGAAACTGAGGCAAATAGGATTAAGAGACTTGCCCAGGGACACATAGCTAGTAAATGTCTGAGGTCAAGTTTCAACTCTGTAGATGAGTCTTCTTGACTACAGACTTGGTGCTTTATCCACTGCATCACCTAGATGATCATTAAACCCTGTACATAAATGGACACAAGTATAAATAAGGTTGATTACACTGGGTTTTTCTCCCTTTTACAACTTTATATAATTCCTTGGCCATTTATAATATAAATATCCTACAGAACATAGACACACACACACACACACACACACACACACACACACACACACACACATTTCTTCTCATGTGGTCTATTGTTGGAAATACCTGAATATTCATGACCTGTGTATGAGATCAAATTCAAGCTCCTCTGCCTGTCCTTCAAAAGTCTTCCTTATCTGATTCCACTTTATCCATCTCATCTATTCTTTCATGATTCCCAAGCAAGAACAAGTCTTATTACCACAAAAAGGACATCCTCACATCTGCTCACTCTGTTCTAGGGTTGGCATGAAAACTCATATCCTGGAGTTGAAGTCAAGAAGACCTGAGTTCAAATTCTACCTTAGACACTTACTATCTGAATTCGTTTCCTAGGTCTCTATAACCTTGAATTCTCCAACTCTCTCTGCATCTCTCTCCCTCAAACACACACATGCATGCACACACACACACACACACACACACACACACACATACACATATATCTTCTTATTTTCTATAATGCATATGCACTAGATCTATCAGTGATCAAATGGGAGAAGGATACTGTGGGATTACTGCAAGGGAGGGAGGGGTGAAATTCCTAAATGCATCAAGCAGTGATATTTTGTGCACTAAATAAATAATATCTTATACATATATTCATTATTATTATTCAATAATATATAGGTGTGAATAAAGCACAAATTCATTTAAAAGTTTCCTGCATTCATAACAATTTTTTGTCAAAGAATCACATCTAAAACTAGGTGGTAGGACCTTCATAATCCATCTAGTCCAACCTCTCCATTTTACAGATGAAAAAACTGAGACCCAGAGAAGGGAAGTGACTTACCCAAGTCTATATAAGTATTAGTAACAAAGCTGTGATTCAAATCAAAGTACTTTGATTTCAAATGTAGAGTGCTTCTCACTGTTTTCAGTGAGTGTGATTATATGTTTTCTCAATAAAACAATACTAACGATACAACTGTCAGCAAGGTGGCTCAGTGCAGAGGGCCAGACTTGGAATCAGGAAGATCTGAGTTCAAATTCAACCTCAGACTTGGTTGTTGTGTGACTTTGGTCAAGTCACCTAACTTTGTTTCTTTCAGTTTCCTCATTTGAATTGGAGAAGGAAATAGCAAAACCACTCCAGTATCACTGTCAAGAAAATTCCAAATGGGATCATGAAAAATTAGGCAGGATGGAAACAACTAAACAACAACAATAATATACTATTTTTCTATAGAGATATGTGTTTCATTTTTTTACTTTAAAATGTTTGGGAATAACTGATAAACTTCCCAGCTAGGAAAAACCATCCATTCTCTTCCTATTCCCTCCTCTCCCTCTCCCCTCCTCTTCAAGATACACCTCTGAAGGATATAAACAAATGAGAGCTTTGTAATCACTAGGGCCACTGTTTAGAGTTGGGGGCATTCTTTTAACATCAACACAGAGACTAAAGTATTGATGACCCAGAAAGAAATTAGTGGTTCTTGCTCAGTAAAATTAAAGTAATTTAACAGGGTTGTCCCCTACCTAGCCCTACTTCAATAATTACAGAGGGTCCAGCCTTCTTGACTGAATCAGTCAATCAAAAACACAAACTAGATGTCAACAAGGCCTAAACACCTCTACTGAATCAATCGGGCAATCAAAGCCTTTTCTACCAGGTGCAAAAAGTCCTTGATTAATTTAGAAGTCATTGAAAGTTATTGGATAAAATGGAGAAACACAGGAAATGTGTTAGTATTGACTAAGGAGATACATATAGGTTGTGTATAAAAGAGCAGACTTGTTTTAAACCCAGAGATTCAAGTGTTTGTTGGTATAAAGGAAGGAGTGATGATTTAAAAAGTTAAGCTGAGGGTTTAAATAAATGGCATAGTGTGGATAAAATATAGGAAGAACTGAGTTCAAAAACAGCCTCAGATACTTACTAGCTGTGTGTGACCCTGGTCAAGTCACTTAGTCCTCACACACACACACACACACAAACAAACACAAAATCAGTGGTGACTAGGGGCCTAGTTCAATGGGCAAAGTTTTTTATCCAAAACAAGAAGTCAATTTGCCTTTGTTTTTTTCTTTACTTTTGGATTGAGAAAGGCCTTTTGACAAGAAAGATATCTGTTGGGTACCAAGCAAACAATAATCTTGGGTAAACTTTTCAAAATATTCCTTGTTTGTTGAACTTACAAAGCATTGTATTTGGAAATAATGGTGACTTTCATCTGTACATGTGAGACTATATATGCAACATTGACTGTTTGGAGATGCCTATATTGAACTGGAAAGCAAGTGAAGGGACAATGAAACTTATGCTTCCCCAGAAGTCCCAAAGGACTGTCTTGAATTATTCAAAATGTACCATTGCCCATTTGCTGGATACAACAAAATTTTCAAAGAGAGAGAAGAGTATAATGCACATGCCGGGGCACCTAGGGTGGAGGAACCCACATGAAAGACCTGTTAGACAACAGGTACAAGAATGCAATTTTGCATCAGTCTACCTTATAGATGGGACAGCTAGGTGATACAGTGGATAGAGCACCAGGCCTCAAATGAGAAAGATCTGGGTTCAGAATTGCCCTGAGACACTAACCAGCTTATGTGACCCTGAGCAGGTCACTTAACACCTACTTGTCTCAGTTCCTCATCTGTAAAATGGTGACATACTGGAGAAGGAAATGGCAAACCATGCCAGATTCTTTGCCAATAAAATCCCAAGGTCATATGTTTATGGGATCCAGTAGAATCAAACACAGCTGAATAGTAAACAAACCATGTAGGTAGAAGTAACCTCTTTCTATTAGTTACAAAACTGGAGCTGTCTATGCAGTAGCTCTCTCTTTTTCCAATATCAACCAGGAGTGAAAGATTTATTCACTCGCAATAGGAAGATGGGGAAGGAGAAGCCTTAAGGACCACCTTTGCCTTGGGCCCTGGTTCCCTGAAAAACAAAATTGGAATTTTGGTCTCATTTGATTTTTTCTTTTCAATTCTAGGTTCAAGTATTAGAGTTCCCAACTTGGGAACTCAAGACATGAGGACCAATGGAACCCAGGATTCTAAGGAAGCTCTGAGAAATCAAAGTTTCAGAAGGCAAGACTTGGAAAGAGGGAGAGGACCTTTAGATTAAAACTTGGTGGAAAAAGTTATATAGGAACTGAATGGCACAAGAGGGATTACACCTCTAAGGTAATGTAAGGAAATGTTTGTATATTTGTCTGTGGTATATCTTTGAAGAAAATATTCCTTTGCAAAAGCCTTTTTTTAAAGAAGGAAGAAAGAGAAGAACTGAATTCTCTCAGAAAATGAAAATAGAGAGGAAATGGAAAATGAAAAGAGTTATTGATCTTAGAGGCATCTCGGAGCAGAAGACTCTGGATGAGACTATCAGTTGTATTGTTTGTTCAGATGTTTCAGTAATGTCTAACTCTTCATGATCCCATTTGGGATATTTTTGGCAAATATACTGGATTGCCATTTCCTTCTCTAGCTCATTTTACAGATGAGAAAATTGAGGCTAAAGGGATTAAGTGACTAACTCAGGATCATTTAACAATTAAGTGTCTGAGGCTAGATGTGAACTCACAGAGATGAGTCTTCCTGACTCTAGGTCAGGCACTTTAACCACTGTGCCACCTGCCTGCTAACTTCCTTAAAGATAGAGGGAAGTTCCAAAAAAAATGTTTTTTCTCCCCACCTTTCTCTTCCAATGTCTTTTTATTAATAGATACTGAAACATACCCTTTCATTATTACTCAAACTTTTCAGGTAACCTTCAAGCACAGAGACCAGGATTTTAGCTAAAAATTACTGTTTGAATTAAGACAGAGCCAGATTCTGCCAGTCTCTAAATAGTTACAATCACACTCCTAAGTTTTGAATATTACAAAAAAGCAGCAGAAGAGTCAAATCACATGGACCCCATAATTCATCATGTTGGCCTCAGGCTTAAAATGAGATAAAAGGGTAAAGCTTATAAAAGGGTATAGCTTATTACATCTTCACAGTCTAGGGGAGTAGGAATGAAAGGATTGTGAGACCTATAGCTGCACAATGAAATGTAGATCTGCTGGTGTTGTTTAATAATAACAATGCAAGTTACATAGGTGTTCTAAAGTTCATGAAACATTTTCTTCATAAAAATCCTATAAGAAAAAGGTTTTGAGACATAAAAAAGAGAATGAGATTTAGAATCAGAGAACTTAAATTTGATCACCAATGTTAAACCACTGTGTGACTTTGAGCAAGTCACTTAATTTCTTTAAGCCTGTTTTTTAATCAGTAAAATAGGGGTGGTAGGCTAGAATATCTCTTATATCCCTTCTATTTCTAAATCTATGATCATAGGTAGGTAGAACAAAGATGACTCACTCTACAGATGGAGCAACTGAATCCCAGAGAAGTGAAGTAATTCTCCCACAAACAACCAGTAAGTTAATGTTGAATCTTCTGACTCCAAATAGTTTTTCTTTTTATATTTTTATGAATTTACACATTACTAAAATAGTCTTGTTGTAAGAATAAACATAATCCCCCCTCCCCCACAAAAAATAAAGTGAGAGAAAACAAAAAAAATTGTACTTCAGTCTGTGAATGTATTCTATCAACTCTGTCTCTGGGATGGACTGTATTCTTCAACGTAAGTCCATCAGAGACATTGCTTCCATATTTTTTTTCCCACAGTTGCTATTGCTAATTGTATTAGCAAGTACCAAGTACCAAGTGACACAGAGGACAGAGCACCAACTCAGGGGCCAGGAGGACCCAAGCCCAAGCCCCTCCCCAGACACCCAACAATCTCCCAACCACTTGATCTTGGGCAGGCTACCCAACAAAAAACAAAAAAAGTGTCTGTATCTTATTACCCTCTCCCACAATCTTCCCTCTCCTCTATCACCTATACCTCCCCTCCCCTCACCCTATCCCCTTTCCCCATCCCTTTGCTCTCCTTTTTCCTTTAGGGTAAGATAGATTCCTATACCCTATTAAGTGTGTATGTTGTTTCCTCTCAGTCATTTCCACTGACAATGAAGGTTCACTCATTCCCCCCTCACCTTCCCCCCTTTCACTCTCTTTTGAAAGCTTTTTATTGCCTTTTTATGTGAAATACTTTAGCCCATTCTATCTCTCATTTCCCTTTCTCCCCAGTACATTCCTTTCTCACCTATTGACTCCATCTTTATAATATATTATATCTTCATTTTCAGCTTCCTCTTGTGCCTTCTCTAGATATTCTCCTTTTAACTTCTCTATTAATTGAGATACTTCATAAGAGTTAGTATCATTTTCCCAAGCAGGGAATACAAGCAATTCAACATCATGAAATTCCTCATAATTTGCCTTTCCCTTCTACCCTTTCTATGCTTCACCTGTGTCCTGTACTTGGAGATCAATTTTTCTGTTCAATTCTGGTCATTTCAACAGGAAAGCTTGAAAGTCCCCTGTTTCATTGAATGTCCATCTTTTCCCATGGAAGAGAATGTTCAGTTTTGCTGGGTAATTGATTCTTGGTTGTAATACAAGCTCTTTTGCCTTCTGGAATATCATATTCCAAGCCCTATGAGCCTTTAATGTAGTCCCTGATAAATCCTTTTAATCCTGACTGTAGCTCCATGATATTTGGATTGTTTCATTCTGGCTGCTTATAATATTTTCTCTTTGACTTGAGTATTCTGGAATTTGGCCCTGTTATTCCTAGGAATTATTTTGGGGGGATCTCTTTCAGGAGGAGATCAGTGGATTCCCTCAAATTCCATTTCACTCTCTGCTTCTAGGATATCAGGGCAAGTTTCCTGTAGAAATTCTTTAAAAATAAAGTCAAAGGGGGAGGCTAGGTGGCTCAGTGGATAGAGCACCGGCCTTGGAGTCAGGAGTACCTGGGTTCAAATCCAACCTCAGACACTTAATAATTACCTAGCCGTGTGGCCTTGGGCAAGCCATTTAACCACATTTTCCTTGCAAAAACCTAAAAAAAATTTCAAAAAATAAAGTCAAAGTTCTTTTCCTGGTTTTGATTTTCAGGTAGCCCAATAATTTTTAGATTTTCTTTTCTGAATCTGTTTTCCAAGTCAGTTGCTTTTCCAATGAGATAGTTCACATTTTATTCAAGTTTTTCATTCTTTTGACTTTGTTTTATTGGTTCTTGATTCCTCACAAAGTCATTAGTGTCCCTTAGCTTCATAAAGGAGTTGTTTTCTTCAGAGAGCTTTCTTATCTCCTGTTCCATCTGGCCAGTTCTGCTTTTTAAGGCATTCTTCTCCTCATTAACTTCTTGGACTGCTTTTTTCCAATTTCCTAAACTAGTTTTTAGCATATTATTTCTTTTTTTTTGCAAGGCAAACAGGGTTAAGTGGCTTGCCCAAGGCCACACGGCTAGGTAATTATTAAGTGTCTGAGACTGGATTTGAACCCAGGTACTCCTGACTCCAAGGCTGGTGCTTTATCCACTACGCGACCTAGCCACCCCAGCATATTATTTCTTTTTGGTATTTTTTTGCATTTCCTTGACCAAGCTACTGACTTGGTTATCATAATTTTCCTGCATTGCTCTCATTTCTCTTCCCAATTTTTCTTCTACCTCCCTTACTTGATTTTCAAAAGATTTTTTGAGCTCTTCCACAGTCTGAACCTAATTCCTATTTTTCTTGGAGGCTTTGGATATAGAAGTTTGAACTTTGTCATCTTCTAAGGGTGTGTTTTGATCCTCCAAGGGACCAAAATAATTATCTATGGTCAGGTTGTTTTTTTTCTTTTTATTCATTTCCCAAGCTCTGCCCTGGTTTAGAGGTACTTCCCAAGCTTTTTAGTGTTATTGAGACACCCTGCAAGGACCTCAGTTCCTTCAGTGTCTTATGAGAGGCTCTGATCTGTGGATAACAACAAGCACTCCCCTCTTCCCTGGAGCTGTGAGGAAGGTCCCTGTTCTATGGCAGGGGAGGAGGGGTACAGACTGAGGCCAGAGTCTAAATGTGGACAAAGTATCAGAGTCCTGTCCCAGGGATAGCAAAGAGGCCTTGACAATCTCTCCCAACCCCCTCACCTACCATGGGCTGAGTGCTCTGGGAGCAGCTGCTTGGTGGCACCCTGTTGGGTGACTCCACAGGTTTGCTTCCATTTTTCAGGTTGAGGCTGTGCTAAGGACCATGCTGACCTGTGCTCTGTACTCACTCTGGCAGAGATTTCTGGCTGATCTTCTAAGTTGTGCATGGTGATCCCTGGATTGGGAGTCCTGGATATTGTTTTCTGCTGCCACAAGCCCAGGTGCTCCCAGGGACCCAGACACCTGCAGGCTGTTACTGGAAGGCTGGAACTCATTTGCTCTGATGGAGTCGGATCCTGGCTGTGCCCCTTTCAACCCCAATGGAACAGTCTTCCCACGGATCTTCCAAATTACCCTGGGCTAGAGAATTGCCTTAATGAGTCTTTCTTTGGGTTCTGTCTCTCCAAAATTTAGTTAGAGTCATAATTTTAAGGACTTTGAAGTTTCTTGGAACAAGCATCTGGGAAATGCTGCCATTTTGGCTCCACCCCCTCCCAGTACTTTTTCTACTGAGTCATTCAACACTTTTCTTTCCCTGAGTCACCCTTTCTTCTCTGGTTCCAAATGGAGCTGGGGCCTTCTCTTCTTCACTGCCTTCCCTGATTAGGTTTAGAAAGGGATAGATGCAGTGAGTATAAGCTTTTGTCCTTCCCTGAGTTCCACATCCTGACCCCATGATCCTCAGTGAACTGATAGAAATCTTCCATGGAGACTAAATCCATTCTGAGTAATGATTAATTAGTGATGACAAATGACATGTTGGCATCCTGTCTCATCCATCTTTAACATGTTCTCAATCCAATACCCAAGAAGACCCAGGAATAAGAGAACAAGTTATTCTGGGATCTCCCTGCCCAATGGTTATAGTAAGTGAGACTCCAAACTTATAAAGAGCCTCCTCTCACCTATGGGAAGTGGGAAGAAAGGGGGGGGAGTTAAGATACCCCTCCCCATGATTGCTCATCAGCACCATAACTATGATGATAGTGCTATAGTGCTATCTTATGACTTTAGAAGAATACAGACCTCAGCAACTACAGTAAAGTGCAACTCTGTGTTCTGATGGTGTTTCTTAGCATAAGCTGTGTGACTTACATTTCTTTTCCATTTTATACTAAAATAATCAGTAGTTTTTCACCAGCTGGTTACTTCAGCATGACAAGGCTGCTGAAGAGGCACTTATGCTGAGGACTGTTCTCTCCTTTTCTTCAAGATGCATTAGGGGAGATACTTTCATATCCCCCTTCACACATTACAAAAAGAGAAACTTATAATCACCCCTCCCCCTCCATCATTAAGAAACTGAATTGTCCTTAAATATCCTGATGATCTAATGAGGGATATTATCCCTAGAAGTGCTCTAAGAAATATTCTGGGGAGCAGACATGTGATTTTCCCTGTTATATTACAGAGCAGTAGGTTTCAAACTTTTTGGTCTCAAAGACCCTTTTATATTCTTAAAAATTATTCAGAAACAGCCAAAGGGCTTTTGTTTAAGAGAGTTTTTACCATATCAGAAGTTAAAATCTCTTAGTATTATGAAAAATCTGAACTCCCCTTCCCTTCTGAAAGGATCTTAAAGATTGAACTGTTACTATAAAGAACCCCAGATAAGAAAACACATCTTCCCTAGGCAATTCTGTACTTAGATAATTGCCTAGATCTCTGAGAGATTAAGTGACTTGCCCCAGGGAACATAGTCAGTCTTAGACTCTGGTCCACTATACCAGGTGGCCTCTTATAGACCAAGCCCCGGTCAGAAAGACAATTCAATAGAACCCTAGGGCCAAACTTTTCACCTTCTATAAGTCTTCCTTTCACTTCCTTGGCAGAAGGCCTGGCTTGCCCAAGATATATTTCATAGGCTCAGAGACAGAGTTGCAAAGGACCTTAGCCTCCATCTAGTTCAATCCTATACTGAACAATAATCTCAACATTATCTATCCCTGTAAGTCATCATATAGCTTCTGCTTGAAGACTTCCAGGAACGAGGACCCCTGAATATGCTCAACTTTTGGAGTTCTCATTTTAAGCAAGTTTTTCTCTGAAAAGCAATTCAAAAAATTATTTCTCTGAGATTTCTATCCACTGTTCCCAGTTTTTCCCCTTTATTCATTTCATTCACACTACATGCATTTGATAAGAATTAAGTGCCTGCTGCAGGTCAAATAATGTGCTAGTTACCAGAGAAACCAAAAAAAAACAAATTTTGCCTTCTAAAAGCTTATAGTGGAGGGTGAGGAAGGGGAGGAGGGATATGTTTATAATTTCATATATATATATATACATATATATATTATAATATGTATAACAATATATTTATAGCATTGTCTTCTTCAAGAATGAAGGACAGGGGTCAGCTAGGTGTTGCAGTGGATAGAGGTCTGGCCTTGGAGGCAGGAAAACCTGAGTTCAAATAAGACCTCAGATACTTCATACTTAACTAGCTTTTGTGACCTTGGGCAAGTCACTTGATTACTTTGTCTCACAAAAATAAAAAAAAAGAAAGAAGGAGAGAGAGAATAAAAGACAAACAACAAATAGTCTGTATATGTAGACATATAAAGATATAGATAGATAGATAGATAGATAGACAGACAGACATAACTTGTATAAGATTTACATATATTACATATATGCATATATATAATGTTTAGTTGTTTTTCAGTTGTGTCTGACTCTTCAAGACCCCATTTAGGATTTTCTTGACAAAGAAACTAGAGTAGTTTGCCATTTTTTTCTCTAGTACATTTTACAAATGAGGAAACTAAGGCAAACCGAGTGAAGTGACTTGCCCAGAAAGAGGAATCTTTCTGACTTCAGGTTCAGCATTCTATCCACTACTCCATTTAGTGAGGGGTGTGTGTGTGTGTGTGTGTGTGTATGCATTCTCAAAGAAGACCATGACATCGGGACATGACAAGCAAGTGAATTGGATTTGAGTTAGGGGATGCTGTTCTAAGTCACCAGTCTCACTTTCTCCTCTGAAATCATCCAGATACAATGGCCAGGTATGAATCAGGCTGACTGGAGATTGCCCTAGATGGAAGGAAATCAGGGTTAAGTGACTTGGCCCAAGGCCAGCTAGTAAGTGACAATGTCTGAAGCTAGATTTGAACTTGGGTCTTCCTAACTCTAGGTGCTCTTATCCACTCTACCACCTAACTGCCCTCCACACAGAAATACACATACACACACATAATATGGATATATATATATATATATATATATATATACATTTATATAAATGTATATAATAGAAATGAAAGGACACTGGCTACTGGAAGGATCTGGAAAGGCTGCTTATAGTGGAGGCAGTTCTTGAGTTGACCTTAAAGAAAGTCAGGGATTCTAAGAGATAGAGGCCTTCCCTCCTTCTCCTTTATGCCCTTGGTTCCAATTCATTCCCATCACTTCTGGCAGCTTGCTCATTCAATCATCCTCCCGCTCTCTCTCATCTTCAATCTCTTGGGATCCTACAGAAATAATAATCATCCTACATGATACTCCTTCTCCAATACTCAGAGTCATCATGCTCCCCTTGAGTCTCCTCCAGGCTAAGCATCCTCCATTCCTTCTACTGATTCTTGTGTGGAGGGCTTTCCAGGTCATTTCATGCAGTTGGAGGCAGCATGGTAGTATAGTTAGGTGGTGGTTTACTAGTTTTGATCCCCTGGGTAGTGTTTATCTCTTTCCTGATCTGTAAAATACAGATCATAATTGTACCTACTTCCCAAGGTTGTGGTGAGGGTCAGATAATATTTGTAAAGTGTATATGTATAGCATATAGTAGGAACTATATAAATGCTTATTCTCTTCCCTTCATCATCCTGATCACTCTCTTAATCAAAACTCTCTCTGTTCTCTGCAAGGGTTTTAGTTCAAACTCTGTCCCCAGCTAGTTATGAGACTATAGACAATTTGTTTCTCTTCTCTAGAACTCGGTTTTTCCTTCTTTACAAGAAAGTTAAACTGGATAATCTCCAAGGTCTTTCTATTAATTGTGGTTCTCAGTGGAACTAATTTTCCTCCCCACCCTTCTCAAAAGATTGTTGTTATTGTTCAGCCATGTCCAACTCTTTGTGACCCCATTTAGGATTTTCTTTGCAAAGATGTTGGAGTGGTTTGCCATTTCCTTCTCCAATTCCTTTTATAGGTGAGAAAACTGAGGGAAACAGTTAAGTGACTTGCCCAAGGTCACACTGCTAATAATTGGTGTGAGAACAAATTTGAACTTAGGAAGAGGAGTCTTCCTGACTCCAGGCTCAGCACTCGAACCACTGTGTCACCTGACTACCTTTATAATCTCAAAAGATCTTAGAATTATAAATTCCAAACTGGGAGAGACCTTAGAAGATCAACTACTTCAAATTCCTCTTTTTAAAGAGATAGAAACTGAACTTCATGAAGTTAATCAATTTTTCCAAGTTCACACATTCAATAAATGGAAAAGGTGGGATTAGAAGAATCCAAGTCCTCTGATTCAAAATTTGGACCATTTTTAGTTGGGCACACACATACATATGTGTGAATGGCATATATATATATATGTATATTATATATATACATATATATATATATATATTGGATAAGTATGTATAGGTATATATAAATGTACATATGCAGAAGGAGAGTTCCTATAGAGGATATTCACTGGGATGTGGTACTATAGAAAGCCACTTCTATTCCCACTTGCTTTGTACTGATATCTGAAATTACCATCAGCAATTCATTTCTTTGTTTTAATTTACTATTCCTTGATAAAATGCAAATCCCTCTGGGAGAGGTAACAGCAGTTTCATGTCCTAACACTACCGGGGACTAATTTTTCATAGAGCTTCTCAATGTCTCAGCTGGCTAAGGAGAAAGGCAGGTCAGTAGTGATAGTCAGCATGATATAGTATAGAACCTTGGGTTTGGGGGTCAGAAGACCTGGGTCTGAATCCCAAGTCTGATACTCAGGAGGTCAAATCACCCTATTCTGTGCTGGGCAATGTCCTGGGTTACAAATATAAAAATGAAATAGTCTTTATCCTCAAGAAGCTTTTATTCTATTAGATATGTAGACTTCTGAGTCTCAGTTTCATTTACAAAATGGGGGCTATAGACACCAATCCTACTTATTTCACAAGATTATTATGTGGAAAATACTTTTATAGACCTTAAAATATCTCATGTATGTGAGCTGCCATATATCTCATCAGAGGAAGAAGTGTAGTTTCTGCTCATGATAATAATGAATTCTTGAAATTATTGAATTGTTGAACCAGACATAGTTCAGGCCCTGATCATGCCATTTACTATGTATTTGAAAGTGACCTTGGGCAAATCACTGTCCCTCACTTTGCCTCAGTTGCCCCATTTGTAAAATGAAGGAGTTGGGTTAGATGACCTCTTAGTCCCCTCTGACTCTAAATCTCCTAAAATATAATGATGGGGATAAGAAGGGAAATGATCCTAAGTGGAGAGAAAAGGACACCAGGACCAACTTGACAATTTTGCCAAGGACTAGAACTGTATTTAGCAAGAAACATGGTATGGGAAGGAACAATTCTCTTAACCAGGCCACTATGATTAGTAGATCGTAGTCTTGAGGGAAACACAGTAGTTTAGTCAAAGGAGCTCCCAGTTCCTGCCAACAACACAAGTCTCTCCAGGGCAATATAGGTTATGACTCATTAATTGGAAAAATCTACTCTAGTTTTTAGGGAGACTAGGTAGGGAAATAGGAAAGGGCAAGATGTCAATCTTGTCTTTTTCCAAGGGTGAATTTCTAAATGCCCTCCCCACCCCAGTGTTCTTCTTGAGATCTGTTTTCTCATCTAAGATTAGAATCAATCCAGCAATTGAATCAGCATGTCTTTTCAAACATTTCCACTATGTTAATGCATACCTAGACTTAACCTGAATTCTGGTCATAGATTTAGCCCTAATCCTAACCATAGAATGGTCATCTTAGTCCCCTCAGACCTAGAACAAATCCTAACACTGCTTATAAACAAAATCCAAAAATGCTCTCCAAAGACTGATGCCTGAGTTTTTTTTTCCTTCTCCAGAACTAACACTACTATACTCTAATTACTTCAGGTATTTGGGGGATGCTTAGGAACACATTAAGGGATCCATTTCAGCCACTTATCACCAAAGGTCATTTTCTAAGTCTCCATAGCCTTCAGATTATTCCCTGAACCCATTTCACAGAAGGCATTAGCTAGAAGGTAAACAAAATAAAATAGACATATCAATCTTCAGCCCCCTAGTATGCAAAGAGGAAGGAGAGCTCGATCTTTTTATTTTCATTTTAAAGAAAAAGCCTTAAAAGTCCAGGTAAAAAAATTCTAAAACTAGAAAATGTGTTAAAATTAATCAGGACAGTCTAACATCAGATATAAAGAATTTCCTGTTTACTGAAGAACTCTTCAACCTCACCTTATTGGGTATTAAATCACCAATCAAGATTATTAGCTGGATATTCAAGATCCTCTATAATTGAAATCTACTCTATTTTTTGCCAGACTTATCTTACTCTACTCCCCTCCATGAGTATATTTCATCTAATGTACTCAAGATTGTCCCCCTGATTTCTGTAAGCCTTTGCTAACCTGGAATGTTGACTACCCCCTGCCCATCAATGGCACTTTCCTGACTGTACTGTTGCCATTGCCCTCACCCCACCCCCTGCCGAGAACCTGGAATACCTTTCTACCCTCTCCCTGTCAAGATCCCATCTACTCTTAAAGGCCAAACCTCTTTCATTAGATCTTCCCTGATCACTAAATGTTAATAGAGTCCTTACTCAGATTTCTTTGTTTTGTCCCACTCTAATATACTCATCAAATAATATTGTATATTCAAATTATCTGTGAATATGCCTCATCACCCTATTAAACTGAAATCTTATTGAGGATAAGGTCTGTGTCTTATCAAAATAGCTATAGCTAACATTCATATGGGGCTTTACATAGATTATGTAACAAATATATAAAATTTCATTCGATCCTCATAACAACCTTATTGAGGTAGTTGTTTTTATCCCCATTTTTCATATTAGGAAACCAAAGTCTGAAAGAAGTAAAATGACTCATCCAGGATCACTTTGACCTATCAAAAACCATAATGCTGACTTCTGGCCAAGATGGCAGAGACAGGCACTGTGAGAGGTGCTCTCTCTTTCCCCTGAGAAATAGCATGAGAGAAACCTCTTAATAGAAATTTGATCAACAAAACCCAGAAAGAGAAGCTGGGAGAACACCTACCAAGAAGGTCTATCTCAGGGACTGTGGGTGAACAGGGAGACAAGAGCAGAGGATCAGCCCTGGGGTGGCAGCTGGGGGTGGCCAGAGGGTCAGCCTCAGCCACAGAGATTTTGGTGAGTGGCCAGTGTGAGATTCAGCTTTAGCTCCAGAGTCTTTGGCCAGGGGGAGAAGAGCTACAGGAGGGTGAGTTCCAGCACAGAGTCTCAGAGCAGGCCTGGAGAACAACCAGCTGGGCCAGGGACCTGAGCTCCATAGGTTCAGCAGAGCCCTTTGCCCAGAACAAACAATAAACAACCCTCCACCCCACCCCCTTCAGGGCCACAGAGCTCACTCAACAGAAAGAGATTAACTCCCTCCCCCAGGGCCCAGCCCAGTGTTCAAGGTCAACTCAGACCCTGCTGCTGAGGACTTCACACCAGAGAAAGCAACTAGCACCCCCTACTGTCTGGTCCTTGGAATTACTAAGCCAAGTAGGAACCTCAAAAGCAAACCTCTGAGAGCCAACCCCCCCAACACTAGATGAAAAAAGGCCAGAGAAAAGGGGGGGGGGCAATACTTAGAAGTGACAGACCCTAACCCAGAGATATGTAGCACTGCTGAGGAGAATATGGATTGGTTTCTAGCCCAGAAAGACTTCCTTGAAGAAATCAGGAAGGAGTTTAAAAACCAACTGGAAAAATTGGGAAAAGATACTCAACTGAAAATTAACATGTTGCAAGAGAGAATTAACATCTCACAACAAGAAAACAAATCCTTGTAAAAAACAATTGGACAAATAAAAATGAGAATAACTCTCTAAGATCTTCAACTGGGCAAATGCAAAAAGAAAACGATTCTCTCAAATCCTCAATTGGGAAAATGCAAAAAGGAAATGATTCTCAAAACTACATTTGGGCAAATAGAAAAGTCCTTCAAAATTAGAATGGACCAATTGGAAAAGGAGTTGCAAAAGACAAAGGAAGAAAAACTTCTCCTATTAAAAAAAGAATGGAAGCAGCAGAAACTAATGACTTCATGAGACAACAAGATTGTGTTAAACAAAACCAAAAGATTGAAAGAATAGAAAAAAAAATGTAAAATACCTCATCAGCAAAACTACTGACCTCGAGAATAGATCAAGACAAGAGAATCTGAGGATTATTGGCCTTCCTGAGAACACTGAAAAGAAAAAAAAAACATGGACTTAATATTACAGGATTTAGTGATGAAAAACTGCCCTGATATCATGGAAACAGAGGGCAAAATAGTTATTGAAAGAATACATTGATCCCTTTCAGGAGAGAGATCCTAAAATGAAAACACCAAGGAATATTGTGGTCAAGTTCCAGGACTATCAGATAAAAGAAAAAATCATGTAAGCAGCCAGAAAGAAAAAATATTTAAATACCAAGGAGCCACAGTAAGGATTATGCAGGACCTGGCCACAGCAACATTAAGGGATCCAAGTGCCTGGAATGAGATATTCCAAACAGCAAAGGAGCTTGGAATGCAACCAAGAATCTACTACCTGGCAAGGGTGAGCCTTGTCTTCCACGGAAAAAGATGGGCATTTAATGAAATGGGAGACTTCCAAAATTACATGATAAAAAGATGAGCTAAATAGAAAATTTGGACATCAAACAGGAGGCTCAAGAGACATATGAAAAGGTTAAAAAAACTGCTATGCAATAAGATGAAACTGGCTATATAGCCACTTGGGAGAGTCTCATAACTCTTGAGAATTAATAACTCTATTAGAGAGAATATACATAGCCAGAAGTGATGGACACTCATAACTTTTCTGTGACTCAGATAGAATGATTTTAAAATAGTACCTCCTTCAAAAGAGGGGCAGTAGGTGTGGCTAGGTGGTGCAGTGGATAGAGCACCAGCCCTGGAATCAGGAGTACCTGAGTTCAAATCTGGCCTCAGACACTTAAGAATTACCTAGCTGTGTGGCCTTGGGCAAACCACTTAACTCCATTGATTAGCAAAAATCTAAAAAAAAAAAAAGAGGGACAGTAAGGAGAAGGGAGGTTGGAGGGAGACTGAATGGGGTAAATCTCATTACATCAAGAGGTACAAAACACCTATTATAATTGAGGGGAAGAAGGGAGGAGGTGAGAACCACCTGAATCTTCATCTTAAATTTAACTTAGACAAACCTAATCAAGTTAAGAAACTTATCTTACCTTTCAAGCATTAAAAGGTGAAAATGGGAGGGAGGGAGGGACAGGGAGGGGAAGCAAAAGGGGAACTAACAGAAGGAAGGGAAGAAGGGGAAAAGGGAAAGGGGGGAAAGGGAAGGGGGGTCGACTTGAGAGGACAAACACACTGAAGGTGGTGGTATTCAAAAACTAAACACTGGGAAATATGGATAAAGAGGAAAATGGGAAAAATAAAAACAGAAGGAAGATAGCATGGAGGACAATAAAGATTTAGTAATTAAAACTTTGAATGTGAATGGGATGAACTCTCCCTTAAAACAAAAGTGAATAGCAGAGTAGATTAAAATCCAGAATCCCACAATATGCTGCTTACAAGAAACTCATTTGAAGCAAAGCGATACATATAGGGTAAAGGCAAAAGGTTGGAGCAAAATATATTTTGCTGCAGCTGAAGTGAAAAAAGCAGGGGTAGCAATCCTTATCTCAGACAAAGCAGCTGCAAAAATAGATAGCATTAAAAGAGATAAGGATGGAAACTATATCCTCCTAAAAGAAACCATAGACAATAATTTCAATACCAAATATGCAGGCACCCAATGGGATAGCATCCAAATTCTTAGAAGAGAAGCTGAAAGAGCTACAGAAAGACATAGACAGCAAAACTCTACTAGTGGGATACCTCAACCTCCTGCTCTCAGATTTAGATAAATAGAATCACAAAATAAACAAGAAGGAAGTTAAGGAGGTAAATAGATAGTTAGAAAACCTAGATATGATAGCCCTATGGAGGAAATTGAATGGGGATAGAAAGCAATATACTTTTTTTTCTCTGCGGTATATGGCAGGTACACAAAAACTGACCATGTACTAGGACATAAAAACCTAATAATCAATTGCAGAAAGGCAGAAATAGCGAATATATCTTTCTCAGATCATAACACAATAAAAGTCATATGCAACATTGGGTCAACGAGATATAGACCCCGAACCAATTGAAAACTAAATAACCTCATTTTAAAGAATGAGTGGATCAAGCAACAAATTATAGAAAGAATTAATTATTTCATCCTAGATAATGACACTAATGATACAACATACCAAAACCTATGGGATACACTCAAGGTGGCTGTCAGGGGATTATATATTATATCTTTAAATGCTTACATGAATAAATTAGACAAAGAAGAAATCAATGACCTAAATATGCAACTAAAAATTAGAAAAAGAACAAATTAAAAAACCCAATTAAATACCAAATTAGAAATTCTAAAACTTAAAGGAGAAATTAATAAAATCAAAAACAAGAAAGCTATTGAACTAATAAATAAACCAAGAGCTGGTTTTATGAAAAAAAAAAAACAATGAAATTGATAGACCTCTGGTCAATTTGATTTTAAAAAAAAAGAAAGAAGGAAAACCAAATTGCTAGTATCATAAATGAAAAAGGTGAACTCCAAATCTATGCCAATAAATTTGACAATATAAGTGAAATGGATGAATGTTTACAAAAATAAAAGTTGCCCAGATTAAATGAAGAGGAAATTAAAAACCTATATAACCCTATCTCAGAAAAAGAAATTCAACAAGTCATTATTGAACTCCTCAAGGAAAAAACTCCAGGGCCAGATGGATTCACAAGTGAATTCTATCAAACATTTAAGGAACAATTGGTTCCAATTCTATATAAACTCTTTGGAAAAATAAGTGAAGATGAAACTCTGCCTAACACTTTCTATGACACCAATATGATGCTGATAACTAAACCAGGAAGAGTAATTATAGACCTATCTCCCTGATGAATATAAATGCAAAATTAATAAATAAAATATTATCAAAATGATTACAAGTTTTTATTAGGATAATAAATTATGACCAAGTAGGATTTCTCCCAGGAATGTAGGGTTGATTCAATATTAGGAAAACTGTTAGTATAATTAATTATATCAATAACATACTTATCAGAAATCATATGATCATATCAATAGATGCTAAAAAAGCTTTTGACAAAAAACAGCACCCATTCCTAATAAAAACACTAGAGAGTATAGGAATAAATGTTTTGTTCCTTAGAATAATAAGCAGTATCTATCTGAAACCAGCATTATATGGAGCGAGGATGGGCTTGAGGCATTCCCAATAAAATAAGGGGTAAAACAAGGATGCCCATTGTTATCACCACTATTCAATGTTGTATTAGAAATATTAGCCTCAGGGTGGCTAGGTGGCACAGTAGATAAAGCCCTGGAGTCAGGAGTACCTGAGTTCAAATCCGGTCTCAGACACTTAAAAATTACCTAGTTGTGTGGCCTTGGGCAAGCCACTTAACCCCATTTGCCTTGCAAAAACCTAAAAAAAAAAAAAATCAGCCTCAGAATTAAGAGAAGAAAAAGAAATTGAAGGAATTAGAATAGGGAAGAAGGAGATAAAACTCTCACTCTTTGCAGATGATATGATGGTATACCTAAAGAATCCCAAAATTCATCTAAAAAACTATGAGAAATAATTAGCAACTTTAGCAAAGTAGCAGGATATAAAATAAACCCACATAAATCTTTCTCTATATGACTAGCAAGATACAGCAGAAAGAGCAAGAAAGAGAAATCCCATTCCAAGTAACCTCAGACAAAATAAAATACCTGGGAGTCTACCAGCCAAGGCAGACTCAAAAACTTTTTGAAAACAATTAAAAAACTGTTCTCAAGCAAATAAAATAAGATTTAAATACCTGGGCAAGCATAAACTGTTCACGGATAGGTTGAGCTAATGTAATAAAAATGACAATTTTACCAAAACCAAACTACCTGTTTCCAATCAAAATTCCAAAGAATTACCTGAATGAGTTAGAAAAAATTGTAAGTAAATTTATATGGAGAAATAAAAAGTCAAGAATTTCCAGGGATTCAATGAAAAAAAGTACAAAAGAAGGTAGTTTAGCCTTACCAGATCTAAAATTATATTATAAAGCATCAGTCATCAAAACTGCCTGGTACTGGTTAAGAAATAGAGTCATGGGGGTGGCTAGGTGGTACAGTGAATAGATCACCAGCCCTGGAGTCAAGAGTACCTGAGTTCAAATCTGGCCTCAGACACTTAATAATTACCTAGCTCTGTGGCCTTGGGCAAGCCACTTAACTCCATTGCTTTGCAAAAAAAAAAAAAACCTAAAAAAAATAGTCATGGATCAGTGGAATAGATTAGGTGCAATAGCAGGAAACGATTATAGTAATCTGTTGTTGATAAACCCAAAGAGTTCAGCTATTCAGATAAAAACTCTCTCTTTGGAATTGTTGGGGGCGGAGCCAAGATGGTGACAAGAAGGGATCCAGTCGTAGGTGCTCTCTGATAAAACTTGAAACTAAGGACTTAAACTTTCAAGAGACAGAACCCATAAAGGGACCCAGGGAGGCAGTTCTCCTACTCAAGGTAACCTGGAAACTCTGCTCCCCGGGGTAGGAGGGGGTGGCCTGCCAGAGTGGTGGCGTGACAGACCCAAAGAACTTCAGCCTCCCAGAGGCAGCCCCAGGGTGCTGGGAGCCTTGGCTCACAGCGGCGGGGGAGTCTCCTGAGCTGCACCCCGGGGAGCACTGGCACAAAATGGGGGAACAGCGGGGGACCTCTGCCAGAGCCGACACATGGAGCCCAGCCCTCAGGGCACACAGCCAGCAGCTTGGTCTTTCCGCAGCCCAGATCCAGGAAACAGAAGAAGGCTGAGCCAGTAAGCAGAAGCCCCCAGGGCATGAGCCCATTGAGCTGAGGGAGGGGGAGGGAAGAGAGAAAGACTGCCTAGCTCTGTCCTCTGCCACTGGAACAGGACTCTGGGGCTCTGACCATATTCAGATCCTGATCCCAGTCTAGGCCCCCCCATAGAACAGCAGGGCCCCCCCCACCTCAGCCCCATGGCAGAGGGGGATACATATGGTCATTCACAGACCAGGAGGGAGGACAGAGCCTCACACACTGAGACCCTTGTGGAAGTGCCCCAAAAGCTCAGGAAGCACCCCAAAACCGGGACCAGGCTGGGAAAATGAGCAAGCAGAGAAATAAGAGGAAGACCATTGAGAAATATTTTGCATGTGAGCCCAAGAAGGATCAAAATACTCAGTCTGAAGATGAGGAAGCAAAAGTTCCTGCATCTAAAGACTCCAAGAAAAACAGAAATTGGGCTCAGGCTATGACAGAGCTCAAAAAAGACTTTGAAAATCAAATGAAGGAGTTGGAAGAAAAACTGGGAAAAGAAAGGAGGAGAGATGCAGGAAAAACATGAAAATGAAGTCAGCAGCTTAGTCAAGGAAATCCAAAAAAATGCTGAAGAAAATAGCATGCTAAAAACCAGCTTAGGTCAAATGGATAAAACAATTCAAAAAGTTATTGAGGAGAAGAATGCAAAATTGGCCAGATGGAAAAAGAGATAAGAAAACTCTCTGAGGAGAACAAATCCTTCAGACAAAGAATAGAATTCAGGGAGATTGATGAACTTTCCAGAAATCAGGAATCAATACTTCAAAACCAAAAAAATGAAAAATTAGAAGAAAATGTGGAATATCTTATTGAAAAAACAACTGATATGGAAAACAGACTTAGGAAAGATAATTTAAAAATTATTGCAATACCTGAAAGTCATGATCAGAAAAAGAGCCTTGACATCATTTTCAAAGAATTACTACAGGAAAATTGCCCTGATATTCTAGAAGCAGAGGGCAAAATAGAAATGGAGAGAATCCACCGATCCCCCCAGAGAAAGAGATCCCAAAAAAACCAACCCCTAGGAATATTATAGCCAAGTTCCAGAACTCCCAAGTCAAAGAGAAAATATTACAAGCAGCCAGAAGGACACAGTTCAAATATCGAGGAGCTGCAATCAGGATCACACAGGACTTAGCAGCAACTACATTGGAAGCTCGTAGGGCTTGGAATATAATATACTGGAAGGCAAAAGAGCTTAGAATGCAGCCAAGAATGAACTACCCAGCAAGGCTGAATGTCTTCTTCCAGGGAAAAAGATGGACTTTCAATGAACCAGGGGAATTTCAAATGTTCCTGTTGGAATGGCCAGAGCTGAACAGAAGGTTTGATCTTCAGATACAGGACTCAGGTGAAGCATGGAGATTGGAGGAGAGGGGGAAAATATGAGGGACTTAATGATGATGAACTGCATGTATTCCTGCATAGAAAAATGACACTGATAATACTCATATGAACTTTTCTCAGTTAATAGAGCAGGTAGAGGGAGCTTTTATAGTTGAAGCACAGTAGAAAGCTGAATTCGAAGATAAAATATGGTGTAAAAATGGAGTCAATAGAAAAAAAAGGGAAATGTAATGGGAGAAAGAAAAAGGAGAAGGGAAATAGGCCAAGATATTTCATATAATAAGATTTTTTTATTACAATAAGCTATTGCAATGATATGGAAGGGGGGAGGCAAGGGGGAATGAGGGAAACTTTGCTCTCATCAGAGATGGCTAGGAGAGGAAACAACATATATACTCAATGGGGTATAGACATCTGGAGTAAGAAGGAGGGGGGAGCAGGGGGAAGGGGTGGGGATGTGAATAAAGGAGGAGAGGATGGACCATGGCGGGGGAGAGTGGTCAGATATAACACTTTTTTTTTTACTTCTTGCAAGGGGCTGTGATTGGAAGGCCTGTCCAGGACCATAGGGCCAGGTGGATTCTGGGCCTAAGGGGTGGTATGGGGGCTCAGGACTTCTTGGCCCCAGGACCAAGGATCTGTCTGCTGCACCACTCAGCTACCCTACAGCAGAGTCAGAGTGAAAGGAGAGAGAAAATATAATACATGGTAGTGGAGAAATAAGAAAGGAGGGAGTTGCGATCAGCAATGGCAATGTTGGAAAAATATGGAATTAACTTTTGCGATGGACTTACCATAAAGAACGCGATCCACCCATGACAGAGTTGTTGGTGTTGGAACAAAGACTGAAGCACATTTTTTATTATTATTATTATTTGGGGGAGGGTGCAGGGCAAATGGGGCTGGTTGGCCTGCCTGGGGCTACATAGCAAGGTGATCTTTAGGGGTCTAAGGCCAGATTTAGACCCGGGTGCTCCTGGCTCAAGGGCCAATGCTCTGTCTGCCACCCAGCCACCCCTACTATTATTTTTATTTTATTTTATTTTGGTTCTTTTTTTCCCCTTCTTTTAGGTTTTTGCAGAGCAGTTGGGATCGGGTGGCTTGCATGTCACAGGGCTGGGTGATTGTTGGGTCTACAGGGCTGGATGTGGGCTCAGATGCTCGTGGCTCGAGGGCTGGTGCTTCGTCCATTATGCCACCTGGCCACACCTACAATTATTACTATTATTTTTTTAATTATATTTTTTCTCTCCCCTTTACTTTATCGGCCAAGCAAGTCTATATTCATGGAGGGAGGAGTATTTTGTTTACTCTTAAACAAGAATATTTTATTAATGTAAAAAAACATTTGTACAAAATGAGAATTAAAAAATTAAATTAAATTAAAAAATAAAAAAAGAGTTTAAAAAAAACTGTCTCTTCGATAAAAACTGTTGGGAAAATTGGAAGTTAGTGTGGAAGAAACCTGGATTAGACCAACTCCTCACACCCTATAACAAGATAAGATCCAAATGTCTACAGGATTTAGACATAAAAAAAAAAACAATACAGCAAACTAAAAGATCAAGGAGTAGTTTACCTGTTAGATCTATGGAAAGGGAAACAGTTTATGACCAAGGAAGAGATAGAGAACATCATTGAAAACAAACTAGATAATTTTAATTACATTAAATTAAAAAAACTTTTGCACAGACAAAACCACTGTAACCAAGATCAAAAGAAATGTAGTAAATTGGGAAACAATTTTTGCAACTAGTATTTCTGACAAAGGCTTCATTTCTAAAATATACAGAGAACTGAGTCAAATTTTCAGAAAAACAAGCCATTCCCCAACTGACAAATAGTCAAAGAATACGCAAAGACAATTTACAGCTGAGGAAATCAAAGCAATCCATAGTCATATGAAAAATTGCTCCAAATCATTACTTACTAGAGAAATGCAAATTAAAGTATCTTTGAGATACCATCTCACACCTCTCAGACTGACCAATATGACTAGAAAGGAGAATGATCAATGTTGGAAGAGATGCAGGAAATCTGGGACACTAATATGTTGTTGGTGGAGCTATGAACTCACCCAACCTTTCTGGAGAGAAATTTGGGATTATGCCCAAATGGCAACAAAAATGTGCATACCCTTTGACCCAGCAATACCACTACTAGGTCTATACCCTGAAGAGATGATAAAAAAAAAAAGGGTAAAAACATCACTTGTACAAAAGTATTTATAGCAGCCCTGTTTGGTGGCAAAAAATTAGAAATTAATTGAGGAATGGCTTAAGAAACTGTAGTATATGTATGTTGTGGAACACTATTGTTCTATTATAAACCAGGAGGAATGGAAATTCAGGGATGCCTGGAAAGATTTGCATGAACTGATGCTGAGGGAGATGAGCAGAACCAGAAGAACACTGTACACCCTAACAGCAACATCGGGGTGATGATCAACCCTGATTGACTTGCTCATCCCTTCAGTGCAACAACCAGGGACAATTTTGAGCTATCTGCCATGGAGAATACCATCTATATCCAGAGAAAGAATTATGGACTTTGAACAAAAACCAAAGACTATTACTGTCAAATTTGAAAAAGAAATGTCATATTATTATATAATTTTACTATCTCATACTTTATTTTTCTTCCTTAAGGATATGATTTCTGTGTCATTACATTCAACTGAGATCGATATATAATATGAAACCAATGTAAACACTAACAGAATGCCTTCTGTGAGGGTGGGGGAGGGAATCAAGAATGGGGGGAAAATTGTAAAACTCAAAATAAATAAAACCTTTCTTTAAAAAAATAACCGGGGCAGCTAGTTGGCACGGTGGATAGAGCACTGGCCCTGGAGTCAGGAGTACCTGGGTTCAAATCCGGCCTCAGACATTTAATAATTCCCTAGCTGTGTGGCCTTGGGCAAGCCACTTAACCCCATTGCCTTGCAAAAACCTAAAACAAACAAAAAAAACCCATAATGCTCCTCACTCACTTGGCTCTTCACAGAGAGGTTCAACAGATTCAAAGCTGGAAGTGACCTCAGAGGCCATCTAGTCCAACATCCTCATTTTATGGAAGAGGAACTGGGACCCTAAAAGGTTAATTGATTTGAACAAGCTCACCTGGGTGGCAGAGCTCATATAATAATGTTGAACAAATATTAATAGGCAAAATATTGACTGGGGAGAGACTAAGAGAGATGTGGAATCTCTTTATAATTTAATTTAAGTGACACCAAAGTGCATAGAGCCCAGGCCTGGAGTTAGGAAGATACATATTCCTAAATTCAATCTGCATTTGGGCATTTGCAAGCTATGTGACCTTGGGTGAGTCCCTTAGCCTTATGTATATCACTTTCTTTATCTAAAAAGCAAACTGCAGAAAGAAATGGAAAATTCTCCATTATCTCTGCCATGAAAACCCTAAGTGGGGTTGTGAAAAGTTGAACAAGTCTAAAAACTACTGAACACAAGAAATCTTGTGATCTTTAGGAAAAGAATGGACAGACATGTCTTACAAGGCTTAATCATTATTACATGTGTTACATTATGATCTTTAGAATCAGGGGACCTAAGTTCAAATCCTAATCATGGCATTTACTCTCTGTGTGACCTTAGGCAATCACTTAACCATTCTGGCCCTCAGTTATTTCCATCTGTAAATTGTAGGCATTGTACAGGATGATCCTTACACATTCAGTATTTCAAGTGAGGGGGCTGGACTCAATGCCTTATAGAGCAGTATTTCTTAAAGTTATTTTCATGTGTCATGGACACTTAAGGTTTTTGTGTTCATGTCTGATGAAGTCAATGGGCCCCTTTTTAAGATGATGTTTTAAAATACATAAAATAAAATACATAAAATTACAAAGGAAAGGAATTATATTAGAATGCAGTTATCAAAATATTCTTCAAAATATTCATAGACATCAAGGAAATGTTCATCCACTGGGGAAATGGCTGAACAAGCTGTGCATTATCATTGTGATGGAATACTATTGCACTGGGGGGAATGACAAGGAGGTGATTTCAGAAAAAAAAACCATGACAAGACTTATATGAACTAATACAAAGTGAAATGAGAAAAACCAGGACATCATTGTGCAATGTTGTAATGATGATCAACTGTGAAAGTCTTGGCTACTCTAATCAGTACAATCATCCAAGACAAATCCAAAGGACTCATGACAAAAATATGCTATCCACTTCCAGAGAGAACTGATGAATAAATTTCAAAGTACAAATTGAAGCATAATTTTCTTACTTTCTTTATTTTTCTTTCTCTTTTAAAATTATGGCTAATATGAAAATATGTTTTGCATGAGTTCACATGTATAATTGATATCATATTGCTTGTTGTCTCAGTGGGTGGGGGAGTTGAAAGGAAGAACAAAGAATTGGGAACACAAAATTTAAAAAGAGAAGAATATTTTTAAATGATTTTTAAAAAATCAATCTTTATGTATAAGGAACTTCCAAAATGTGTTTATACACTTAAAAATAAAATGGAACCAATTTCCCTAAGGGCTAAAAATATAAAAGCCTCCAGGTTAAGACTCCCTTGCTCTAGAGATTCACAGCTCATGTCTAAAATTTTCTGTCTAGGAATCGATTTAAAATGCCCCTAAAATATCAATCTCCCTTTTTTTCTGATAGGGTCTGCCCACTGGGTACATTTGTAAGCAATCTCAAAGCCTAGCTGCCAATTTCAAGAATAAGTTTCAAGAATAAGTGCAACTCAATATTGTAGGTGTACATAAATGGTAATGGATTAAAATGATCTGCCCTGCCCAGTTCTGGGAGAACATCCCTCTGTGGCCCTGATCAACTTCTATTGTGCCCAAAAAACTCACACCATTACCCCAACCTTTATAGATAGCTAATGCAAAAGAAAAGGAAGGAAAAAAGACCTATTCTTACATCTAACCATAAGACTGTCTTAAAATGGAAATTGTTTTCAATGGTCTGCTGACACTAGATAGATTTTTTTTTAGCCTCATAATGAATATTGAGATGATACATTAAGCAGTAAATTTCATCTGCTGGTCACCAAAGGATATTCCTCTAAATCTCTATAACCTTCAACTAATATTTGGAAACAAAATAGGGATGCCTGAAAACTGCCCCTTCCCTCCCCTCTTTGGGTCTCTGAAAGATTGTTATGCCAAACGTGTAACACCCTAAATGGCTAGTTATTTTTATTAATAGTTTAATTAACATCTTAATCACTTAACATCTTTCAACCTCAGTTTTCTTAACTTTAAAATAGTACCTACCTCACAGAGTTGTTATGAGGATCAATGAGATGATATAATATAAAGTTATTTGCAAAGTATCATGTAAATGTTTAACAAGTCACTTCATTTGTCTACCTCCATTTCCTCAACTGTAAAATGGAGATCACTTTACAGGACTGTTGTGAAGATCCAATAAGATAATATTTGTATAAAATGTTTAGCACATAATAGTCCCTTAATAAATATGTATTTCCCTCTTTCCTATTATTATCACTTAGCAAACAAAGAAAAATGTAAGAAAAAAATCACTCAGCAAACACTAAGTTGCTATGTGCAAAATCCATTGCTGGAGGCTCTGGGAAAGATACAGCAACATAGTATATAAACGACTTTTTCTTTGAGATGCTCAATGAATCTACAAAAAAAAAAAGATATATTAATTACCTACTATAGAGTACATGACCCTATGCTAATAATTTGAATACATAGGCCAAAAAATGAAACAGTCCCTTCCCCAAGTTAGCTAAATGCTAACTGGGAAAACAAAATGTACCCATATAAATATATTCAGACTAAATATGTAATAAATGCAAAATAGTTTTTGAGTCTCTGAGCCTAGTTAGGGAGAATGCCCATAACAATGGGTGGGGATCAAATATAGAATTCTAGTGTTTGAACTTCTTCATTTTGAAGACAAGATTGCATTCCAGGCATCTGGAATGGTCGGTGTAATAGGGTAATAGCAGAGGTGTACTGGTAAATATTTTAAAAATGACTCTCTAGGGAAATAATATACATATGCTTTTAATTTCATCTACAGTTTTAGCATTTTCTTGATCACTTTCTTAAGTCTATTATCCACAAAACTATAATGAAGTCTTAATTTGTATCATTTGCCACTTTCCAAGATATAAATTACACTACCAGTTTTCTTAAATAAGTATGACTCGGCTCCACCACATGGCTGCCCCAATGCTACAAACCTAGGATGCTGGAGAAATGGGGGTATCTGAAGAAATAGGTTAAGTTAGAAAGAAGGAGGTGATATAACACATTCTGTCTTGAATATGTTGATTTTGAAATGACTCCAGTACAACTGGTTTGAATTATTCAAGAGGAAGTTGGTGACATGGCACTGAGTTCAGGTTAGTTATATAGATCTGCATAGAGATGGCAATTAACCCCCCTTGGGGATCAGTTCATGGTTTGTAGCACAAAGAGTGATATGTTGCCTGCTATAATGAGCTGAATGCAGAATTTAGTATCAGAAGACCTTGGTTCAAGTTCCAGCTCTTCCATTTACCACCTGCATGACACTGGTCTAGATAATAAGTCTAAACTTCTAGTCTAGGCTCTTTTCTCTATAAAAGAGAGATGACTTAGATCAGAGGTGTCAGACTTAATTTAATACCCTTGTGTGACCCTAACCAGATGAAAATGTAACTGGGAAATGTTTAATAAAATAAATAAAAATATAATATAACAATGTTAATTTGTAGTTTTCTAAGTCAATCTTTAACTCCCAGATTTCTATTTATGTTTGTCATTACTCACCTCAGTGACCTTTGCTTCTTTTTGTGTGGGAGCAGGTGAGGCAATTAGGGTTAAGTGACTACCCAGAGTCACACAACTAAAAAGTATCTGAGACCAGATTTGAATCCAGGTTCTTCTGACTCCAGAGCCAGTGCTCTATCTACTGCACTAACTAGCTACCATACCTAGATGACCTTTAAAGTTCCCTCCATGATAAGTCAAACTGGGGGTGACCGGGGTGGGGGGGGGGATAGGCAGCCTTCCCAGGAGATCTGATGATGACAGCTCCTATTTCTTCACCTATTCTAATGGCCAAACTTCTGTGCATGAGCTTTTCCAGGGAACAAAAATCAGAATCTGAGCCTTGTATCCACAGTCCTGAATATCTATGCTCCAAAGATGGTGAAAAAAAGTTCTCGGAGTATGGGGCTGGGAGGGTGGGTGGGGGTGGGGTGTCTGTCTCTGCAATGAAGGTCGAGGTAGAAGGGATGACGACATCCTACAGGCTGCCTTTTCTATTTCCTGTGCCTGCTGTGCTGTGATAATAGAGTTGTGAAGTGTAAGCCACACACGATTTTTTAATGAAGAGTTTCCCTCCAGGATCCGGCCAATGAATCTACCATGTTTGATTTGAGAGGCTGTTACTACGCTTCCTTGTATGGGAGAGGTCAATTTTAACTTCGGAGGCATCTGCTTTATCACTTTTCAATTATCTCAATATTTCTCCACAAACGATCCTCAATAACATTACTAGATTAGAAGCCTAAATAAAAAAAATAAAAAGACTCTAGGATTCACAAGAATGGTATTAAAAACCTAATTAAGCACATTCTTTGAACCAAACCATATTCAAGTACATCTGTTAGCCTTGCCGCCATCTCTCCAGCGCTTGGAGATGGCGGGGAGCCATGAACTAGAGGTGCAGCTAAGCCCAGCCTGGCTCCTCCCACGGAGCAGCCAGAGCACTTAGCCCAAGAGATTTCCAAAGGCACATCTGGGGCCCCAGTGATTCTCAGCCTTTGCCACTTCTCCCTACAGTTTTGCTATGTGGTTTAAGAATTACATCTTTCCCCAAGATTTCCATCTTTCTCAACCATCCTTTATTTTCATCACCTTCAAACTTTCCTGGTCTCCTATTCCTTCAATATCTGGAAGTACTTGTAAATGGGGGGAGCATGTAAATAAGAAAAAGAGAAGCAGTCTCTGTCCACAAGAAACTTATAATCCTCTAAGTGAAGACAACATACAAAAGGAAAGTAAAAGGAGAAGGGGGAGGGACCAGGGGTTTTTATGTTTCATGGAGTAGATTATCCATAGAGATGCTGATGGAAATTAGAGACAAAGGAAGAATTTTTGTTTGGAATAATTTCTTTTCTTTTCTTTTTTGACCCAGATTTTGGTTTAAGTGGAGAATTCCTAGTGTGGAAACTGCCTTTACCAACTCATAGAGTTGATTTCATGATCACACAGATGTTGTCAAAGGAGAACCTGAACCTAGTCCCTCTGCTGATTTTGCCCATTGTGTTCTTGCAGCAAACATGCTTATTATTGTCGTTGATTTCTATTCCATTGATCCAGCATTGCTATAACCCTACTCCAGTCCCTGATGTCTGTTTTCTCTTCCCTCAAACCACCAGGGTGAGACAAGATCTGTAGCCTTCAAGGGGTGATAATGATCCAAAGAGATGCTTCCTGACCCTTAGGCTGTCCATCTAACCACCATTACACTGCTGTTCTAGTTGATTTACTATAAAACAGTTAATTGAGAAAGCAGTACGGCATTATCAAATGAAAAAGAAAAACTGTATTTGGATTTAGGTGACATGGCTTTCAATCATCATTTTCCACATATATAAAAGTAGAGAGTTAGACTAGATGATCCCTATGATAGTTCCCAGTTTTAGAGTTAATGACATATTTTCTCTTCAGAGGGTGATACCAATGGAACTCTCTAATTTATAAACTGAGCATAAAACAGCTATGGAATATAGAAATAATTAGTAAAGGATGAATTGTTTTTTTCAAGGAAAACTTCCTGGAGGAGGCATATTTTGAGTGGGGTATTTTTGATCCTGAAGAAGATGATAGATGAGGATTTTCAAGGTTTTCCCAATATGCCTGCTATAGAAGACATTGTTCCCTTACGGTACCCTGTGACTAAGGAAATCTGCCTTCTTGTTACTGCTAATCTAGAATATTCTCTATTCTCTCTCTCTCTCTCTCTCTCTCTCTCTCTCTCTCTCTCTCTCTCTCTCTCTCTCTCTCTCTCTCTCTCTCTCTCTCTCCCCTCTTCATCACTACCGGATATCCCTCAAGATGTTAATATACTTATTCCTCCTCTCTACTTCTTAGAATCCCTTATTTCTTTCAAAACTTAGGTCAGTTATCACCTTCTACATGAGACCTCTACCAATTATGGCCTTCTTCCTCCAAATGAAAATACATACTCACATGCAGCTATACACACTCACTCACACATGTACACAATCACACACAAACTCACACATATACATACACACACATTCACTCACATATATACAGATATACAGATGTACACATTCACACACACACATTCAAACTCACACATTTGTATACAAAAAACAAAAACTAATACATGTGTATACACTCACATATTCACTTACATAAATACATATTCACACATGTAGACATTTATACACATACACATATACTCATACACATAAACACACTCACATATAAACACACACTCACACATACACATTTGCTCATATATACATACTGACATGCACCAATACACAGACACATACAGACATGTGCCATTTCTTCCAATTTCTTTTTGACCTTTGTATTACCAGTGCCTAGCACAATGCTTGGCCTATAAATGGCACTTTATAATGCATATTGATTAACTAACACAGGGAATAGGGAGGACTGAGCGTGGATCTTTGGTGAAACAGCACTTGAAAGGGGAGAAGTGAGAATGATCCTAGCTGTGAGTAGATGGACTTAGCTAGGGCAGAATGAGTCAATAGGAGAATCAGGAGAAAGGAAGAAGGGAATAATGAAATTTCCAGGCTTTTGGCAAAAAATTAGCAAACCAAGAATTCCTTCTTTATACTTGAAAATGAAATCCTGGGAAGATGAGAGAGAGAGAGAGAGAGAGAGGCAACCTAGAGTACAACTCATCATTCACGAGGTCAAATAAAGAAGAAAAGGCTCTCCAATAATAGCAAAATCAACTATATAAAAAAGAAGAAAATAGAAAGACAACTACTAGGTAATTTTTATTGAAAAAAATAAATGAAGACTAGCTCAGGAAGCAATGGCAGATCTTCCATCCTGCTATTCCAGTCATCTCCCATTTGTTGTGATCTAAAATGTAACTGCAGTTTTAGGCACACACTTTTTTTTTTTGCAAGGCAATGGGATTAAGTGGCTTGCCACACAGCTAGGTAATTATTAAGTGTCTAAGGTTGGATTTGAACTCAGGTACTCCTGACTCCAGGGCCAGTGCTCTATCCACTGCACCGCAGGCACAAACTTTTAAAGTTAATCCCTCAGCAGAATACAAGAAGGAATCCCACTCCCAGGTCATATTGAAGCCCATGATTCAGAACTAGCTCTAAGTCTTAAAAATAAATCAATAAATATTTGTTATTCACATACTATAGTCCAGGTTTTGTGTTAAATGTAGAGGTTACAAAGGCAATGATCGACCTGTCTCTACCTCAAAGATCTTATAACATCGCAAGAAAATCACATTCACACACAAAAAAGAAAAATCCAAGGTCCATTTACAGTCATTGGGAGTGGGGAGCATGAGGCAATGGAAAAAATCAGCAGAGACCTCATTTAGAAGATGATACTCAAAATGAACATTTAAGGGTACAGGGAATTCTAATGGGTAGATGTGAGGAAGGGCTGCATTTTAGGCATGCAGCCTATGCAAAAGCGGGGTGACAGGAAATGTGATACTGTGTGTGAGGTACAACAAGTTGGTTAGTTTGTCTAGGAAATAGGGGGGAATGTATGCTAGGCTTGGAAAAGAAGGGTAACCAGATGGTTGACGGTTTTAAATGCCAAAAGAGTTTATTCTTTTTTGTAGAGGCAATAGGAAATGCTAGAATTTTTTAAACTGTGGAGTAATATAGTCAGATTAGTGCTTTTGGGAATGTCACTTTGGCAGCTCTAGGGAGGTATAATGGAGAGAGGAGAGACTTGAGTAGGGCAATCATTAGGAGGATAATGTAATAGTACCAGCATAAAGTTATGAGGGTCTGAACTAGGGTAGTGACCATGTGAGTGGCGAAATGGGGATGGATGAGAGAGAGAGAGAGAGAGAGAGAGAGAGAGAGAGAGAGAGAGATGGAAATAGAATCAACAAAATTTGCTAAGTACATGAAGGGGGGGTAATGGCTCTAGAAGTAGGAGGCAGAGGAAGAACATGAAAGAGAAAGGAAGCTAGAAGTAAAATGTAGGCTACAACTCCACAGTAATAACAGGTAAGGAACAGAAAGAGCAAGAGAAATATAGATTAAAAAATTCAATTTTAAAAGCTTCTCAGAGTTTAGGATCAGTGGTGATTCAGAAATCCTTCCCTAATACATTCTAGGACTTGAAGAAAGTTAATCACAGAGAGAAAAGTGGAGCCCAAAGGGAAGCGTCCTAGAAAAGGTGAAGAATGAACTCAAGCACAGAGACCTGAAGTATCCCAATGAATTACAATTGAGTCATTCCTTAAGGACCCCAGATATTGTCCCATCCTGGTGATCTAAAGGAAGAAAGAACAGGCATCACAGCCTGGAGCAATGACAGACACCAAGGATGGGCCAATAGAAGAGAAAGAAGTAACTGTAATAGTATGTTTATAGCAACAATACCATAAATAATCAGCAAAGTGACTGATAAAAGATAGAGGAAAATTTACTAAGGAAGAGAAAAAGAAAAAGTCAGGAAACTGAAGCAAAATACTCAATGGAAAGTGAAAGCGTTATAATAAATGCTGCAATGCCCTTTTGAAATGACAATGGAGAAACACCACTGCTATAATAGCTCAGAATGACTCAGAATAGCAATCAAAGAATTAAATGAAAATGTAAAATAAACGAAGACAAAAAGTAGAGTTTTCTGAAAGAAAGAACCAATAAATTTAATAAGAAAATAGAGAATTGGATGGAGGAAAGAAACAGTTATTCTCTAAAATGCATGATTCTTTCTCAAAGAGAATAACTGAATTGGAAGACAAAGATATGGGCAGAAGGAAAGTTAATTGAACAAACCCAAATGATAAATATAGAATCACACATCAGAAATTTAAAAAAAATAAGAACACTGAATTTGAAGGTAGATGAGAAGAGATAATCTAACACTTTAGATCTTCCATTAAATCATAATTTTTTTTTAGGTTTTTGCTAGGCATTGGGCTTAAGTGGCTTGCCCAAGGCCACATAGCTAGGTCATTATTAAATGTCTGAGACTGGATTTGAAGCCAGGTACTCCTAACTCCAGGGCCGGTGCTTCATCCACTGTACTACCTAGCCACCCCAAAAATCATAATTTAAAAAAAAAAACCTAAATACTGTACTTCCAAAATTTAAACAGGAAAACTGTCCACCAAAAAAGGAAGCAGAAGCAAATTACAAATCATAGAGCTCTATAGAATATCAAAAGAAAAAAAAAACAATTTGAACAATAAAAAATACAGTAGTCAAACTTTAGAACTATATTACCAAACAACAAATTTTTCAGGCAACAAGGAAAGGAAATCTTTCACATCTTAAAGATAATCATAGTGCAGTATTATTCCTTATTTACAATATATATCAAAGGAAAGATTTAGATATGATATTCTGAAAGCAAAGATCAGTTGGCACTCAAAAATAACATGCCCTGGAAAACATCCTAAGCATCAAAGTACATAACTGAATATTCAATAAAAGAAAAAAATTTAGTCATTTCTTCAAAAGAATCCTGAGGTAAGCAGGGTATTTAACATACAAATTGATCAAACAAAAAATAGTTTAATATTCTCAGCTAGCAATGAAGGATTGAGAAATGAAATATTTGTTCTTGTATGGATAAAATCAGAAAAATCATGAATGTGGAGTGGTGGAAGTCTTTTTGTTTGTTATTTGATTTTCTCTTTGTAATAAAATTTCACATTGTCAAAGAGAAATTGAAGAAGCAAAGAAAGCATCAATGTGCCCTAAAGAGTCAAAAGATATAAGTAAATCAATGTTATCAGTGGTAGAATAGTAGAAAGGGATTCCTCTGGGGTAGGCAGAAACAAGAATGGGGCTCTGAGAAATTTAGATTCTGAAGGAGAAGTAGATGAGATATATTCCATCTCTCCCTATCCTGGATTAGTGAGAGAATAAAGATTTAACATTGTGGGATAGATTTTAGAGGAAATGATGAGCATTTGATTTTTATCAACAGCACTTCAAAGTGATTCTATAGAGGTAAGAGGGGTAAATAGATCAAATGTTCAAAGAGAGGGTGGCATGACACCAAAAGAGACAAACAATAAGAGAAAAAGGCAAAGAACAGAAAGAGGATCATTAATCTTAAATTTAGAATAATTCCTGACATTTCCGAGAATAGACTTTGGTGTATGCTAGAAGAGGAAAAGAAGAGGGAGGACAGGAAGTAAGAATATGGAAATACTGAAAAAAAATCATTTTAAAGGGACATTACAAATTAGCATTAATAAATTAATGAATGAGGACAGGAAGGATTAATGTAGAAAATGGTAAAGAAAGTAAAATGAAAAAATAAAAAATTACAAAATAAGGATCTTGCAATTGTAAAAGGTAATAGGAGGGAAAATGGTTGTAGTGGGGAAATTAGGATCAGATTAATGGAAGTAAAATAAACTACAGAGGCTAAATGTTGACTCAAATTAAAAGGAGTTATATTTATGAATATGTCATACAAATATGCATTTAAAAAGCATAAACTAAAGCCATAACTCTAAATATAATGGAATAAATTTCTCCGATAAAAAGAAAGAAAAGAGAACATGGATAAAAAGAAATATAGCTAAGACACATAGAGTCATATAAAACAAAAATAAGAATATACAATAAAATTTATTTTACCTCAACTGGTGCTAGAAAAACAAAATTATTACTATATTTTCAGATAAAACAATATTTAAAACATAATTCAAAGACAGGGAAAGTATGACATAGTTAAAATAGAAAACAAAAATATTATAATTACACAAACAAACATACATACAAACCATAAATGGCATAAAAACTAAGTTCTTAAAACTATATTTTTAAAAAAGAAACCTCAGAGAATTTGTGAATTATTATAGAAATAAGTTATAAATGAATTCCAAAAAGCATAAGTACTAAAACACATCATTAGTAGAAAATAATGTAATAAAAAAGTAATTAATTTCATGCACAAAAGATAGAAATTAAGGATTTGATGATGAAATCCTAAATAATGAGTAGGTCAAAGCACAGAAATATAAAAGAACAAATTTGAAAATTATGAAAAATCAAAAATACTTTTGAACTAACAAAACTAAAAAGCTGGTTCTTTAAAAAAAAGAATAACAATATCAATGAACCTTTATTTAGTCAACTTGATTTTTTAAAAGAGTAGAAAATCAAATTAACAAAATAAAATAAACAAAGTGAAATTAATAACAAAACCAAAAAATTATCAAAACTGATTATGTTAAAAAATTGAGAATTCAAAAGAAATAGATTCCCTACAAAAATATAAAATACTCAAATTAATTGCTTACAAAATGGAGATCATTTATAATCCAATATCAGAAAAAGGAACTGAACCAGCTATTTTTTAAAAGGTTTTAAAGAGAAAAACAATTATTCCTGGTTCAGATGGAATTACAAAAAAATTAGCAGACTTTCAGAGAAAAATTATTTATTTCACAAATTAGTTTCAAATATTTATAAATAAAGCCTTCTATGAAACATGTTTTATAAGACAAATATAGTTCTAATACCTAAAGCAGAAAAGGATAAATCAAAGAAAGGGAATTATAAAGCAACAACATGAATGAATATCTATTCAGAATTATTAAATAAAATCCTGACAAAAAAGCTAGTGTAATTCATCCAAAAAAATCATTCTTTGTGTACATGTTGGATTTATATGATAAATTAAAATGTATAAAATGTAATACAACATTAGGAAAACAATATTAAAGAATAAAAATGCCCCAAATAGTAAATATATATATATATATATATATACACGCACATATATGTATGTAAAAAAGCAGAAAAAGCCTTCATTTATGTTTAAAAAGAAAAAATTATCAAGTATAACCACAGAGTAGTAATCATTTCTTAGTATGTTAAAAAGTAGCTATCTAAAACTAAAAGTTGGTGTCATATATAACATATTAATAGTAGAAGCTTTTCCACAAACATAGAAATACTACAATCACTTGATCTAATTCTAGAAATGATAACAATAACAATAAGATAAGAAAAAACAAACACTGCAAATAGGTAAAACAGAAACAAAATTATCTATTTACTTGTGATATGATAGTTTACTTTGAACATTCTATTTAAATAAACAAAAACAGAAATTAAATGAGACAATGTTTCAGTAATATTGCAGGCCACAAAATGAATCCACAAAAATCAAAAAAAAGTCTCTATATAACTATAATAAAAATCAATCGAAAGAAAAGTCCAATTTAAAATAACTTTGAAATTCATAAGATATCTGGGAATCAACCCACTAAAACACAATGAATAAATGTAAAGATACAATATACATTGTTTTTAAAAAAAGGAACAGCATGTAACTGCTAGGTGGCATAGTGGATTAGAGCAACGGCCCTGGAGTCAGGAGGACCTGAATTCAAATATGACCTCAGACACTTAATAATTGTCTAGCTGTGTGACCTTGGGCAAGTCACTTAATCCTGTTACCTTAAATGAAAAATTAAAAAAAAAAGAAACAGCAATTTAAATAGGTGAAGGAATGTTTATTGTTCATGACTGGATCTTGCCAATATAGTAAAAAATAAAAATAATAACAAAGGTAATTCACAATTTTGACCCTACACTAAATTAGCAAAAGGATACTTTACAAAGCTAGGAAAAAAGCACAGCTTATTTGAAAGAGCATAAGACCTAGAACATCAAGGGAAATAATAGAGGGAAAAGCAAAAGAGAGCAGATCATTTATCTTTTTCTAGTGATAGTAGAAGTGTAAAATATTAATTAAAGAAGGAATTGGGACATTTATAAAAAAATTTAAAATTTCTTGTTTTCATGAAATTGAAAAGTTTTGCATGCATAAATAAAGTCAGAAAAATTGTGTAAAGAAAACTTATAAAATCAACTTGAGA
Source organism: Macrotis lagotis (assembly GCF_037893015.1). Classification (NCBI taxonomy): domain Eukaryota; kingdom Metazoa; phylum Chordata; class Mammalia; order Peramelemorphia; family Peramelidae; genus Macrotis; species Macrotis lagotis. The sequence goes on from NC_133658.1 coordinate 314,065,657, forward strand.
AGAAATACAGCCTTTCAGATTTAGGAGAGGGAATTATTCTCAGGATATTTGTTCACATGAACAAATGAATATAGTTGGAACACCTACTTAAATATAAAGCAATAACTGAGGTAACCAATAGCTAGAGAGTACTGTGGCCAATCATCTTATTTTTAGGTGACTTCAGAGTAAGTGTTTTGAAGCTATGAGAAAATTATACAAGGGCTGTTGTATCTATACCTTCACATTGTAAGTCAGAGATGTCTCACTGCTTTAAAAAAAAAGATATTGATTTGAGGAATTAGAAACCAGAAAAAAATATCTATAGGAAGAAGCCAGCAGATGACTTAAAGAAAAGAGGTAACAGTTGAACATGGGAGCACTTTGAGACAGAAGCACAGGAGGTAACAAATTTTAAAAAACTGCTTACAGAAGACAAGCTATAACAAGCTGAAAGGGATGCTTCAGCTCAAAGAGTTGACTAAACCTGATAGGGTCTGCAGTTGCTGGAGGTCTGTTAGAAGAAGGCTGAATCCTAATGTGAGAAGAGCTGTCTGGGCTTATTGCTCTCCAACACCATCTATACTCTAAAAGGGAGTTCTCAGGGGTTCCTGTGTTGCCTTCTACTGCCCTCTTTGATTTGAGAGAAATAAGAAGGAAAATAAGCTTTGGATCTGCTTTTCTCTGAAAAGTTTGACTTTGTTGAAAAGCTGATTGGGAACATCAGAATATCCTTCTCTTTGAAGAGTTGTCTGAGAAAGATTACATGGTTCTTTTGCTAGTTATATATGAAGAGGAAGGAACTCTTCAGAACCCCAGAATGGATCTGAGGAATCTGGCAATTCTCTGATTTAAGAAAACTGTCACTGAAACAGTCAGCACTCTACTATAAACATTTTAGAACCTAAATGTTCTAAGGGCTATTGAGTACTAAAAGAGTTTGTAAAAGTAGTTGTAAAAGAGTTTCTAGTGTGAGAGTAGCAGATAAGCATCTTTACCTAGCAAGGAGCAAAAAGGGGTGCAGAAAAGAGATGAAGAGCAGAAAAGACACATGCTACAGAATGCTAGCCAAAGAAAGGCAGGAAATCAGAGACTGCCTCAAAAGTCATGATTTGCCTCATGCAACTGGTTTCCCTATTGAAATCCCTCCCTATCAGGTTTCTCTTTAGATGTTGGATCTAGGGCAGCTAGGTGGTGCGTTGGACAGAGTACTGGCCTTGGAGTCAGGAGAACAGGAGTTAGAATCCAGCCTCAGATTGACACTAATTAGCTATGTGACCTTAGGCAAATAACTTAACTGTGATTGCCTCATATCCAGGGCCATCTCTGGTCATCCTTATTCCTATCTGGACACTGGACCTAGATGCTCTGGAGGAGAAAGTGAGGTTGGTGCCTTAGCATAGCACACCTTCACTCTAATCCAATTCACATAATTGTCATGGCATCACCTCCCTGATGTCATGATCTTCTTTGAGAATGAAGGACAAACATTATTAGACATCAGGTGCCCTGGGGAGAATTGTGACCAAAATTTATTAGTGGACAACTTATATTGATTATTCCTGTTCTTGCCTTCTTGCCTTATGACTATTCCTGCCTTTACCTAATTGTTTATTAAATATTTTATATTTATCAGTTCCAGATATCAACTTTGTATAAATGAAAGAATACCAATGGGGGTTCAGAAACTTCAATATCAAATAAGAATACCTTTCTGCACACATATACCCCAGGGTTACCTCTTGGAACGTGAGTTTGAATTGTAGTCCCACACTCATAGCTATGACTGGCTCCCAACCCCTAATCTGCCAATAAGAAGGCAATTTGAGGGTGAGTCATCCCAGAGAAGTAGAAAAGAAATACAGTGCCTCATGGAATTCCATGTCCACTAGCTACACAACCTATTTGAATGAAGGACTTTGATCATGTTCAAGCTACACATGGATAAAATAAATGCAACTAAAATAAATATCTTTGCATCAAATGTTGCTGATAAAGATCTGATATCCAAAACATATACAGACAACAGACATATATGGTGCCAAAGACTAGATAAGTAGATAAGAATTCAAATGATATGACATATAGTTCTGGAAAAAAACTGCAAATGATAACCATTTGAAAGAGGGCTCCAAATCACTAAAAATAAAATAAAATTAATGCAAATCAAACAGCTCACTATAAACCCAGAAAATTGGCAAAGATTACCAAAGAGGAAAAACCAAAACTGGCATAGTTATGGAAAGATGGGCACACAACCATTCTGGAAACCCCTTGGAAATGCTCCAAATAAAGCAGATTTCCAAATCTCTTGGCTCAGAAATTTCACTACTAGGCTTATACCCCAAAGAGATGGATTACAAAGGGAAACACCAAACCCAGAAATACCAAAAATTTTAAAGTAGCATTTTTTTGTCATTGCAAAGAACTGGAAACCTAGGAAATATGCATTGATTTGGGGAATGGTTAGATAAATGCACATGCATTACACATGATGTAATGGAATATCATTGTGCTTTAAGAAATTACCAACATGATCAATAAAGAGAAGTATGGAGACATAAGAATTAATGTAAGGTGACAAACAAAACCAGGAAAACTATGTACACAATTATTACAAATTAAATATAAAGAACAGCAACAAAACAACAAAAACTGCAAGTTGCAAATTATAATAACCAAAATATACCCTCTCACAAATAGATGGCATTTCTGTCCACTGTGGGGGGAGGGAGAGGAATTCATGGATTGGAACATTCATGGTTTTTTTAAAAAAGAAAATTATTTATTATAAAGAATTTTATACTATTTTGTTAAATTTTATTATACTTTATTTTTTCATTCATTATTCTTATGTTTCTTTTGGATACAGTTGGGGATGTGGACGAGTACAGTGGAAAATATAGATGTTAAAAAGGTATTAACAAAATTTATCTTTAAATAGCATGTATAATTGAAAACTTGAAAGTATTCCTTCTACTTGAATATTACTACAAGATGAGGGAAAATTCACTTTCTGCTGAGACCAACTCTCGCAGATCTCTGATATTAGAACAGGAGGAGACTCCTGCTCTGCAGTTAGATGACATATACCTAAACATTCAAACAATGAGAGGTTTCATGACTGATGCCCCACCCCTCCAATGAGACAGATAACAAAGCACCCATTTTTGCTCACTCCTTTTGATACTCATCCATGTTGTTGACAACACCCAACATATTTGGAAGATTTCTTAACTTTCTCATGCTTTCATGGGGGTATCAAAGAAGTTAACATTAATTCCTTGAAAGCTATACCAGTAGAGTTTACTATTTCTGCCATTGCTCTTTGACTCAAAAGGCTTTGAGTATCACTCAGTCGCCTTTCTGAGTACTAGCCTAGCTAAATCTGAAGAGGCTTATCACCAGTAGGTTGGACATTTCATGATAAATTTTTGGTCTTGGTAACTCATGAAGGTTCTACACAAAATTTAAGTTCTTCCTATATCCAGAAAGACCCTTTATCCTCTATTCTTTCGCCCTCTCTTATGGAAGCTTGTTCTCAGGAAAGGGTCAAGTCTCAGCTTTCTATCTATCAGGTCAGGGTAATTCTTGAATTTTCTCTCCCAGGGAAACTTTAACTGTAATCCCCATCTTTTTTGTAGAATGAAGGAGTCTAGTTTAGAGTAAAGCAATCCTCTAGTGCCATGAAGGGATAGATGTGGATAAAGTGTTTTCATACTTGCCCTGGGCCCATAGGAAGTACAAGCCAACAATGAAGCCTTGGTTGGCCCCAAAATCTAGCTGTTACTGCCCCCACCCTCCCTGTCATGCCTTGTATTTATGTTGTATTTGTTTGTAATAGGAAAGAAGAGGAGGAAAGGGAAGGAAGGAGAAGGGAGAAAAGAAAGGAAGAGAGAAATGGGAAAATGAGGGACAGAGTGAATCTAAAGGAAGAGAGACAATGTGATATTGTGACTAGATTACCAGATTTGGAAGACCTGGGTTCAAACTCTACCTCAATTATTACCAGTGTGACCCTGGGCAAGTCATTTAATCTGTCTGAACTTCAGTTTCCTCATCTGTTAAATGGAGAATTAGACTTGAAATCCTCTTATGATCCCCTTCAATTCTAAATCCATATTTGTAATGTCCTATGATAAATTTATATCTTATCTCCCTCAGTAGAATGCAAACTGGGCAGGGACTCTCTTTGTATCTCTAGCACCAAGCACAATGCTGACATTCCATTAGAGAGGGGACAGAAGAAGAATGTGGTGCTGCTCACACTCCATATGCACTTGTTTGACTAGATAATATGCACAATTATCAAAAATTTTTATTTGTTTGTTTTTAAATCTGGAAGCAGATTTGACAAGGAGAGAGAGAGAGAGAGAGAGAGAGAGAGAGAGAGAGAGAGAGAGAGAGAGTATGAGATGGAGCTCTTAGTTCCTAGGGCTAGAAAACTCTAGGATTGTTAGAGGGCAGAATATAGCTGATTCTGACCCTTCCTTTCACAGAAAAAGAAAATAAAATCAAGGGAAGGAAAGTGACTTGCCCAAAGTCATGAAGCTACTCAGGGTGAACAAGATGATTCAAAACTCAGTCTCCTAACCTCCAAGGCATGCTTTTCTCTGATCCATGAACAGCTCTAAGGGGATGACTTTGAAATATGGGGACCTGCTTCATGGTAAGTAATACTTGATGAGGCTGAGAGGAAATATGGATGTTGCCAATGACTCTTACTACTTGCTCTTGTTCCAGTCCCAGCTCTCTGATAGGCAGAGAATCTCTATTCCTTTGCTTCCCCACTGGAAATAGATTCAATTTCTTAAATTTTGTTTGAGCAGTAATTAGTCCAACATATGGTCTGATTGCATTTTGTATTTAGATGAAAATACACACAATCCCCTCTTTCTCCCTCCCAATAAATGACTGATGCTGCTTGTTGAGGGTTTTTTTTTTTTAAGTGTTTCTTATGAATACGTTTCCCTCCCTGCATGCAGCATTGGGTCCTAGCATTTGTCACTAAAAGAATAATAGACATTTCAGAACTAGAAGTTAAAGACCATCAACTACTAGGCCTGTAAGGCATCTAGATTTTATATAGTCCAATGTCCCTTGTTCTATATGGGGGAACGTTGAGACAATGTAGTGGGAAAGATTATTGAATTTGAGATCAAGAAAAGGAAGGAAGAGCAGAAGGAAGAAGGAAGGAAGAAGAGAAAAGAGAAAGGAAAAGAAAATGAGAATAGAAGCAATGTGGTGCAATGAATAAAGTGCTAGAACTGGAAGACATGGGTTCAGATATTGCCTCAATTCTTAGCAGGATTCAAATTCAGCTTTGTCACTTTCTACTTGTGTGGATTTGATCAAATCACAATATCTCTGATCTTCTGGAAAATAAGGAAGTTGGAGTAGATGATCTCCAAGATCCCTTCCATCTCTAAATCCATGATCCTATAATAGATCCAAGGTCTCCCAAAGGATTGAGGGAGAGCTGAGACAAGAAGCCAAACTCCTGATCCCTAGGCCAGAACTTTCTCTTACACCAGCTGATTCACTACTTAAGAACCAGACTACAACTAAAAACTTTCTGTGAGTTATGAAGAAGAAAGTATACCAAACTTTCCTGCTGAACTTGGAGTCTTGTATCCAGAGTTTGAATACCTAGATCTTCCATTTACTACCCATGAGACTTTGGGCAAGGATTTCTTCACCTGAAAAATGAGAGTTTTAGACTAGATGACATCTGAGTTCCCTTCCAGCTCTAGAGTACTAGTATCTAAACCCCTTCTTGGAACTTTCTGAGAATCAAAACTATTATCATGTTTATTTACCTGAAAAATGAGAAGGATTAGATTATCTCTAAAGTTCCTTATATCTCTGATTTCCCATCAATCTTTTCAAGTCCAAATACAATTCCCCTTCATCCATGAAGTCTTCACTGATCTTCCTGGCCTGCAATATTTCTTAAGATGATGGTGTTTAATAAATGCTGAATTAAATTGAACTTTCTTCTTTAGCTTTCAAGTAATCTTTATTACATGGTAAGTAACACAAAATCACTATGAATTCCTAAACTCCTAGGACTTTAATATGGTGTTTCTCATAAAACAAATGCTTAATAATTATTTCTTGAATCAAATGCATTCATTCATTCAACAGAGATTTGCTAAGCAACTGCCATGTACAAGTACAAAATGCTACTGGGTAGTTACAAAGATATACAAATTTATTTTAGTTATCTATATTTAGGTCTTATCTCCTTACTGGAATGCAAAGTTCCATGGGAACAAAGACCAAGTCTTATCTAAACTTTGTATTTTCCCATATCCCCTAACATCTAGCATGGTTTTTTCTATATAGAAAGCAATTAATTTTTGTTGAATGAATGAATGAATGACTGAATTCCAGGTGACAGGAATGGTAATAGCTAAATCTTGAAGGTAGAAAATATGCAAAATATCTTTAGAGAGGGAGGGAAAAAGGCTGTTTTCCACTGCTGAGAAAATTGACTTCACCTTGTCTCTGGGGACTGGACAGAGTCAAGTTACCTAAGATTCCACTGCCCCTCCTGATTGGGTCATCTTCATTAAGGAACACGTGGAACCTTAGCCAAATCTCTTTGAATGCAGGCTTCTAGCAGATGGGCATCCCATGTGCTGGATGATAATTTGATGGGCTCCAACTAGGCAGTGACTCGTTCAATCTCCCACAGCCCTCAAGGAGTCTGAGAAGGATACAGCAACATGTTTAGCATCCAGCTGAAAGGACACTGTCCCAACAACACTGACCAGCTGGGTGGCCATGGGTCATTAATTTCTAATTAAGAGAAAATACATTTCTTGACCTTGTTCTGTGACTCATTTCCCTCGTGTAGAAATTACTGAAGGATGTTTGAGAATGGTTCAATGCAGTATGATTTCACTCCACTCTACCCTTTGGGAAAGACCATTGAATGTCCTTGGAGCCAGAACCAGTTGTTTACCATGGTGGTGAGCAACATTGACAGCAGAAAGAACAACACATTGTATTTGTAAAGAGTTTTGTTGATGGAAGGAAAAGGGGTTATTATAATAGGATTCTCAGTCAGGTCATTTGGTTCTTTGGATCCCCAGTTTTTTTATTTGAACAATGGGATAATAGAGTCCAGATATCATTCATGCCTGCCCAACTTCACTCAGGTAATAAATGGCAGAGTCGAGATTTGAACCAAAATGTTGGGTTTTTATATTGGTATTTTTTGTTTGCTTTCCTTTTGATTCTAAAGCCAGAACTCTTTCTAATGGATTATGCTATCTCTCAAGAGAATGTCAGTAGATGGGGAACAGAGAAAAAAGTCCCAAAGACATAAGAGCAGCAAGTGTTGTATTTTTTTAAAGAAGGTCATTATAACAGTTTTTATTAAAGAAAAAGTATTGAATTGACATGACTGACTATCAGTTATTTTAGAAATCAAACATATATTATACTTCTTTATGCAAAACTGGGGCAGCATAATGAATAGAGCACCCAGGCCTGGAGTTTGGAAAACTGTGTGGCCCTGTTTGCCTCAGTTTTCTCATCTGCAAATGAGTTGGAGGAGGAAATGGCAAACCACTCCAGTATCTTTATTAAGAAAACTCCGGGGCAGCTAGGTGGCATAGTAGATAAAGCACTGGCCCTAGAGTCAGGAGTACCTGGGTTCAAATCCGGTCTCAGACACTTAATAATTACCTAGCTGTGTGGACTTGGGTAAGCCACTTAACCCCGTTTGCCTTGCAAAATAACCTAAAAACAAGCAAACAAACAAAAAGAAAACTCCAAATGGGGATCACACGGAATGTGATATACCTAAAACAAGTGAACAACAATGCATATAAAACTAGAGCTTGGAGCTAGTTTTGGAAAAAGTATCATAAATAGGCATTTAAATTTAAAGGAACAAAAAGAATTGTATCGTGATCCTTTATTCCCCGCCCATGCCCAAGATAATTATTTCAGGGTATGGCACTCCAGGTGCATTATCTCCTTCCCCTATAACACACATACACATATGTGCTTCAGTTACAAAAATTGCAAGTTATAACTGCAATTGAAAATAGATTATCCTAAGACCTGGAAAGTTTATGAGATATGCCAGAGAAACATATTATAGTGATAAGATGTTTGACAGGGTTTAAGACCTGATTCCACTATTTGCTTCATGCTCACAGACAAATTTTTTTAAACCTCTCAGAGCCTCAATTTCTTTATTTATTAAATGAGGTAGATAAGTGGTAGAGTAGATAAAATTCTAGATCTTGGGTCAGGAAATCCTGAATTCAAATCCAGTCTCACATACTTTCTAGCAATGTAACTTTGGGCAAGTCAGTTGATATCATGTTTTGCCTCCATTTCCTCATCTGTAAAATGGGGATAACAATAGTATTTATTTAACACAGTTGTTGTGAGGATCATATCATATAATCAATATTTTTAAAGTGTTTAACACAGAGTTGGGAACATAAGATGAGTTATATAAAGGTTAGCTAGTAGTAGTAGTAGTAGTAGTAGTAGTAGTTGTACTTGTATAAAATAGTAGTGGAACTGTTTTCCAGCTATAAAGTAATATTGAAAATTATAACAATAAAATAGTTAAATTCCTGAAAATCTGAATTAATTTTTGTAGTCAAATGAAAAATATGATTCCTACCCTCTTCTACTTTGTGATTTTCATCTTGTCAATTCATTTTGGATAAGGAATGTTTGTCTGTTATGACTACTGATTTGAATGATACACTGTCCCTACTCACACAGAACCCTCTCTTAATAGAGAGACAAGGCTGACACCCATGAAAATCTGGATAGCTAATCAAGGTGGAATAGCTTCCATTCCAAATGAGGACTATGGACAGTTAAGTCTGTAGGAGTTCAATGAGTGGAGAGATTATTATAGATTGGAATGAATTATAATATCTAACATTTATGTAGCACTTATGTGCTAAGAACTGTGCTAAACACCTTTAAATTATTATCTCATTTAATCTTCAAACAAAGCTTAAGTGGAGCTATGAGTTGGGCTCATATGGACAGAATTTGGAGAAGTAAGAAGAAGAGCATTCATAGAACCCTTAGAATTCCAATATAAGTTGAAAGGAGAGAAACATGAACAAAATTATAGAGGCCAGAATGTATCACTATACATTTGAAAACAATGAATTGATCAGCCTATATATTTTAGGCAATTAGTGAGAATGAAGTCTGAAAAGGCAAATTGATGCCATTTATAGAGAACTTGATTGCCATGCTAAGGAACTAAAATTCTATACTGTAGTTATTTAAGGTTTTAGAGAAAAAAATCAAATATATTGTGGAAGTTAGATATATTCTTAAAGATCACAGGACCCTAAGGTCATATAAAGGGTCATAGATTTAGAGCTAGAAAAGAACTTAGAGATGAGCTAGTTCAGCTACTTCATTTTGTGAATAAATAATTGAGGTCCATCAAGACCTAATCCAACTCATTTATGGGGAAACTGAGGTCAAGATGTTCAAAGTCATATCGGGTCTATTCCCTCTCAGCTCTGCAATTACCTTCTCTTGGCTGCCTCTTCAGTTTCCTTTTATGAATATGTCATTTACCATTAGAATGTAAGCTCCTTGAGGAACTGTCTTTCTTTCCCCAGTACTAAGCACAATATCCAATACATGGTAAATGCTCAATAAATGTCTGTTACCTCTCTTTGCCTAGTGGTTGATTCCAGCACTCCTTTATTACTATAAATTGTTCCAATTTCTACTCTAAGCAAAACTTTGCATAAATATCTTTGGTCCAACAAGATGAAGTTTTCATAAGATTTGAAACTGATTTGACACTTATTTTATGGCTAATGAGAAGAAAAGAAATAATAAGTTCCCCAATGTCCTTTCCATGTGTGGTCTCATTTGATTCTTGTGATGTAGTTATTACAGTTAAAATAATCTCTACTTTTAAAATAAAGAACAAAAAGACTTGTCTTTGAGACATGAAGTAGATTGGTCTAGATCATCTCATAGACAGTAAACAGAAGGTCCAATTGACAGAACTGACAGATCATTAACTTTGGATTTTTCAACTCTGAGTGTGAACCTGAGCTTTGCTATTTACTCCCTCTATGGCTTTAACTTGGGGCAGTTAGATGGTGTAGTGAATAGACCACTGATCCAAAATTCAGGAAAACTGATCTTCCTGAGTTCAAGTCTGACCTTAGACATTTTCTAGCTGTGTGACCTTGGACAAATCACTTAATCCTGTTTGCTTCAGTTTTCTCATCTGTTAAAATGAGCTAGAGTGGGATATGGCAAACTCTTCTGGTATCTTTGCCAAGAAAACCCCTTACAGGGTCATGAAAAGTCAGAAATGATTAAAAGAACTGAACAACAACAAAAATGGCTTTAAAAAGCAATTTATTAACATCTTAACTTCAATTTCCTTCTCTGTAAAATGGAACAATGCGACTAAATGACCACAAAGTTCCCTTCTAGCTCTAAGGTTAGTGACAGAACCATCATTCTAATGAAGGTCCTATAACTTCAAATCCTGTCCTCTCCTCACTAAACCACACTCTATACTCCTCCCTAATCTTAGCCCAGTTCCTTGAAAATCCTTCCCTCAGCTACATTGCATGTGGGTTTGCTAAGTGTTTCCCATCATTAGCCTCATAATCATTAGATATGTCATTTTGGTCAACTGTAAGGCAGGAGGGAGAGTGTGACAAGATGCTGGGAGATGCTGAGAAAATAATAACTAAAATGCATCAAACATGCACACAGACACATTCACACAAAGGCCTCTGACATCACCTGCTATCAGTTGAGATAACAAATGGATGATCTAAAATGTAGCCAACAGATGGGATCTCAGAAAAATGTCATCAAGAAGAAATATCCCATGTCAGAAACAAAATTCCAGTTTAGCAAAATCATCCCCCTTCCCTGTCTTTCTTCAGAGAAAAAGTCTCACTGGGGCCCCCTGGAACTTTAGCAATCCAAGATGAGTTATTTAGCATAGAGCACCACATCATCTTGCATGTTAAATACAAAAGGAAAAAATACCTTCAGATTTGGAAATGGGGTTGCAGTCACAGATGGTGCCTGAACATGCATAAATTCCATCGCCTCAAGAACAGATGGAAACTTGAAGGGGGGAAAAAAACTTCAGCATTTGTCGGCTGTGCAACCACCAGGCTGGGAAAATGGGAGTTTGTCACTTGACTATGGAGGTTCTCGGACTTCTGATATGAGAGATGGTGATAAGAAGATCCACCGGCCCTTTAGCATATGTGGTGAAAGATGTTTTTGCTAAGGTACTAGGGCTTCACAAAGGAAGCGAGTTGGGGGGGGGGGGTGTTAATACAGTTAAAAGTTAACCAGATCAAAGAGACTAGAGAGACTAAAGGGGAAAAATGTGTAAATAAATTTTAGGAGCATCTCATGGACTCTGTCAGCATTATGGGTCACATTCCTAAGGAAATTCCAAATTCTATGGCTTTGGGCTTAAAAAATAATAAAAAGATAAGACAGTCTTTGCTCTTAAGGACCTTATACTCTAAAAGAGAAGACCACACACAAGGAAAGGCAGGAAAATGGGGTGGATCAGGTGAGAATCAAGTCAAACCTTTAATCTTCATGTGGTATGATTTGCAGTCCCTTCACCACCCCTCAGCATCCTTTTCTGGATGATATGCTGATTGGTAGCTGATCAAACATAGTAACTCTATATTTGTCCTAAATAGTTCAGGAGATAGCAATAATATCCTTTTCCTGGATGATAGATCTCTCAATGGACAACAGTGAATACATAGAGTGTGAAGTCTAGAATAGGAACAGATTTCTTCCTGAGTTCAAATCCAGCCTCAGATACTTGTGACATTAGGCAAGTCACTTAACTCAGTTTTCCTTAATTTCTTCATGGATAAAATGAGCTGAAAAAGGAATGGAAAACCACTCTAGTATCTTTGCCAAGAAAACTTTAAAAGGGGTCACAAAGATTCAAATATAACTAAAAAAAAAGACTAAACAACAACTAAGGTGTCTTCATGGAACACATTTTCTATTTGATTATCATGTGAGAGTATAATCTAATACTGATAAGATACAGTCTTTCCAAAACCTTCTGAGTTCCTTTCCACATGATGATTTAAATCCAAGAAACAAAGCACAATCCTTAGCTATCACCTTCTATCTCATAAAAGAAACTGAGCCTCTCATTTCCTTTCCCCATATTTAGTGGTATGTCTTAAGAGAAATACAGGAACACAAAACTAAAACTTTCCTTCTGCCAAACCAGGAGTCCCAAACCCTTAATGAAACATCCAGATCCCTATCCCCATGGTAGTAGTTGGGGAGAAGCTATCCTGTGAGAAGGGTACCAGAACAATTGAGGCAATAACACTTTCTGGCCATGCCAGAAATCAGCAGAAAACATTAAGGTGAAGTGAGACACTAGTATCATCATGATAGCTATAGAGAGTACCTAGGCCTCTAGGGGGGAAAGTCCCCCTAGATACTGGCACCCTGGATCCAATCAAAACTCCTGGGACTAAGTAGACCTCATTCTGGGGATATGCAATGGACAGGAGATGCTTTTTTTGGAAACTGCTTCTAGCAGCTTTGGAGCTTCTAGCTTCATAGAAACTTTCAGAAATGCTTTAGTAAAGATTCCAAGAAGAATTAATGCATTTTCTGATTTTTTTTCTCCATCAAAAAACTTCCCCCAACTCTTTCCATTAGCATCCTTTGCCTACCTTCTTCCAGCTATATTTCTCCCCAAACCCCTCTTCAAATGGTCATTGCCTCACTTGGCTCTCCATTCTGCTCATTATCCTTGCTTATGTTCAGCAAGGCAGTGGGAGGCTGCTTGCTTTGGGCTCAGACATGTAAAGAAAATGGTCCACAGACAGACACTGGGGAGAGTGCATTACACTCCTATTGTGGTGGGAGGCTGTGCTTATAATTACTGGGGGCTGTGGCTGGGAAGGAATATTGGCACTTTCCCCAGGAAAGCTCCTGAAAAGACAACACCAGACTCCACAACACCCCCGCCATCCAGAGCATGCATGGATGAATTGATTGTGGGGAATGTAGCTCCCAGCCCATCCATCTAGGCTTGTTGGGGCAGGCTGAGTGCTCCAAGGAAAAGCAGAAAGGGGTTTGGTTCCTTCCCTTGGGTGTCTCCTGAAAGATATACTTTCAGACAGTTAGTCAAAGAACACTGACACAATCCCTGTTTGGTTGCTTCTGTAAGACTTGCACAATGTTGTCCTTTTATTAAGTTTGTAAGATGCTCCAACACAGAAACTGGCTAATTCCATAGATCCAAGATGTGCATAAATATGAATACCTAAGAACATTTCCAAACAGTAAATCCAAGCTGCTACTCAGAACACTGTAACAGAGCAAGACCAATCTCAAAATGACTAGAACAACCTTCCTAGGCAGACTGACTCAGGAACATCCGGAGTCATGTAGGGTTCCCTGAATGGGACTCTGGAATGGGTGGCATCCCCTTGTATCCTGAAGGCTTTTCCCATTTCACTTCTGAGAACACAGGAGGTGCATCCCTTCTACCCAGGCTGAAATGCAGTAACTTTAGATGACTGTGAAATGGGAAAGGATCCATCCTTCACATGAAAAGAGGGAAATCTTTGCCTCCTGCCCCTAAGTTTTTTCCCCTTATCAAAATAATAATCAGTTTGATCTCTTCTTTATAGTAGTTTAATAGCTTTTACCTTAATCTCGTTAATTAAGAAAGTAACTCTCTACCCTATTGCATCTTCAGCTTTAAGTGAGAGGCAGCTTGGTGTAATAAAAGAGGAATCAATGAGGAGTCAGTACTCCTACTTCCCAGTTTTACCACTCTGGGCCACTAGGCTCAGGATTTAGAGTCTGGAAGACCTGATTCTAATCCCATCTTGAACATTTTTTCAGGTATATCCTTGGCAAACTACTTAACCTCTTTGAGCTTCAGTTTCTCCATCCAAAAATGTAAAATAATAGTAACTGCTTCTTGGGATTGCTGTGGTAATCAAAGGAGATACAAGGTATAAAAAGCTTTACAACCATTAAAGCTCCATATAAATGAGGCATTATTTAACTTCTGATCCATGCTTGTTGCCCTTCTCTTTCCATATAGTTGTCGTTTCCATCTTCTTGCTACTTTCGTATCTTGTTCATTCCACATCTCATAGTCTGTATTCATCAACTTCTAGAAGGTCTTGATGAAGTTGTAATATCTTCTATTCTTTTTCTTTTCTTCTTCTGTGCCTACCATACTGGTTCTGCTGGGAAAGTTCTTGTGTCGCAATATTTTCCACATATGAAAATTTGTGAAGTATTTCTATCCAAACCCCATGCACTACAGATGGAGCTGACACATAATCTTCCTTAGCCCACAACTTTCTCATATATTTGATTCTTTCTCAGTGACCAAGGTTATCCACAAAGCATCATAAAAAATGGAGGGAAGGTCTCCATAAGAAATTCCATATACAAGAATTTCTCATTTCCTCCTATTTTCCTTAAGTCACAAAGGCATAACATGGACATACAAATACACACATATGCTGGGAGTATATGCACAAACATCTATATGTGTATGCATATGAGTATAACATGTATTATTCATATATAGAGATATAATATGTACATATATTGTATAATTGGTGCACAAAAAGTGGAATTTTCATTTTGAATTAGAGTGATAGGTTTCACTGAACTATCTTTACTTGTTCACCAATGCCTCCGTTGATCAAGTAGCTGTATTTAGGAGATGGCTAGTTGGAGTTAGGAAATACAGTAAATGACCTTAGAATACAACCAAGTGAACTGGTCTACTCCCTTGTGGACCCACAACCTCTAGCTCTAACCTTCTGTTAGCCCAGCAAGACAAACTTTCCCAATAGTCTCTCACTTCTGTTCTACTGATCTCTTACTCTACTCTCCCCATGTGAGTACTTTGGTCCCAAACAAGCTGCTTCTTTTGATAATCTAGCTCTGATTCACAACCAACAGGGAATTAAATCTTGTTCTAACAAATTGTCTTGATAAGGGTCTTCAACAACTTTTCCTTAACTTTATTTCTAAGTTCTTGTCCTTGGCTTTAATCTGGTTTGATTTATCAGTAACCTTTGACATTATTGATCCAAAATCATTTCTCCTCAGGATCTTTCAGGGGCTGGTCCTGCACAGTGGGGCAGTCTGTCTAATCTTTCATCTTGATTTGGTTGAAACCTGCCATTAGCAAGTTCAAAGTCATTTCTGTCTCTCAGTTTCTTTGTTCTTCCTCCCCCCTCCCCATTTCACACAATCTTCTGCCCTTTTATCATGACTATGTGATTTAAACCATGTGAGGGCTTGCATTTTCTAGACAATGAGTACAGAGTCAGGGTACCCAAACTCAGATACTATTTCTAAAAAAGCATCTCTTTCCTGTTTTCCCTCTGCCAATCCATTTCCATTGCTTCCTTTGAGACCCATAGGCCTTTAGTTCTGACTTTCCAAATAATATATATGCATGCATATATATATATATATATATATATATATATATATATATATATATTTGAGAACAAGATAAGGAATTTCCATATGCTTCTGTAATACCTATGATGTGGGCTGGGGACAGCATTCATCTACCGTTTGCTAGGACATTGACCTGGAGAAGGGAAAGGAAATGGGATGTTGATGCTACAGCAACAACTACAACATGCAACCAGGAAACCATCACTGGGAAATATGAAGGGTCTCCTTATTCTCCTCCAGAGAAATTTGAGCAATAGTTGACCTACAGTGGCTGTTTATTTTCAGTTTAGAAAACACCCTTTAATTTCTATCCTGGGATAATACTATGTATCACCAACCCAACTTGGTGAACTCACAAAATATTTACAACCTGCTAAGTGCAAAGTGCTATTCTAGGAGTTATGAGAAATATAAGTAAAACTGAGACTAAACTACCCTCAGTCAAGTAGAGGGTCTAAGAAATCTAGGCAAAAAGCTATAATGCAAGATAAATAGGATAAATTCCAAGAGATATCCAAACAGCTTGCCCTGAGTGTTTAAGGGTTTTTTTTCATTCTATAGGGATGCCAAGATAAGATTTCAACTCTGAAGTTATAAAGGACTTCAGAAACAATCCAGACCAATGGTTTAATTTTACACATTAAAAAAACAGAAGGCTAAAATCATTTAGGTCACACAGGTAGTAAATATGAGATTAAACTTGGATCATACCCTCTGATTCCACAGCCGAGGTTCTTCCCATGATACCACATCACCTGTTCTTCTTATGACTAGCTATCAGGATGAATTAGCTACTACTTACTAGTTTCTGCCTCCCACATTGAAAGAAGCAGATTCATGGAACTAGAAAGTCCCACATTCTTGAAGATATCCTGATAAACTTGTGCTGATATAATTCTTTGACATTGAAGACAAAGTGTATTTTGGGCATAATACAGAAGTCATAAATACTTTATATATCTCAGTACCTACCATTATACCTTATGTGGAGAAAGGGATGATGATGATGATGATGATTATCATTATTATTATTATTATTATTATTATTATTATTATTATTAAAGGGAAATGGGAAAAAATTTCCCTGCTTTTCAAAATATGATCGTAAAGTCAAGGGGTATATATACAAAATATAGATAGATAGAAGTATAGATTTATATAAGTATATATATATATATATATATATACATATATATACATGTATATTATATATATATATTTATCCAGACATACAACATAAAAGATGAATGCAGATCAAATGAATAAAGAAAGATGACCTTGCTTCCTTTGCTTACCTTTTTGTTCTGATTCCATTCTATTTGAAATGCAAACCAGAGAGCAGTCATGGGTATTTCTGGCCATCAATCAGTAGTTAACTGGGATAAAGAACACAGTTCCAGATGTATTGCTGAGTATAAAAGATTTGACCTCCTTGGGTACTCTAAAGTTTTTTAACTAGCTAAGAACAAAAAGATATCATCTTCCTTTTATCAGAGAGAAACTTCTAGCCACAAAACCCAAGAAAAGCAGGGACATGGCCCTGAACAAATGAAATCTAGGAACTGGTATCAGGGGGAAATGCCCAGAAGAGACCACAAAACCAGTAAAACAACTTAACCAGTAGAGAGTCAAGAAGGCTGGGAGAAAGTAAAAATTGGAGGCCTTTAAAGATATACACTCAGTGAATGAGTGGTAGAAAAATGATACCCAATGAGAGGCCTGGGGAGAAGGAATTCATACCCAGTTCTTCCTGAAGAAAAATAAAAAAATGACAGGTCTCTTCTTCATTAGCTATGGTCATTTATCATCTCTCCTTGGCCCCAGGCAGGAAAGGTTGATGGTTACCAGAACAGACTAAGAAAAGAGAAAAGATTGCCGAAATCCAGGGAACAAGATCATCTAGGCAGCTCTTCCCCTGAGCAGGTAACAGTAATTCCCTCCAGATTCTGTGATGCTGTTAGGAAATTCTTTAACTGGTATTCATGGTCCTTCACAATCTACCCTCTTAAGAAGTGTTGTCTTGCAGGTGTATCTGAGTCTGTCATCCTACCTTTCCAATCCTCTCTCATATTTCCCTTTTCACCTTCTATGTTCCAAGCAAGTTGATCAACTCTCAATATCTTGAGCTCATTCTGGGTTTTGCTCCTCCCTGCAGCTTCCCTTGGCCAGGTGGAACTTGGGGATGGTAGGGAGAAAACTGAGGTCCTGTGAATCTGGAAAAAGTATTCTTTATACTGTGTCATACTGCCTCTATTTTGAGGTTAAAACAAAAAATTTACACAGTCCTTGGGCAAGAAAATGAACACCTAATGCTTAAAGTCAGAAGATCTGGGCTCAATCAATCAACAAGCATTTACTCAGCACAGCCTTCATTTTCAAAGAGGACCAATGACATCACATTTTGATTTGTACCTGAAATGGATTTAAGTAAAGCAGAGCTGCACAAAATCATCAGCCTCACCAGTAACAAGACAAAAAGTCAGGGTGATGGGCAGTGACCCAGGATGCAGTGGATGACCTTGGCATCTTTGGTGTCTAATCAGGTTCTAAGTACTCTGCAGCTACTCTCAGCAGCCTTCATGGTCATTGGAGCAACACATTGTTCTCAAAGACCCATTTTACTGGGGGAAGTCTTCATATAGTTAGAGAAGATATTCCCTTAATTCTCCAATGGGTTTGAGACTTGTCAGTTACCCTTAAGCTGATTTAACCCATTTACTGAGACTGGTTTACCAGACTGTAGCAGCTGTCCATACTACGGTTTCCTGGAAACACAGGTGAGAGCTGATTACTGGGTTGAGACCAAAAGTGGATGAGCAACTCTGAAAAGGGTTCAGCAAGCACTCACACTAGACGTGCTAGTCCTCCTTGAACATGCTATACATCCCTATAGATGAGATAACTGGGTATCATTTTTCTACCACTCATTCACTGAGTGTATATCTTTAAAGGCCTCATTTACTTGTTAGTTCATTGTTAGTTCAGTTTGTGGCTGAGCTCTTTGTTCATCCCCATCAATTTCTTCTGAAAACTACTTTTTTACTTGATCAGAATTGTTTGTCTTTCTGTCCCCTGAATGTAATTCTTGAGTTTACCAACATCCCTCCTGGGATAATTTCTCCAATAAATTTTAGTCCATGGACTTACCTGATCCTCCTCAAGATCCTATTAAACCTGCTCTCCTAAAAGCTAAAGCATCCATTAGGAAATATTCAGTTTTCCTCTCCTCTATCACAAATTCAAGATAGAATGGTCACAGCTTTCCAAGATTCCCATGACCACCCCCTAAAAAATAATTCCTTCCAATTGGTAAGAACTGAATCCAAGAGGGCAGTTAGTTGACACAGTGGAAAAGAGCACCAGCCCTGGAGTCAGAGGACCTGAATTCAAATCCTGCCTCTGACATTTGATACTTACTAGCTGTGTAACCTTAGGGAGGTCAGTTAACTCCAAAGCCTTTCAAAAACAAACAAACAAAAAAAAATAGGATCCATTGCTATTCCTCCATTTTTTTCAAAGATAATTTCATCATTAAGATAAATCAAAGATTATTAGATATCTTACTTTGGGCTAAGAAATATATGGAGCACTCTAATAGATGTTCAGACAAGTGAAATCCTGTTATGAATTTGTGATCTCTTTCCTGAATTGCTCTTCTCTTTTCTTTTTTTCTGTCCATTTGGTCTGTAATATGCTCTGATGGTGAAATCATTTCTATTTCTAGCTCCATTTATCTTTATCCAAATATTTTTCACTAAGCTTCCCTGCTTTGCTTCTTAGATTTTTTTTTGAATATAGACATAATCTACCCACCCTCACCATATCTCTCTGCCATCAGTTATGTATCTTAATTGTTTTAAATAAAGTTAATTTCAGAGCCCTTTTTTTAAAGTTTTTGCAAGGCAATAGGGCTAAGTGACTTGAACAAGATCACACAGATAAGTAATTATTAAGTGTCTGAGGCTGGATTTGAACTCAGGTACTCCTGACTTCAGGATCAGTGCTCTATTCACTGCTTCACCTAGCAGCCAACTCATAATCTTTTCTAATTATTCTACCAACCTATATAGTCAAAATCATCTCCTTATATTAGGATCTCTAGTTAATTTTACTTAGTTCATTTCTCTTCTGAGTTCCAGTGTTACACCTTGTAAACTTCCACCCAGGTATCCCAAGATCATTTTAAACTTGGTATGTACAAATTTGCTCTCTTTCCCCCTAGAACAGTCCTCCTAATTCTCGTATTTCTGTTGAGGATACCATAATTCTTCCAGTCACCTAAGAGCCATCTTCAAGTTTCACTTCTTTATCACATCTATTCAATTAATTGTCAAGTCTCATCTCTTCAGCATTGCTCTTAATCATCTTCTCTCTATTCACACTAGAACCTCCCTTGTCCAGTAGCCATCACCTTCTATCTGGACTAAAGCAATAAAATCCACTTGGTTTTTCTGCATGTAGCATTTCCTCCTCAACAGCCATCTTCTACATAACTGCCAAATTGATATTCCTAAAGCCTAGGTCTGATCATGCTCTCAGTTTCAAGGAGTTTCCAGTAGCTCTCTGTTTCTTTAACATGCGAGTCTTAACCATTTGTCATTTAGAACCCTTCACAATTTATTTCCAGTCTCCAGATATATTAAACATTATTCTCCTTCACACACTCTATTTTCCATCCAAACTTGTCTGCTTGCTTTCTCCTTAACACCATATCTGGGCCTTTGTTCAGGCTGACCCCATGCCTGGAACTCTGTGTCCTCAGCTTTACCT
The DNA here is from genome assembly GCF_037893015.1 of Macrotis lagotis. NCBI lineage: Eukaryota > Metazoa > Chordata > Mammalia > Peramelemorphia > Peramelidae > Macrotis > Macrotis lagotis. The sequence continues at coordinate 314,085,910 of NC_133658.1, forward strand.
CTTAAAGCTCCTAGCTCTCTTCCAAACTCATCTTATGTGCTGCTTCCTCCAAGAAGTCCTTCCCAATGGCCCCCCACTCTTTGTGTTCTCCCATCACTTATTTTGTCTTTTTCATATATCTCAAATATAGTTATCTGTTAAAATATTGTCTTCCTTTAGAATTAAGTTCCTTGTGATAAGGGACTCTCACTTTTGTACTTACATCTCCAGGGCCTGACATGTAGTAAGTGTTTAATAAGTCCTTAGCAGTTGACTGGTCATGCCTTGTCTAATTGTTCATAGATATCTGAGGTCATGGACTTCATCATTAAAATGTCTCCTATTAACTTTGGGGTGTTCACCTATTATTTTTCTTTTTACATTTTAATTATTCTCTAGCTTTCTGCCTTGGTATATAGTCATGCAAGGATTTTTCTCTTTCCTTCCTCTTCTTCAAGTCCTTTTGTTAAATTTGTAAGATACTGAACAATTATCTTCTTACTCACACTTAATATAAATACTTATCACTTTATAGGAGTCTGTCATTACTGTATTTTTAGTTGTGATTCAGAAATTCAAATCCCATTCTCAGATGCCATCTTTGAACAAGCTATTCATTTCTCCAATCTCTTCAGCTCCTTGTCTTGGATGAACAGCATCTATATTCCTTAAGCCTTCAGTTTCTTGTCCCATGCTTCCTAGATTCCATCCATCAAGTATTACTTTTACCTGTGTAAATCACTGGAAATAAGAAAAGTCTTCAATTCTTTCAAGCTTTGAAAGTTTTTCTGTCACTTTCTGAATACATCGTCTCAATTGTTACCAAGCTCATAAATAGCTCCCTCAGTAATCTTCAGCAAGAAATCACCTATCACCTCAATATGTCTCTCTCATTCCTTTGACCCTTAATGATCTGTTGCTTTACAGAATGTATTGATCCTCTATATCATTCTTTAGAGAATTAGCAGGGCCTTCTTCCTGTGAAAGGCAGCAAGATATAGTAGATAGAGAAATGGCCTCCAAACTAAGAATAGCTGAATTCAAATCCCATCTTTGACAGACACTGGCTCTGTGACCTTGGGCAAGTCATTTAAACTCTTTAATGTTCTAGGCAAGACTCTATGACAAAAAAATTCTTTTCTTATGTCTCTATCTATGACTCTCTGGACATTTCCACATTTTCCTTAGTAGGATTCTCACTCTAGAGATGCCTCTACTCCTTCACCTCTCCACTCCTCATGAGCTCCTGTCTGGGACCACCAATGAAGGAAGTACTCAGACCATATATTCATTCTCTCTTGGTTCTCCTTTAGACTCTCCAGTTTTCTATTTTGTTTCTCACCCTCCTATCTCTACTTTCTAGATCCCTTTTACATATTATCATCCTTCTTTAGAATGTAACCTTCTGTTGTTATTTTTTCTTCTAATTTATTCTGTTTGTAATTTATTTGACATGTTTGTTACATATCTTCCCCCTTAGCTAGTGAGCTCCTTGAAGTTGAGACTTTTTAATCTTTCTTTGATCTCCCTTAGTCTTGGGTCTAGCACATACCAGGTGATTAATAAAAGTTTATTGACCAACTAATTGAATATAGGTACTATCTTTTTATTGTTGTTTATATTCTTATTCAAAGTACTTGGCCCAATGCCAGGAACATTGTAAGTACTTAAAAACATTTCATCTAAATTGCAGTAAAGGTGTCAACCACTGGTAGAGGGAGTGCCTTCACCTGGGTCTTCACAATGAAGTCCTTCTTTCTCAGTTTTCACTTGTTTGTTTGTTTATTTGTTTGCTTGCTTATTTATTGTGAGAACTATGGTTTTATTTTTCTTCCAAATTCAAAGTTGGGAACTTTGATAATATATCACTTCTTTTTTATTATTTATCTATTTTTCCAATTACATGCAATGGTAGTTTTCAACAACTATTTTTTTGCAAGGTTTGAGTTTTATATTTTTCTCTGTCCCTCCCTTCCTACCCTCCTTCCCCAAAGCAATCTAATTCAGGCTCTACATGTATATCTGTAATAAACATAGATCTGTATTAATCATGAAAGAAGAAACAGAAGAAATCCAAATTATGAAAGAAGAAATTTCTGTTTTTTTAATGTATACTTCACTAATCTAAAACCTGGAGAACCAAGAGAAGTCTTCCGTTAGTCACTTCACTTTCTCATCTAAGGGAGCAATCAACCTGCACTGGGAGGTAAATAGAAGCTATACTTGGACAGGACAGAAAATCAGCATCCAATCCTCTGTTCAAGTCATTAACTCCATATGTAGTGGATGTAAGATTCTTATTTTTGTCTTTCTTCCTCCTAGCTCCCGTGAAGAATTTCAGGGGCAAACTGTTCAGAGCTCCAGAGAGGTGACTGTCCTCCATTCTTTAGCACCTGGGTAGATATATATTTACTGCCTCTTTAGCATGACTGGACAGTCTATTAGTATCAATGATTTAGCCTTCCCTTCCCTTAGTAACCTCTTACCTCATTTTATCAATTTGCTTTTACTTACTTTTTCCACTTAATCTTGGTGATTATTTCTTTTTTGTTGGCTTATTTTTGTAAGGCAATGGAATTAAGATTTGAACTCAAATGTTCCTGACTCCAGAACCAATGCTCTATCCACTGCTCTATCCACCTAGCTGCCCCACTTACACTTGATAATGACCTATTTCTGCAATTCTTTTCCTCCCCTCTTTTCTCTTTCTTCAGGTCAAATCAATTAACCCCCCCACCCCCACCCTGGGTCCTCATTTGTAAAATGGGAAGGTTCTACAAGAAGGTCTCTGAGGTCCCTTCCCAGTTCCAGATCTGTGATTTTATGATGCTCCTTCCTGACTTTTCCTTGGCCCTTTACTTTTTTTCTGTTTTTCCTTCTTCTTGGGTCCTTTCTCATCTTGCAGATTGAATCCCTCCTCTCAACCTTCAATTTAAGCACTTTTCCAATCCCTGACCTTCCTAATTTCAAAGTCCTTTTCATCAGCCTTCATATTTCTTTCTCCTTATTTGCCTGAAGTCCATCTCATTCTGTCCCCTCTCCTAAATAACTGTCAGAAAGCAGACAGAGCAAGGCGTCACTCAGACTAGTGGATCCAGGCTGAGCAGTTCCATTAAGCCATATGCATGGTCTTTTGATGATAAATAGTTAAATGTTTTAAATATTTAAGTTAAATTCAATAAACAATATTGCATTAAAGACATTAATAATGGAGACACAATAAATGTTGCAAAAGACATTGCCAAAGGAATCCATGACCAAGACAAGTGGTCTGGTCTTACAGTGAATGAAGTCCAAATAGGCAGCCCAAGTATTTCATTGATATTCTCAGAACAGCAAAAGAATCTCTCTAGAGAATGTACAAAAAAAAGTCATAGATGAGAGTTACAGGTTGGGAAGAATGAGGATCTTCTCATCATAACTCCCAAGAATGATAAAAATACTTGAAGAATTACCACATTTTGACCACTGGCCATATATAATCTAAATGAAAAACTCCAACCTTGCCTTCAAGCACCTTACCTTCTAAGTAAAACTATAGTACAAGTCAGTAAGATATTGTTGTTCAGTTATTTCAGTCATGTCTGATTCTTTGTGAACCCTTTGGGGATTTTCTTGGAAGAGATACTGGATTCTTTCTCCAGCTCCTTTTTCAGATGAAGAAAATGGAGTTAAGTGACTTACCTAGGATCACACAACTGTTCTGATGTTAGATCTGAACTCAGGTCTTTCTGACTCCACTCCTAATACTCTATCCATTGTACTACCCACCTTCCCTAATGGGGAGGTACCAAGTAGGAGGGTGGGGGGTGGAGGGGCTTTCCATTTAGGTGTCTTTTCCTTTCTGGGACTACCTAATCTAAACACTCAAAAAAATAATTTTTAAATCTAATTATTCTATTAAAAGGCAGATAAAGCCTTATATGTCCATACTTAGCAGCTAACCCTATTATCCAACAAATGTCTTTTTATTTTTGGTTTTTCCTGCTAAGATCCCAAGAAGAAGAGAAAGGATGCTGGAATACACTTAAATTCCCACCCTAAGAATACCAGTGCTATTTTCATAGTTTACAGCCTTAAGTTAAACAATTATTTGACATCAGAGATGGCATCATCTCCAGCTTTTGTTTATAATTTGCTTAGGATTGATTCTGGAGTTAAATAGTACTGTCATGTGAAAAGGACAAATCCAGGTTCCTAACTCCCAGTCATTCATGATTTGTATCACAATAGATCTCTATAGTCCTTTATCTGCAAATCAAGGCCAGAAATTCTAATTAGTTAGGCAAATTGTACCATAATGCTATGCAATTTTAGAGTTAGAAAAGAAACTTCAAATCAATTAGTGGCAGGACAGTCAAATGGTACAGCGGATAGAACACTGGGTTTGGAGTCAGGAAGATTTATTTTTATGAATTCAAATCTGGCCTCAGACACTTGCTAACTCTGTGACCCTGGGCAGGTCACTTTAATCTTTTCTGCTTCAGATCCCTAATGGCAAAGCACTCCAGTCTCTCTGCCAAGAAAATATCAAATGGGGTCTTGAAGAAGTTAGACAGGATTGAAATTACCAAATCATACCAGTCCATAAATTGTGACTTTCCTTTTGATCCAGAAATCCCGCTGCTAGTCATATATTCCAAGAAGTTCAAAGATAGAATATTTAAAAATATTTCAAGCACCATCTTTTTAAGATAGCAAAGAACAGGGAACAAAATTAAAATTCCATAAATTAGAGAATGACTAAACCAGGATAAATTGATGAAATAGTATATAATTGCTTAGCTTAAGGCTGTAAATGTTATAAGAAATGAAAAATATGAAGAATACAGAGATATATGAAAAGTTTTATATGGGCTGTTAAAAATTAAAGCAAGCATAAACAAAACCCCAAATAAATGTCCATAATTGGTCCTAAAGGGAAAGATATAGGAATTTACCTTCTCCTTTCTTTGATGGAGGTTGGAGATTATAGAGTCAGCTCTCTGAGTGGAAAGTGGGAAGAAAAATATTGGCAAGTGATATAAAAAATATATAAAGAAAAAATTGTTTTAGAAAATTATATGATCCAGTGGCTATTAATTTTTTTAATATGTCACAGACCCTTCTGGCAGTCTGATCATCTATTCAGAATAAAGTTTTGTTACCTATATTCTTAATTGAAGGAAACACAGAGATTAGAAATGCAGTTGCAAATTAGCAAAAAATACACTTAACCCCATTGTCTTAAATAAATTAAAAAAAGAAAAAAAAATTAGTGAAAAGAACACCATAAATTTTTCTCATCCAAATCCATGAATCCTTTGAAATATAAACCTCTTAGGGTATCAGTGAATCCCAGGTTAAAAACGTGTCATCCAACTCAAGGCTCAGCTGCATCACAAATGATGTATCCTTATCTCCCCTACCTCAGTGGCAGGGTCATTTGTAGGCAGAGTAGATATGTTTCTCAGTAGTGATCAAATGAACTAATAAATTAAATTATAAAGCATGTTGTAAATCTTAAAGTACCATATAAATGCTAACTATTCTTATTTTTTAAAAGTATAATGAAAGAGAACACATAAAGGTACTCCTAGCTGTCTCTCATACTGGTCTCCTCCATGCCTGAAATTTCACCATTAGAATTCAATTCCCATATTGCAAGAGAAACTCATTCCAGAGGTGTTGCTGATAGGACATTTGATCCTTTTGCCCTTATCTAATTGGTGGGCTTAGCTAGCTCCAGGCCATCAATCCTGGGAAATGCTATTCCAGGCATGAATTGCTCTTGCTGACTGCTCCTGAAATATCACCACCCCCACCTCTGGATACGTTGCCATATTCGTTCCTAAATCAGTAGCTAATGTGAAAACAATAAAACAGAAAATATGACGTCTGGCTGCAATTGCCTATTTTAACAGCATCTTGAAAATACTCATTTCCATCAAAACCCAAGGCTCAAAGGGAGACAGTAGACCAGTAAGAAATGGAGCCAGGTGATGTCTGTGCTAATGTGACTCTTCTCTCCTCAGCAGAGGACATTGAGACATCTAAGAATTGGTGGGCATAATTCCTCACTGATGCCCCTGTTCTGGCAAATAGGAACTGGCACTGGTATGAATGATTCCCACTCTGCCTCTCATTCACATGCTAGGCACTTTGCTGTCTCCTTACTCATTACTGCTTGAAGATGGCACACCAAGATAAATAAATGAACAACCATCATATAATCAGAGAAAAAGGACAGTGCAAAGATTCATAAGCCCTGATCTGAGTATGTCCATTTTTATATTAACAAATGTTAGGTTGCTAGGGAGTACCTCACTTCAAATTTTCTTTCCCAATAGCCATGTAAAGTAATCATCCACAAGTAAGACATGACCAAAGCTAGCACAAACCTTCCTTTCCTTTCTTCTGACCTATTGATACCATCTGCAGGTTTCAGAATGGGGTTTACTCAGAGCTTACTGATTTGACTACCAATCAAAAAAGCTCTCTGCTATGTGCTCCTGCAGCTGCCAACATCTTGCCCCAGTGCAGCTTTCAGACCAGCTTTCAATTATCTGCTCTTTTAATAATCTACAGGGGCAATAACCTCTTAATTCATTCATACACTCAATTCATTCAATCAATCTTCACTGAACACCTATGTTGTCCAAGCCCCAAGGCTAGCTAGACATCAGTATCCAGCAAGGCACTAGGTTATGGAGACAGTTAAAAACAAAGCAAGAGGTTTTGATCCAAATCCTTTATCTGCTGCTTACTGTTTGTGAGGCTTTGCGCCAAGAATATCCCACCTCTAGGTCTCAGTTTCCTCATCTGTAAAAATGAATGGAATGGGTCAGATACTCTTTAAAGTCATTTCCAATTCATAACCACATCCTATAATAAGAGGGCTGTGCATTGAGTTCAAGACTCAATATTGAAGGGGTATTTTATCTATATGTGAGTGGGTGGGTTAGCTGTATTCCAAAGTCAAAATGATTTTTTATATCTATGCTCCTGATTTTAGCATATTAGCATAACTAGGAATATGCAGTAATCTGGGAATAAGGGGCCTAGATGCTGCCCATCATTCTGTCTCCAGGCACAGATCTGTGCTGGATTTGATAAATCACTCAGCCTCTCTGGGTCTTCTCTGTAAAATATGTGGATAAGACTAGATGACCTCTAAGGGATGGAAAGAATGGCAAAGGAATAAGCACCCACTGTGAGACACTGAGCTAAGCACTTCACAAACATTATCTCATTTGACCCCATTCTAGTCATTTTTTTTCCCTAATCAAATTGGTTGACTCAGATTTTTTGCCAATTTTCCCTGCCTCACCCTAACTTTTTATCTGTTTCAACTCTCCTAGTCCTCTCATTAGCAATTATCCTTTTTAACTTATAATATCCACAGGAGTCAGCCAACTTCTCCCCTCCCCAACCAATCAGCTTTCTTTTCAATCCAACAAATTCATTTTTTTCTAAAAAGAATCTCCAAATAAAAGGGGGAAACCATCATTATCAGATTGAGACCTTATATGCCAAGTTTCAGCCCTGGAGCAAATTTTTATGACCAAGTTATAAACCTCTGATAATAGAGGTTTATGGTAGAACTGCTGACACAACCTCAGCTATAGTGGAGCAAATGTGTGGCTATAATAAAGAGAGAAGAACAGAGAATAAGGGCTTCAGTCAGAGACTGACCCATAACTCACAAGAGACAAAGCATTAAGGGAATTATAAATGTCAGCCCTTATGATTTTCTGTATCTCATATAAAAACTATCATATATTCTTCTAATATCTGTTTTCAATTTCCTCTTAAATTAATAGAATCTCCGTCCTATAATATATTGATTTGATTTTCTAGTTGTGCTTTCAAAAAGCATAAAAAAATCAGTAGAATCTAATTTCATCCATCATAAGATGGCTAAAGCTTCCCCCACTCCTTTTTATTTTTCCCCTTTTTGAGATTATTAACTCTGATTTTTCCATCTGCTTCCTTTCTCTCTTTGCTAAAAAGGTTCCTGATGAAGGAAACACCTGCCTCTTTGATACCTAGGTAATGAAATTTATTAGGGAGGAAAGTCACTAAGCTGCCCCTTTATCCTGGAATACTTGAAATAATATTAAGGGCAATGAGAAGAGGAAAGAGAAGACCTTGAAAACTATTGTGCAGGATTGTCTGTAAATAAATAGCTTTTGTAATTCTGACTCAGTGGTTGAGATCAGGTACGACTTGAAGATCTCTCTGAAGGACCACAGGGCCTAATTTTACCTGATAGAAGGAGAGATGGGCAATTGTAAAATGGGATTTGGAGGACATTTCTCTAGTTAATCCTAGAGTCGCCTGGGAAAAATCTGACGTTTAAAGAAAGCATGCACACAGTAGAAATAAGGGGAGGGGAAAAAAAGGAAGGGGAGAGAGATTAAGTAGAGAAGGGAAGTCAGGAAGAGAAATAATTTGGAGTGGAATTGATACTGGATGTGTAGTCAAAGGATCTAGATTCAAATCCCAGTTCTGCTATGTGTGACCTTGAATTAAATCACAATTTCCCAGTGCTTCAGTCTCTTCATGGATAAACTAAATTAATTGGATTAGGTAATCTCTAAGGTTCCTTCCAGATATAAATCTGTGATCCTATGATTTATGTAAATATATATTGCTTGTGCCTGCATATAATTCCTGTTCTTTAAAGATTAAATCAAATCTCTACTGCATACAGATTTGGGATACTGTAGAAAACCTGTGTCCAGATTTTAATCCAAAGGCAAATTCTAGGATTGCCAATGGAATCAGGGCTCTACTGCTCACTGACTATGAATGTGGGAAAGTCACTCAGTCTTTGGGATTGACTATGTTTTTTCATCTATAAAATGAGGGGGATGGACTAGATAATCTCTAAGGTCCCTTCTGACTCTTCATTTGGTATCTGATTATTCTTTTTGTTGATCATAAAGTTTAAGATTTAGGGGAAACAATTTTTTTGATCAATAATTATTTACTGAGTGCCTGCTTTGCCTTCATTTGTGGGGACTCCAGGAGCACTCCCAGTCACCACCCTCAGGTTCCCCAGAATCTAAATCGGTAAACAAAATTGGCACCTGAAACAGCTGGGGAGTGGTACAGTAGAACCAAGATTACTTTTGGTGCCCAGAGCAACCATACTTGAGCTCCTACTTTAAATCCTGGTAACTAGGAGACCAGTCAAATCACTCAGTTTCCAAATCTGTCAACCAGATTTAATCACCATTGGTGCTGTTAGCTATTCATTCAATCTTATCCAATGGAAAATGTCAGTGCCTTGGTACAATGAAGTTCCATGGAATCCATAATGCATTCCATACAAGAATAATCAGACATCTGTGCCAACTCTGTATATTTACTCTGTAAATTCCACACCTAGAATTCTCTCCCTCCTTACCTCTATCTTCTGATTTCCTTCACATCTCAGGTTGAACCTCACCTTCTGCAAAAGGCATTTCTGGGATCTTTTTAATGTTCACACTTTCCCTCTAAGATTAGTTCATATTTAACCCATAAATAACATGTTTGTGCCTGGTTGTTTGTATGTTGTCTCCCCCTCATTAGAATGGCAAGGACTATCTTTACCTTTCTTTGTGGACAGAACCAGGTATGTCATAAGCACCTAATAAATGCTTATTGACTTGACTTATTCTTGGCACAGAATAGAGAAAATAGAGAAATAAAGAAAACAGAGAATATAAATTTTTTGCAAGATTAAACTTCTATCTTATCTTTTGTGCCCATATCTTCTCATAGACCCTTTGAGCACCCCTCCCATCTACACCCCCAACAATACATAGAGAAAATAGATTGCTCTATAATCAGAAGTTACAAAAAAAAAGCTATAGCTTGGTCTATTTATCACTCCCTTCCCCTCACTACTACACTCATTCCTGCTGTATCAGAAAAAGACATCTAGATTATACAACATAATTTCCAGCTGAGGTTCAATTCTCACTATCCAATAGGAGGTCATTAGATGAAGACTCCCTCAAGTCCAGGTAAAAACACAGTTGTACCCAAAACTCAATTCTTCTTAGGGTCATGAGACATGGATTTGAGACCCAGTGCTTTACCTTTAAATGTCCCATCACTGGAAAGCACCTCTATTCATGGGGAAAAGGGTGGGCAATCATGGTAGACACCAGTTGACTTCCTACTATAGCATCACTCTGACCTTGAAAGCTTCCAGTCTCATCTCTGGTGGCCAGAAGATCAGGCATATCCTATCTGTTCCTTTAAGACAAAATCTCTTAACCTGGGGTCCAAAAATTTTATTTTTGTTTTTAAAAAATATTTCAATAATTGTATTTCAATATAATTCATGTCCTTTGAATTTTATATGTTTTATTTTATGAATTAGAAACATTCTTCTGAGAAGGGGACCATAAGCTTCTCCAGACTACGATAAAAAATCACTAAATAGTTGCTGTAAAAGACTTTCCTTAAAAAGGCCAATTTCCCTCTACATCTGGGGTCATCTCCAGTCATTCTGGCTTATGTCTTGTCACTGGAGTCAGATGACTCTGGAGTGGAGAGTGAGGTTGATGACTTTACACAACTCTGTCTCACTTAAATCTAATTCTGCTGCAAGTCAAGACATCATGCTCCTGATATCATTGGCTCTCTTGAGGAATGAAGGACAAACGACAATAGGGGTCTATGACATGAAAAAATTAAGAATCCTTGCTCCAAATCCAAGGACATTGCTTCCCTGCTCCTGAGGCAAATAGATAATGCATTGGGCTTGGAGTCAGAAAGACCTGAGTTCAAATTTGACCTCAGATGCTTACTAGCTCTGTAACCCTGGGCAAGTCACTTAACCTTTATCTGCCTCAGTTTCCTCAACTATAAAGTGGAGACAATAGCAATACCTGCCTCCTAGGTTTGTTGTGAGGATCAAATGAGGTATTGTTTGTAAATCACCTAACTAGATGGCTGGCCCCAGCAGACTCTATATACATGTTTATTCCTGTCTCTTCTGAACCCTTCCTGTCATTCTTTCCTGACTATGCCACTAGGTGTATACATTTGTTTAAATTTCTAAGAAGCAAGGAATATACACGCATTTATTAAGTTCCAAATATGGTCCAAGCAATGTGTGAAACACTTTGCAAATACTTTCTCAGTGGCTCCTCACAAGAACCCTGGAAAGTAGGTGCTATTATTATTTTGCAATTTTTGCAAAGGAGGAAAATGAGACAAGCAAGGCACTTGTCCTGAGTCACAGCAGCTTCTTGGTGTCTGAAGTCACATTTTAATTCAGGACTTGAATTTTGCCTAGACCCTCTCATCTACTGGGCTACCTAGTTAATTACTATACCTTAAAAGGAGATGGGATTAGACCTGTGATTTCACTGATCCAAGAAATTTCCATTCAGGACACTCCCTCCCTCAAAACAGATAAGTTTTAATATGTGTGGCCTAGAACAAACAGAAGTTAACTGTATAAGAGTGGCTGTCTGAGGAAGGACTTGAAATCAGGTCTTCCTCATTTAGAGGCTGAATCTCTTCATTGCCCAAGTTACATTATTTAGAAATATGTTACAGTTGGAGACTGTACTAAGCAAAATTAGTATATAACAAGTATAGGTTGATAGGCCTAGACTGCAACATGATACATAGACACCCCAACCAAAAAAGACACTTAGGGAACTTCCTATGCACCCCCAACCTCCACCTCCCTGCCCCCGGGGCTTCGCTGCCAACTATCTTGATAAACGGATGCATGTTTGGCCATCCAAAATCAAAAGGTCCGTCAGTGGTCCCAAAGCATCGGCTCTGAGGGGCGAGGATAGTGGAATGGCTAGAATCTGCTTACAGGCCAGACATGTTCCAAGATGAAGTAGAAGCTTTAAGCCGCCTGGAACCCGGCTCTGCGGAGTCGCACCCCGGTTCCTGACACTGCCACGGACGTCGCCCCCCGCCCCGTGCTAGCGCCTGAACCCCCGGGAAAGAACATGGTCAATGCAGCTAACCCATTAGGCCAAACACATTCCCACTAATGGCCCCACGGTCAATCAGGAGCTGAAAAGCTCAGGAAAATGGATCTGTTTCACACTTGGCTTCTCCTGCAATTTGATCGATATTGTTTTCAAATGTGTCCTTTTGGGGCTTTTAGCTTCACCCTCCCCTTTCAGAGGCAGAGAGAGAGCAAGGTGGTGGGCAGAGCTCTGGGCTGGGAGAGAGAAAGGTTAAAGGGCTGTGGTGCTCAGGGGGTGGGGGCTCCAAGAGCTGGCAGCATTACAAAAAGAGTCTGGAAGCAATGGACCTCGGTTAGAATTCTGACTCCACTTCTTTTCTACCCATGTGGTCCGGATCACTTTCCTGACTGCGTATTAGTTTACCCCAATAAGAGAAATGCACTAGATGATATCTCGGGTCTATCTAAATATTATAATCCCATAAAACTCGTATGAAAAAGGGCTTTTGTGGAAGGCACTGTTATTCCCAGGATCTAAAGGGAGACTCCCCAATTGGTTCTGAAGCAGAACAGTCCTTTCCTCACTCTTGGTCTGAGTCCTGCTCCCCACTCTTACCTTGCCAGCCACCAGTGCAGCTTTGCTTCCGTCTAGCTTCAGAACTTGCAACCTTTGGCTCCTGAGCCAAAGAAAGAGAAAATGACCTAATGGTCTGACTCCCTGTGATTATTGCCCAGCTACTTGCTGTTCCAAAGTAAACATAGCCTGGATTTGGGTTCAGAGAACCTGGGTTTTAGTCTTCAGTAACCCTACTGCTTAACATTCCTACTTTGTTCCAAGTCTTAGTGAAGTTTTAAACTATTAAAGATTAAATATGCATTAAGCCTTTGGGGCAGTCCTATACAATAAGAGCTAATACTTACATAAGACTTTAAGGTTCACAAAGCACTTTACAAATATCAAGCAGAATTTGAACTCCGGTCTTTCTGACTCCAAAACACACACACTTTAACTACCTAGGATCATGACCTTGAACAAATGACTGAATTCCTCTGTGTCTCAGAAGAGAAGTACCATGCTGACGGGAGCCTCACATGGAGAGTTTTGCGTGTATATCTGGACTATATAAAAGTTAGTTATTACTACACCAACAATTATCCATGGATTCTGTAGGGCAAGGTGGGGAGGGAGGAGGGATCATTTCAGATTCCCAGGAGCCATGGCAGCACTATAACAATATAAATCAGAAGAGTACAGATATTTAGCAGAATGTTCAGATGGGATTCACAAGAAACTTTGTCCCTTGGGATTCAGAATATCTTTCCTCTGAGTTCTGAAACAGGGGCATAGTCAAGAAAGGGAGAAGATTCTTTGAGTCAGAGATTACCTGGGTCACAGAGATGCCCTGAAAACTCATGATATATATTAGAAAGAGCACTGGATTTGGGAAAAGGAATTCCCAATTGCAATCCTCTTTCTGTAATGCATTACCTGTGTGACTTTAAGAAAATCACTCAACCTCTCTGAGTCTGTCCTTTTATCCATAGGTTGCACCCAGATCTAAAAATTCCAGCATTCCCTTCCAATTCTAAATTCTACGATCCTAGAAGTTCAATTGCTACCTGGAACTTCCAGATGGAGACCACAGGTAGCTAAACCTCTAATATTTATTAGCTTCTGGGTCATGGTAAATCATTTTAATTTTCTGTGTCTCAGTTACTTTATCTATATAATTGGGAAAATGAAACCTGTAGTATCAACCTCACAGAATTTTTCTAAAAAATTAAATTTTATTAATATCTTTTGTTTTTACATTACTTAAATTTTTACCCTGTATCCCTCCTCCCAGAGAATCATCCATCCATATAACAAGGATTTTTTTATTCAAAAAAGAGGAAGTAGAGAAAAATAATCAACAAAACTAATTATTAATGTATTTAGAAAGTCTAAAAATATATGTTATCTTTCACCCCTGTGAACTTTCCACCTTCTCGAAAGAGTGGGATATGGGTAGGGATGATGGTATCTTCTTATATCTATTGATGTCAATTTTGTTTAATGCAATTTTGTATTATTTATTTTAAATTTTTTGTGATGGTTGTTCTTTTCATTTAGATTGCTTTCTTTGTATCAGTTAATGTGTTTTCATGCTTCTCTGTATTCATCATATTTTTCATTTCTTATAGCATAGTAGCATTATTGCAGAATTTTTGAAAGAATTTAATGAGAAAATGTGAATAGTGTTTTCCACACTTTAAAGCACTAGATAATTATCAGCATTGATCATTATTATTAACATATTAACAGAATTAACAGAGAAGAATAGAAAGAGTATTAAAAAGGAGAAAGTTCAGAAAGATATTACTGTTAGGTACAAAGTCCCTTTATGGGTAAAAAAAATATTGATTCAAGCCAAATTTAAAAGATTTCTTAATTGGGGAAAAAGGAAGAAGATTTCTGTAATATGTTTCTTCTGAATGGATACAGTCTTTTATATAAGACACAATCCCTGACCTGACTTCAGGAGTTCTAAGTATAACTGCAGAAACACACTAATATCCCCCAAATCAGTGACAGAACAAAAAAAGAACTTTTTTTTAAGGATGTGGGGGAGGAGAGAATGGATCTGTGTTTTCATTGGTGTAGGGCATTGATATTTTGGATTCAGGACTCTTTTATAGTGTTAAAACTTCTTATAATGCTAAAAATTATGGAAGAAAAAATATGGAAGCTCCTCCCAAAGAGTTTTTATTTATATGGGTTACATTTATTGGTATTTCACAGGTTAAAAATTATATCTTGCCATTATGGAAAAAACTAATTTTGATCTCATATGCCCCTGAAAGATTTCTGAATCCTGAGGAGAAAATTCCCTCCATCTATGAAGATCAATTGTTCTGCAGTTTCCAGGTTTAGACAATTTCCTGAGGCAAGAGGATAATAAGAATAGCTTGGATTTCTATGTCACTTTACAGTTTATAATCATTTTTCCCATTACAAACCTGTAAGGTAAGTTGTACTAATATTATCACCATTTTACAGATTAGGAAACTGAGAGATGAAAGAGGTAAACCAATTTATCTAAAACATATATACATGGTAGTCTGCATGCTTTAAAATATCACATAAATGTAGATGGATAATAATTATAAATAGTCTTACTTAAGCAAATCATTACTTAGAAATCTATTTTTCCCCTTCCAAGTCTGGAAGACTTCAGGCCTCCTAAGTAGATTGCTTCCTTCTAAAATCTTTCACCCTCCTGTCACCATCACTTTCAATCATTCTCCCTCCTGGCCGTCTTCCTCACCACATTCACACTTTCTTAGCTTACATTTCCTCCTGTTTAGAGTGCTACAGCCACTTTACCACTAAGACACTGACATGAATTCACCCACTTTCATAAGAAATATACAGGCAGTGTATTTCCATTTCATCAAGCTGGCCCTCAGCAAAATGATGACTTCTCCAAATTTGGTTTTAAGCCTATTGTTTCTGAATCTTTTACATCCTGGACAATACTGTTCATATCTCAAAGATGAATGAGAAGTTTGGAGAACACTGGGTATCCTGAGGATACTACCTGTCAAATACTATTCTCATGGGCGATACTAAATTAATAGGAATGATGATGATGATGATGGTAATGATAACATAAATGAAGAAGTCTTTATGTATGATTCCTCCCATAGGAACCTGCATTTCAAAAAGAGGAAAAAATCATATGATAAAAGAATAAATCTCCAATTTGAATTTCAGGCAGTGAAAGATAAATGTGGAGGGTAAACAGTCTTTCCCTAGACTTTGAAATCATATCAAGTAGCACCATAGTGTAATGGGAAGAGTTTTGTTAGGGGACCTCTATTCTAGTCCTAACTTTACAGAATCTCAAAGATAGAAGAGACCTCAGGGGAGGAATCCAATCCAAGAATCTCCCTGTACAACCTACCTGATAAGTGATCATTCAACTTTAACCTGAAAAATTCCAGCAAAGAGGAACCCATTACCTCCCAAGGCAACTCATTCTACTTCAACAATTTTACTTGCAAAATATTCCTTAGACTTAGGAGAAATCTGCATCTCTGCAGCTTCTATTCATTTCTCCCAGTTCTTCCTTCTGAGGTTAAGAAGTTCTATCCTTTTTCCATGTAACAATCTATCAAATGCTTAAAGAAGCATATATTCCCCTAAATCTTCTTTCAATAGGATAAGTATCTTTTTATTCTTTCAATTATCTAAGTGATCATCCTCTGAAAGATCTCCAGTTTCTCAATGTCTTTCCTAAACTGTAGAGCTAAAAATTTAAAACAATATAATAGATGTGGTCTGAGTAAGGGACAATACAGTAAAACAATCACCTCTCTACTCCTAGATATCATTTCTCTCTCTCTCAATGAAGACTTAAATTTTCTTGGTTGTCACATCAAACTCTTGATTCATATTGAACTTATAGTGCATGCTAGTTCCCAGATCTTTCTGAAACATTCTTCTCTCTAAGAATACTTTTGCTATAGATTTAAAAAAGCTCAAGACTTCATATTTATCCTTATTGAAATTTATACCATTAACTCAAGACCAATGATCTAGTCTGTGAAGATATTTTGGATCCTGATTCTGTCATCTGTGTTGACCATCACTCCCAGATTTGCACCATCTACAAATTTGGTGAGAATGCCATCCTTGATTCAAGTCATTCATAAAAAAATTAAATTGCAGAAAGCCAACCACAAATCTCTAGGGAATTATCCAAAGACTTCATTCCAATTTGACCTCTAATGACTAATGACTTGACTTTGGGTCATGGCCATTAAAATTATTCCAATCCCATTCAATTTTAATGCCATCTTGCCAACCTACCATCTTACATACATGACTAGCAAGGGGGACTTTGCTAAAATCTAGGTAAACTGCATCTAACAAAATCTGTCCCCTTCTCCCCCCTACCCTAATCTATCAGCTGGTAAGTGTCAAAACAAAAAGGAATTAAGTTATTATGGCATGATTTATCACTGATGAAGTCTGACTAGTTTTTTATGACCATCCATTCCTTTTCTAGTTGTTCATTATCCCTTTAATAAAATATTTTAGAATTTTGTCAAGAATCAAATTCAACCTTACTGCCCTGAAGTCTGTACACTATCTTCTTATTTCTCTTTTTTTCATTTTAAAGATTTCATTTATTTTGAGTTTTACAATTTTTTCCCCTACTCTTACTTCCCTCTCCCCACCCCCACAGAAGGCAATTTGTCAGCCTTTACATTGTTTCCATGGTATACAATGATCCAAATTGAATGTGATGAGAGAGAAATCATATTCTTAAGAAAGAAAAATAAAGTATAAGAGATAGAAAGATTACATAATAAGATAACTTTTTTCTAAATTAAAGGTAATAGTCCCTGTTCTTTGTTCAAACTCCACAATTCTTTCTCTGTATTCTCCATCACAGATACCCCAAAATTGTGCCTGATTGTTGCACTGATGGAATGACCCAGTCCATTAAAAGGTTGATCATCATTCCCATGTTGCTGTTAAGGTGTACAATGTTTTTCCTGGTTCTGCTCATCTCACTCAGCATCAGTACATTCAAATCCCTCCAGGCTTCCCTGAATTCCCATCTCTCCTTGTTTCTAATAAAACAATAGTGTTCCATGACATACATATGCCACAGTTTGTTAAGCCATTCCCTAATTGAAGACCATTTATTTCATTTCCAATTCTTTGCCACCACAAACAGGGCTGCTATGAATATTTTTGTACAAGTGATGTTTTTACCCTTTTCCATCATCTCTTCAGGGTATAGACCCAGTAGTGGCATTGCTGGATCAAAGGGTATGCACATTTTTTGTTGCCCTTTAAGCATAATTCCAAATTGCTCTCCAGAAAGGTTAGATGAGTTCACAGCTATCTTCTTATTTCTTGAAAATTAAGACAATATTCTCCCTTCTCTGGTCCTTTGAAATCTTTGACATTCTACATTGTTTTTCAAAAATATATGACAATTGCCCAGAATTCACATCAGTCAGTTCTTTCAGTTCTCAGGATATAGTTTTGGGGGTCATATGACCTGAATTCATCTTTACTCATCTTAGTGAGATTTTGGAGGGGGTTGTTGTTTGGCCATATTTCAATCATATTCAACTCTTTGTGACCCCTTTGGGGGTTTTCTTGGCAAAAATACAGAAGTTATTTGTAATATCCTTCTGCAACTCATTATATAGATGAGTAAACTGAGGCAAAAAGGGTTACGTGCCTTACCAAGATCACGTAATTAGTAAGTGTCTAAGGTCAAATTTGAACTCAAGAAGATGAGTCTTTCTGACTCTAAATCTGGTATTGTATCTGCTTTCCCACCTACTATATTGGGTTTCAACTATCAATTAGCCACTTTTGTTCTGTCCTTCCTTGTCCATTCGTTATTTTCTTTGACATTGAAAGCAAAAGTAATTTATGATGGTTTTTCTCCCTTATGAGTTCTATCATTTTTCCATCCATTCTGTAGCAAAAGCTCTATCCCTTCTTTGAACCTCCTCTTTCCCTTATCTCTGACATGAATTTGGACCCTTAGTTTCCCTATTCCCAAGAATGGAAGTAACTTTGTTAGATGATATCTAAAGTTCTAGGCTGTCACTTTCTATCACTTGGATAATTAAGATCACCTCTAGTCTAATCAATTAGCTGGCCTGTTACTCCTTCGGAAACTTTAAATGTCTCCTCTTTACCTATAACATATGACCTGTATTCTTTAGTGTGGTTCTCAAGAAAAAAATCTTGTCTGCAGCCAATTTTTCTAGTTGTTTTATTGTTCTTCCACTACCATGGATAAGGAGAATGGGACTAACACAAAGGAAACAGCCTACAATGAACATTGCCCCTTATCCCAATGCTTACCTTCTAAATCTATATTTCAAAATTTCCAAAAATGAGGGAAGCAGTAAAGCATAGTGGGAAGGTGTGATGTAGTTAGGGAGAGATGGATTTGGAATTAGAGGATCTGAGTTCAAATCCCAGCTCTATCAATTACTGAGTAAATTTGGATAAATTATTTAGCCTCAATTAGCCTCAGTTTCATCAATTATAAATTGAAGTGTCAGAATTGCTGACTTCTGTAAGTTTCCAAAGAGCTGTAGATCCATGATTTCATGACCTAAATTCAAGAAAACTAGATTTGATTTCTGGCCCAGGAATTTACAAGCTTTGTGACCTTGGGTGTTGTCTAGGCTCTCTAAGGCTCAATGTCCTCATCTAGAAAATAAGTTTACTTGTATTACCTATCTCAGAGGATTGATCCAATGAAAGGACTTCATAAGCCTAAAGTGTTATGTAAATGGGAGCTATTTTTATTATTAAGTTTTTATATAGTGAATTACCATCCTTTTGGTTAAATGAGACGCTGCCTCGTTAGTCCTTCCTCTTCTTTTTCAAATAATTCACTAGGGTTATAAGGATAGGAAGGTGCAGGGGAGACAGTCATACCAAGCTATGCAAACCCTTATTCACTTATTAAATACAATACCAGCCTTTTAGGGGTTCCCTGTGATCAGCAGCTGGCACATAAACCACTTGGGGTCACAGGATCTTTCTGAGACTTGAATCTCTCCCCCCTCCCTCTTCCCACCCCCTCCCCTCTCACTTATCCAGACCCCACCACCCCCCTGCAGGTTACATACTGTTTTTCTAAGAATAGCTTGATGCACACAGTTGCCATCCTAGATGATGGGAGTACAAATACATTCTGTGTTCATCATATCACATGGCTCTTTATATGATGGTCAATCAGATCAACCCCAGGGTTTGTGGAAACTGCTACAGTTGGCTGGGCTTCTATTGCTTCAATCTGATCCCATTTACTCCATCCCCTCCCACCCTGTAGCTCACAACTGAAATTGCTTTCCCCAGACTAGTACCAAAGGAATTTAATGAGGCATTGGAGAAGGAATTTAGTTAAAGGTGAAAGTATTTTGAAAAATATGAACCTCTTTAAATGTGGCTTTTGTGAGGGGAATCTCCATGTAGTCTATCCAATTTCCCCCAAACTTCCAGAGTTTCACCAAAGACACCAAGGTACCAGGCACCAAACAATCCTGACCATCTTTTTTTTTTTTTAAATATTGCTCTCAGGACAGCTAAGCGGTATTCTGGATAGAGTACCAGGTAACTCTGAACTCAAGAAGAGATGAGTTCAAATTCAGCATTGAACACTTAATAGCTGTGTAATGCTGGGCAAGTCATCTAACCCCAATTGCCTCCAAAGGCAGGGAAAATAATGCTCTCTCTAGTAAGGTGGAATGACTAAGTGTGGACCTTAGATTCAGGAAATCCTGGGCATTCACTGTGCCAATAAAAGTATACATCTATTCCCTCCTTAGCCCTCGACATAGCAAAATCTTTGAACTCTAACAGGCCTTCCCCAGAACTTTATAAATTAAATTACAGAGCAAAATCATGACTTTTTTAAAGCACAATTTTCAGATAGTTATTTGAACATTTATTCATTTTGGGTAATTACCTTAAGGAATGATTTCTATTTCAACTATTTCTAATAGAAGACCAAGCAGAAATGGATATCTTCTCATTCTGTCCCTTGGGCTCTGAAAGCCAATGGTGTCCCTGAGGGTGGAGATTCAACTGAGCATGGGGACCCCATTTGTATTTGCTTGGATGGAGTGGTCCTGCTTTGAATAACAGAGTAAATCAAAAGAAAGAAGAGAATCACTGACCCACCAGAGAACTGGCTGCTAATCAGTCATTAATTGGTGCCGCCCAGTAAGCTAGTACATTTGTTAGAGTGTGAGGTGATCAGTCTTAGCAGCCCATATGATATGTAAAAATTACAGGGACTCAGTGCCTCGGAAATGTACAGAGGAATGGAGTTGGGGGGGGGGGAGATGGAGAGCTAGATAGTCCTATAGGACTTTGATCAGCACTTACAGATCTTTCCAGTATTTGGAGCAGTTAAAGCCTCTATCTATATAAGATAGGGACTGGACTGAACCTAAGGTATCTTGGACTTTTTGGCCAAGAGGCATTCTCTCTACCAATGCAGGTCAGCAGCTTCTCTGCAGCTTGTCATCTTAGAGACTTGTCTAGAGTCAAGGCTTTAGGCTCTACAGTACTAAAAAAGTAAATGATCTGGCAAGGGTGATGGAGGGACATAGCTAGTAGGTGTCAGAACTTCAACCTTTCCTGCTACATGGCCATCTCCCTGATATGGGTTTTTTGTGTTACATAGAATTGATTATTTTTCAACCATCTTTTTTCATGTATAGACATAGGCCCTCCCAAGCTTAGATAGGAAGAAATTAAAATAAAAACATTTAACTCTATAAAGGACCTGGAATATCATCCAGAACAATAAGCTCACTGTACAAATGGGGGAATGGAGACTCAGAGATAGTTAATATTTCTTATTGCTATAGTGTTTTAAAATGCTTTCTCCAGTTTAAAAAAAATCCTGTAAAATAGATCATAGGAGTATTATGAAATGCCCTTTTGCAAATGAAGAAACTGAGGCCAGGAGAAGTTAAGTAAATTGCCCAAAGTCATTTAGCAAATAAGAACTAGAGTAGGAGACCTGGGTTTGATTCTAGTCTCTAAGTCTAGGACTCCTTCCATCGTGCAACACTTTTTCTAACAGAGTTGAAAGGAACACTGAAAGGTGTGGATATTATATTGGGAATCATGAGAGCAAGTGTTCCACAGAGTAGCTGTGTGACCTTGGTAAACTTTGAGGACCTTAAGTTCTTCATCTGCCATACAGGCATGATAACATCTGGATTAAAGAGTTTGAACTAGACAGAAAATAGAATCCAAAGAGGTTACATGGCATTCCTAAGTAATAAGTAACAAATGTCAGAACTGGGCTTCAAAGTCATGTCCTCTGACTTTAAATCCAAACTCTTACCACTAAAGTCCATATATTTCTCTCTCTCTCTCTCTCTCTCTCTCTCTCTCTCTCTCTCTCTCTCTCTCTCTCTCTCTCTCTCTCTCTCTCTCTCTCTCTCCCCAGTGAAGTGGATAGAAAACCTGACCTTGAGACAGGAAGATGTGAATCCAAATCCAGTCTCAGACATTTACTAACTGGGTGATGCTGGGCAAGTCACTTAACCTTTCTCAGTCTCAATTTCCTCATTTATAAAATGAGGAAAATAATAGAACTTATCTGACAAGGTTATTATGAGGATTAAATGAAATGTTTTTTAAAAGTGCTGAGCCTACTACTTGGCACATACTAGGTGAACATACACACACACACACACACACACACACACACACACACACACCCTGAAACATATATATAATATATATATATATATATATATATATATATATAATATTTACATTCCTCTCCCTTTTCTGTCTGTCTTACTCTTTCTCTTCTTTCCCCCATCCCTATTTCATCCACTCTCAAAATATAGTGGTTCTCCCTCCTCTTCCCATGATTCATCATATCGATGCAGTAGTTGTTGATGACAACTGATCAGTCTTTTGCCTAGCCACTGTAACTCTCTTGAGCTCAAGTGGTATGCCAACCTCAACCTCCACAAGTAGCAGAGATTGTGGTGCCCTACCATTCCAACCCCTTGACATTCTCAAATGGTTAAAGTTAAAAGTCAGAAATGAATATAGTTTTGTCTATGGAAATGAAACTTAAAAAGATGCAATGCTACCTGCCTTGCACTGAATAAACCCTAAGGACAACCAAGTCTTTCCACTTGCTCTGTATCTTCTGTGTGCTGTCTTTTTGTATTAGAATCTTAGTTCCTTGAAAATGAGGACTGTCTTTAATTTTATATCTGCACCCCTGGCATTGAATATAATGTTTGGATTATATGGAGCACTGAATTCTTTTTCATTCATTCATTCATTCATTCATTTATTATGTACCACCTTCCTCTGCCTTAGTCCTCTCAAATAATATTGGGAAGATAAGCATTGATAATAGATCTTAAAATGCATTGGAAAGTAAATGTATATAGAGTACAAATTTATGGGACTCTTCAAGAATTATATAAAAAGAACTAGAACTAGAGAGGAACTTTGAAGGAATATTTGTACCATTCCAGTTAACAAACAAAACCAGAGATCTGTTCTAGGTCCTGAATTGTTCAACATTATCATTGACTTGATTGAATGCATACATGACATGCTTATCAAAGTCTGAGGTGTCACAAATCTGAGAGGGATACAAATAGTGACTAAGAATCAAGGTCCAAATAAGATTTTAACAGGATAAAATGATGGATCGCATCTACTAAAGTAAAATTATTTAGGGACAAATATAAAGTAGTCCAAATGGGTTCAAAAAAATCAACCAAACAAATAAAACATAAGGAAGGAATGTCTAGATAATGTTATGTTAACAGTTCCTGAGGTTTTAGCAAACTATGATAGATGGTGATATTAATCAACAGTGTGGCAAACCAACCAGAAAGAATGAGCATAATTTGATGAATCTGGGATCTCGTCAATGTGAGTACACTCTAATTGTGCAAATTGGAATCCATTCATTCCTTCTCAGCCTGTACGATTCTTGTTTATATCATTTTATAAATTCTTAATAGAGTCTACCCAATGTATTGAGGGATTTTCTTGAGGTCTACTTACATAGCATCAACACCAGAGGAATATATGAACTGTTCTTCATTTATTCCTTGCTCTTACTACATGATTGACCCATCTTTTCTGGTCATATATCTCATTGATTATATTCTTTATGCCACTTCTCCTGTACAATTATTACTTGATGTAATATGTTGAAACCTACTCATGGCTAAAGTTATGGATTGTGTCTGGGTCAGACCAGTTACTCCAATGGTTTAGGTTCAACATTAGAACAAAAGGAGATATGAATAAGTTACTTGGCAGTTAATAGAAGGAGATATGCTTAGTCATAGCTAAAAAATTGTCTACAAGCATAAGCATAAAAGGCATCACAAGTTGATTCAAATGAGTGAAGCTCCCTTGCTTGCATTACCCATTATAATCTACCTTCAGAGAGCCAGCAAACCCTTGATCTAGTCCAGCATCACCCCCGATATTTTATAGATGTAGAAACTGAGACCAAGGGACATTGTAACTCCTACAAACAATTTTATAAGTAGGTTTATAGTGCAATATAATATCAGTGTTTCTTTTGGTTTTCCTGTCTCTCCAATTGCCAAGAACATGAAGTATTTGCTGGGTGAAATAGTTTTTGGATTCTTTTGGTCTCTTCCTTGTGACTACTCATTGATATTTGTAAAATTAATTTAGGACATAATTATAGTCTGTATCAAATTATTTTAAATTGAATAGAAACATAGTGCTCAGGAAAAGGAGAGTGGAAGTCCAGCATTTGAATCCAACCAAATCTCTAATATTTATTATATTTAGAAAATATTCAGAGAGGGATAATCTGGATGGTGAGAAGACTAGAAATCTTGACATATAGGAATCATTTGAATGAACTAAGCATGTTTAATATGGAGAAAGGAAGACTGAAGAAAGACATTTTGACTGTCTGAGCTTTTAAAGAAGGCAAAATAGGAATTGAACTTGATTCACTTGATCCTAGTGTTAGACCTAAAACCAATGGAAAGAAGTTGCAGAGGCATATTTCAATTTGACTTAAGGAAAAGTCTCCCAACAATTAGAATTACTCAGAGGAGAGAAAGGGTGCTTTGACAAATAGTAAGCTCCCAATCACTGAGTGTCACCAAGAAGAAATGGGATAAACTTTGGCCAAGTATGTTATATAGAATCTATTTTTATTCAATTATCTGTTGGGATAGGGTCCTTTTACTTCCATTCTCTAGTTTTGATATTCTGTGAAGGGACTCATTCAAAGATACTCAGAGAAGGAGATTCCTGAACATTTTATATAAGCTATTTTTTATTAGGTTCATGATACTGCTTCTACCAACAGTATGTAAAAATATGTACAGGCACAACAAGTGTCAGGCTCAAAAACTAACCACTTAATCTCAATCTGTGTGCAATCTTTGTAGGAAAAAAATGGAACTACTCTCCAATTTTTGAATCACTTCAACATCAAATCCAGCTTATTTGGATGAAGATGACTATGTTTTCCAACACCCAGATGCTTTTAATCATCAATAACATAACATGAGATTCAAAAATTTAAAAATCTATTCCTCTTTTGTCCAAAAAAGTGATGCCCACTTTCTATCACAGATGGAAATTCCAAGAGATACTTTAAATCTCAAATACCTCTCAAATCAATACAATACATCAATATCTTTAATGTTTAGGTTTGGTTTCAGGAGTCCTAGGACTGTACTGTTACTATCATTTCAATTCTTTGGCCCAGATTTTATAGCTATTCACAGGAGTTTGGCTATTTAGAATAGTTCATATGTGCCCTCCAGAATGTGTTCTCATTGTCCCTGCTCACTTACATGATTGAAATGTTCCTTTTCTGCTAATCTGGACAATTTTTATTTTTCTAAATATTCTTTCATTTCACTTGAATTTCTAGCAATATTATTTTAAGAACAACTTTGAGCAAATAAGCCATTTTTACTTTTATAAATATCCAAATTAATTACAAAAGACATATGAAAGAAGATGCTATCTGCATCCATGCAATCTGATAAATAAAAGTATGTATAGAATGATTTTACACATACTTGCATATATATATATAATATAAATATCATACACACATATATATACATATATATTTGTATCTAAAGGTAGCTTTCTTCTATGGTGGAGAGGAAAGAAAAAGAAAAAAGAAATTTATAAGAGATTTATTATATATTTATAAGGAATGGCAAATTGTACATAATCGATTTGAAGTTCCATGTGCAAATATCTTATTATATTATATTATAGAAATGCTTGTTTTATTCCACAAATTAAAAATTAAACAAAAAATTTAAAAAAATAAATGTTTCTTTTTCCTCATCAAACTTTTACAATGGCTTCCTAATGCCTATGTGTGAAGTTCTGACATTTAAAACCTCCAGAAGCTGTCAGTCCTAACTCTCCAATCTCCTGCTCCATCTTATCACTCCACTCTAGTCCACTGTTTTCACTGTCTTCCACAAAAGCCAGACCCTTTTCCAGCTCATACACCTTTGTCCAAACTCTCTCATCTAAAATGCCCTAATAATGCTATTTGACTAATTTGAATCCTATAGTTCTTTCAAGGTTTGGCTCAGGATTCATCTCTTCCAAAGAGTCCTCTTTAATTAACACAAGGTCTGTCCTCTACACTCTTCACAATT
Source organism: Macrotis lagotis (assembly GCF_037893015.1). Taxonomy (NCBI): domain Eukaryota; kingdom Metazoa; phylum Chordata; class Mammalia; order Peramelemorphia; family Peramelidae; genus Macrotis; species Macrotis lagotis. The sequence continues at coordinate 314,112,038 of NC_133658.1, forward strand.
TAGTTACAATTTCTTCTCAATTTATTTTCTTAAGTTGTTTCACATTTGTCTATCTTCTCAAACAAACAATTCATTTCCAAAGGGCAATGGCAAAAATCAAAGGAAAACTGAGACAAATGTTTGGTAAAAATATAACAAGGTTGATGGATGAAGGAGAAAAGGTAAAGCTACTTAACTCCTATTTGGTTTCTTTTTTCTTCTACAAAAGAATGATCCTCAGATTTAGAAGGATAGAATCAAGTGACTAACAAGGAATTGAAAACCAAGATAAGTAGTAAGATAATAGAACATTCTGCTGCCTTCAAAGAGTTCAAGGCACCAGGACCAGATAAGCAATATCCCATGGCACTGAAAGAATTATTTGAAAGCCTATAACATTAAAGAGAACATAGACTTGTCTTACTTGGTCCCAGAGGGCAGACCCAAACAGAGAGATAGATTGCAGTTCAAAATCAGTAGTCCTAAAAGAGATATACCCAAAAGTAGAAGGGCTTCTTGAGAGGAGAATCAGTTTCCAATCTCTGGAAGTCTTCAAGCAGAAGTCATAATACTGACAACTTCCCAGGGATATTAGTTTTCTCTTCAGGTAGGAGTTTGAATTTCGTGTCCAAGGTTCCTTCTAACTTGGAAGTTCTATGAATCTTTGGTCAGTCTTGTCATGTCTACCTTCAGGGCTTGCTTGTAGCTTTGGGCATTCTCTGAAAGGACCATGGATATACTTACACCATTTTATGAGGTTAGGAGAAAGCTGCGTAATACTAAATTGAAAAGGCTGGTTTTTCTTCAAATAGGAAAACAAGAATAGTTTTTTCTTTATGTCTTAGAAGTTACAAACAGCCTTGTGTGAAGGAATACTGAAGGTGAATTTCAAGCATATGCTTCAGGCTGTGAGAATAAGAGACAATCTACTTTAGCTCAGTGCTAATTAGCAGTCAGACCACTCTGTATATCTTGGTATGACCCCGACTGCAAATGAACATACACCATCTTGCTGGATAAATAAAGGACAAGAATAAGGTAGCTCAGAGCTTCAGCCTTAAATAAGTTATCTAACATCCCTCAGGTGTGGGGGGGAGCCTTTTTCCCATTCATCATCATCATCATTATTATTAATATTGTTGCTAATATTTTTAATTTTCTATTAATTTTTAAATCTAGAGATAGAAGGAATCTTAGAAGCCAATCAAGTTCAACTTCCTCATTTCACAAATGGGAAAACCATAGATAGGTTAAATAACTTGGTTACATAAATACTATATTGTATTTGTGGCAGGGTTTGAACTCAGATATTCTTGGCTTCAGATGCAATACCATATTCTCTGCTGCCCAATGCCAAGCTGACTTTATCTTGCAAAGTTATTGCTGATCTGAATTGTAAGAGGGAGTGTGTGTGTGTGTGTGTCTTGTTTTTGTATGTATGTGTGTGTATGAATAAGTGGTTTCTCAAGTCCCTTCTAAGTTTAACATCCTGATCTTCCCTAAATTCTGACTCTTAAGTGAAGGATATACCCTGAATTTTAAGCTCCAGGAGGGTAGGGACTGTTTCTTTCTGTAATATCTTTTCTAGAGTCCAAAACAGTATTCTATCCATAGTGAGTGCTTAATCAATGTTTGTGGGATAGAAATCACAACCTTCACTCCTGAGCTTCCTTTACTGACTCATTATAGATTCATCATTGTGCATTCATCGTTAACTTTCTTGAAATTACTTATGTATTATCTTCTGCCTATTCTACTTTTCAACATGGCATATTGCATAAATTTACTCCCATCCGTGTAAAGTAGAAGTTACTTTTTGTTTGACCTAAAATGAGAATGATACAATATAGTGAAAAATAAAACTAATTGGAACTTGAAAAAATGAATTGGTCATTTAATTTCCCTTTTGGAAAAAAAATAACACTGGACTAGATAATTTCTAATACCCCTTCTAGCTTCAATTCAGGTTTCAAGGGGGTTCCCAAGTCAGGATCTTGGAATAATCCAAGTCAGGAAGACATAGTAGCTAGATGCTACAGAGAATAGAATGTTAGACTTGAAATTGGGAATATTTGAGTTCAAATGCTACCTTAGACACTAGCTATGTGACCAATTAACCTCTCCTAGTCCCAGTTTTCTCATCTGCAAAATGAGGATAAGAATAGCACTTCTCTTACGAAGTTGTGAGGATCAAATGAGATAATACAAGTAAAGTAGCTGTTATAATCCCTTTTCAATTTCTGAATCCTTGTGATGGTGATATTAGATGGATGAGTCCTTTTGAGAAACATGAACCATGATTCATATGTACTAGATAGTACTTGTATTTATGAAATGGCTTCACAACAGTAGTCAAGGAGAACTTGATTTGATCATAGGATATGGATTCAAATCTTGACTCAGTCACTTACTACTACAGGTGCATACACTTATTTTCTCTGACCCTACCTTCTTAGTGATTAAAAAAAAAGTTGGACTTGCAGTATGAGAACATCTCTCTTACACTAAGATGCTGTCTGCCATTTTCTCCTCCTTTATTCATGTTTTACATGAAGAAATGGCCCTTCTCCAAACTCATCTAGTGATCCATTTCCATCCTTTCTTTCCCCAGTGACAGCCACTTCTATTCTATCATCTCCACTGTTATTTATCAACCTCTCCAGATCTAATACCTGCTTCCTTAATACTTAAAAATGTCATAACTCCCTCCTATCCTCAAAATAACTTCTCATTTGATCCATTCATTCATTCCAGCTAATTATTATCCCATATTTCTCCTGCCTTTTGAGGTTAAATCCTTTAAGAAGATGATCTACAATAGATATTACCCTTTCCTGCCTTCTCATGATCCCAAATCTCTGATTCAGCTTCATCATTCCAATCTAAGCCAAACTAATACATATATATATATATATAGATAGATAGATAGATAGAGAGAGAGAGAGAGAGAGAGAGAGAGCACTCCAGATGTTTCAGGTACTAGAGATACAGTACCTGGGGATGCAAGCTATGAGGATACAATTAGCAAAAAAAGATAGTCTCTGCCCTCAAACAAGAGGGAGACAACCCACAAAAGAAGGCAGGAAAACAGGATGACTGGGGTGGGATGGGATACAATGGCTCATTTTGTTCCAGGGAATTGAAACCAGATAGTGCAGCAGGTGCAAAGTGAAGTCAGCTGAGAGTTCAGTTTCTGCCCTCTATAAAGGAAGGCATTGGGAGATATTTGGTACTCCACCATACAAAGGTCTTCAAATGTAAGGAAGAGGAGACTGTGGGAGATGGAGCCAATTCTCTCTTATGAGATCTCAGGCAAGTCACCTAAATCTCTAGGACTCAGTCTCTCAGTATATAAAATGAGAGTGTTAAATTAGTAATCTCTAAAGTCCTTTCTAACTCTAATTCTATAACCTACTTTGTACAACTCACTATGCCAGAAGCTGGGGATAAGGGTGAGGAGAAGAATTCAAAATTTTGATAAAAGTGTGGTCTTTACTTTCATTGACCTTGCAATCTAATTTTTTTTGTAAATTTACACCACAGAATAAAAGCCCTTCAAAGTTAAATCCAAAATTTACCTATCTTTCCATCTAATATCCCCAATAATTAGTTATCCAAGTTCTACCTAAAGATTTCCAGTGTTGGGGAAACCTACCATTTACATAGGCAATCCATTCCAATTATAGACATTGGAATTGCTCAGAGTTATCGAGAGCTATAATATAAGGCAGAATAAGAGTCATAAGAAAGGATAAAGCAAACTTCTATTGTATGGAGTGGTGAGGTGGGAAAAATAGAGGTGCTGTTTGAAAAAGAGATCACTTCTGGATGAGGGGATTAAGAAAGACTTCTTGTTATTCAGTTATTTTTAGTTATGTTTGACTCTATCCCACCCTATTTGATATTTTCTTGGGAAAAAATACCAAAATGGTTTGTTTCTTTCTCCTAATCATTTAAACAGATGAGAAAACTGAGGCAAACAGGGTTAAGTTACTTGGCTAGGGTCATAAAGTAAGTGTCTGAGGCTAGCTTTGAACTCAAGTCTTCCTGACTTCAGACCTGCCATGCTTTATGTACCATACCACCTAGGTTCTCAAAGACTCCTTTGAGAAAAAAAAATTGAGTGGATTCTTGAAGTGCAAGACTTCAGTAGGGAAAGATTTCAGTGCAAAGTATTCCAGGCATAATGGACAATATGGGTAATGACATATCCAATCCAATGTGATCCAATATAGCAAGTTGAGTTTCTGTATTTAATCTTTTAATTTAATTTAATATAGGAACAGTGCTAGGTACATATTTTTATAGAAACAAAGACAAATATTTTTAAATCAGTGGCTGCCCTCGGGGAGCTTGCATTCTATTATTTATTAAAGTATTTTCTAGGCACTATTGCTGTATCCCAATTATAACTTATAGATGAATTCTCTCCAAGACAACCCTCCAAATCCAGAGCATTCGATTAACACTCTGTAAAATGCTTTATCCAAGGAGGATAGGTCAAGAAAGAGAACACATAGATTTTGGAGATGGCAACAAAAGAAGCTATATTACTATGCTCATTTAGATCTGTCTGTCAAGGCTGCTTCTTCCAGGAAGTCTTTCCAGATGAATTGGACTGAGTAGAAATTCTTTTCTCTTCCTATCATTTGTTCCAACAATGATGTGAGGAAAAATATAGTGGAAAAAACAATGAAAGCAAAATCAGTAGACTGCCCCTTATTAGATGTGTGATCTTCTCCTCTGTGGGCCTCTATTTCCTTATCTGCAAAATAAGAAATCAGTTGGACTCTATCATCTATTTCTAAAGTCCTTCCTGGTGGTGACATTGTATGATTATGACAATATTCACACCAAATCTACAATGTCAAGAGAAAGAGTTAGGGAGCTGGGGGTAAGGATGGCAATGAATTATAAGAGAACAATAAGAACAATAGACATAACTGCAAAGCAAACTCAGTCCCATTCTCAGTGTGGCTGAGGATGCCGGACTTCTCTGCTAGTGGATTCTAGCAGGGCAAGACAGCTGGAGCCTCCAGATCAGTCTCTTAGAATGTCTGTTGCCTCCAGGCACCTTCTAGTCTTTGGTCTTTTGTTTTGAACTCTGAGAAAAAAGAGAAGAAATTATTTTTCTCCTAAATCCCTTTGGCCTCTCCTCCCACTTGGCATATCTCTGGTCTAATCCACCTCCTTGCTGAGTTGACTCTGCATGGCAGCTAACCTGCTGCTTTCCAAAAGGGAAAGTTTTAAATATTGAAAGGAATCATGTTATGGCTAGAGGCAAAAAAGGGGTTTAGGAGACCAAAGTACTGATTAAATACAGTTAGCACTAGGACTAAGGTGGCAGCTGCCCACACAGGTTCCTGCCAAGCAGGTCACATTTACTTTCTGGGCAAAGCAATCTCTGAGACCTGGTTCTTTGTCTCCTAAGGGCAGCCAACCCTCCACCCCCACCCCACCCAAGAAATCAAAAGCCTTAATAACAATACCTCATCTTTATGCAGCACTTTCAAAGATCTTCCTCATAACCACCCTATGAGGTATTATTATACCTATTTTTACAGTTAAAGAACCTGGGTCTTAGGGAATAAATTCATTTGTCCAGGGTCATATGGATAGAAACTGCACCAATGTGGTCATCAAGGTCTTTAGAAAAAAATGGAGACATGACTTCCCACATCTCATCCTCTGGGCTCTGGTAGGTTTTTCCCTCCCCCAATCCTCCTGCCCACTCAGTCAGTCCCCGTCCTCCTGCCACTCACTCATAAAGGTTTAGTTTCCTGGTTTAAAGGGGGTTTATGCAGCCCCCTGCCAGCTCCCAGCTGCCACCTTGCTGAATATAAAACTTCATACTGCAGGGGGCTGTTGGGGCGGGGGTGGTGGTGTTCCCACCAAAAGGACAGCAAATTCACACATCAAAACTCATGTTCACCCATAGTACATATTCTCCAAAAGACTAGGCTCATAAAAGGTTAGCAGTTCTCTCTCTACCACTGCCCCTGGCCAAGTCTACAGAACATGATAAGAAGCCTTTGCTTTGGTCTTTCCATCATAATGCATGAGCCCCATTGGTTTAAACAGGTTGTATCTGCTGAGAGCAAATACAAAAGAAGACATAGTGTTGCCTCTGGGATTTTTTGGAGGTGCCACCAATTAAAGATAGAATTTTGGGGAGAAATGAGGGTCACCAAAATATGAATGAATTCACATGCTCTCTAAGATTTTAAAACTGCTCAGAATTTTATTATAAAATATAGAAAAGTAAACTGATTAAAAAACTTTTCCTCATGATCATTGTTGGAGGGGTTGTGGGAAATCTGGGACACTATTACACTGTTGGTGGAGCTGTGAACTCATCCAACCCTTCTGGAGAGCTATTTGGAACTATGCCCAAAAGGCAACAAAAATGTGCATACCCTTTGACCCAGCAATACCACTACTGGATCTATACCCTGAAGAGATGATGAAAAGGGATAAAAACATTACTTGTACAAAGATATTTATAGCAGCCCTGTTTGTGGTGGCAAAAAATTGGAAATCAAGTAAATGTCCTTCATTTGGGGAATGGCTTAGCAAACTGTGGTATATGTATGTCATGGAACACTATTGTTCTATTAGAAACCAGGAGGGACGGGATTTCAGGGAAGCCTGGAGGGATTTGCATGAACTGATGCTGAGTGAGATGAGCAGAACCAGAAAAACACTGTACACCCTAACAGCAACATGGGAGTGATGTTCAACCTTGAAGGACTCACTCATTCCATCAGTGCAACAATCAGGAACAATTTTGGATTGTCTGCAAAGGAGAGTGCCAGCTGTATCCTGATAAGGATCTGTGGAATTTGAACAAAGTTCAAGGACTATTCCTTTAATTTAGAAAAAAACAGATATCTTATTGTCTGATCTTGTCACCTCTTAGACTTCTCTTCTTTAAGGATATGATTTCTCTCTCATCACACCCAATTTGGATCAAGGTACAACATGGAAACAAAGCAAAGACTGACAGAGTGCTTTCTGTGGCGGGGGGGAGGCAAGATAGGGGGGAAAACTCTAAAACTCAAATAATATCTTTAATAAAAACTAATTTAAAAAAAACCTTTTCCTCCCAAAGGGTCAACAAGCACTTTAGGAGAGGGTGAATAACAAAAGGCTAGGCACAGTTGCTTGGTAGACAGAAACAGAGAGATGGAGACAAGGAGAGGTAGGGATAAAGAGAGAACTGACTAGGCTGGGGGTGGGGGTGCAGATCAAGATGGAATGGGGGAGGGGGACTTGGCTTAATCTGGCTACATGGCAAGGGGGGAGCTCATGGTTCTCCATGTGGCCTAAGAAAGAACATGAGAAAAACCTATCCTGATAGATGGAAGTTAAGAGTCAGAGAAGAAAAAGAAAAAGAAGGGATGGTGTTTCCTTTTAAATATCCTTCTGTAGTAGGTTGGACAAGGGGTGGTGCTTGGGGAGTGGTCTTGCACCTTGGCCCATGTATCTTCCAATGGCAAGCTATGTATTGTTCCTTCCTGTCCCAAGGTGCTCAACCCCCAAATTCAACATGTCACTTCCTGTCTGGCCATCATCTATGACCAGGTTAGGTGAAAGGGAAAATAGGAGATAGGATGCAAACAACTGGGATCAGTTTGGTCTCAAGAGCAAACAGCCTTCCACAATTCACAAGATATTAACAGCACTGAAAAATTACAGAATTTGTTTTTGCTACATTCATAATTCTCTGCATCAATAATACCTCCTCTTGGGAAGCCTGGAAGATAACAAATGCATGAAAGAGAAAATAAGGGATTATGGTAACTAAAAACTCACATTCAAATAACATTTTATAATTTAAAAGCAATGGAAATGAATGCATCATATATTATGGGAAAAGAAGGTAAGATTCAGAATCAGTTCATCTGAGTTCAAATCTCACTGCCTATGTGTCTTTGAGAAAATGGCAACTTCTCTGGACCCAAATAAATGAGGGAATTTGGACCCCTAAGGCTCTTTCAAGCTTTGAATCTCCAATTTAGTAAATCATTTGAGTCTTAAAACAACATGACTAGTATTACCACCCTCATAAGGCAAATGAAAAAACTGGTATAGTGCATAGAGTCTGTATTGAGAGTCCTGGATTCAAATCTTTCCTTAAATATTGGGGTAAGTTCTCTGAGCTTCTGGACAATGAAGGAAAATGCTTGGATTCTATGATCTCTCAGGTCCTTTCCTGCTCTCAATTTCAGTTCACAATCTCAGTAGCCAAGGTTACTAAAAGGCAGAGATAGGATTGGTTCTCTGCCTTCTGGTTCCTTCAGCTTCCCAGGATTCTGTAGAACTACTCTCACAATTAGGTACAAACTTCTATGAAGTAGCCATATGGGCAGGGCTGTCAGCAGAGACATTATGCAGTCTACATAGTCTGCAGCAGCTAGAGTTCATTAATGTCTGGAGACCATAGGCATTGCCCTCTGCCCTAGGATACAGGAAGGGACTAATGAATTTAATATCTTTCATCTCTTAATGGTTTCATAGTGGAGGCTTAAATGGAGGTGGCTACAGTATTAGAAAATTCAATTTGACAATTTTTTCCCAGAAATATGAAGAATACATGAGAAAATGTCAATCCCTGACTTGCCATCCTATAAGGAAGTTTGTTTACATATGTGAGTCATATGTTTCTGGGTTTAAATCTCAGTTTGACCTATACCTTGTATTACTCTGATAGTTGAGTTTAAACTCTCTGAGAGTAGGGATTATTTAGTCTTTGCCTTTCTTTGAATCCCCCAGAATTTTGCACCAGTGGCCTGGAACAAAGTTAATATTTTTTTATGTTTATGTTTAATATTTATTTATTCTCATTTTGTACAAATAATGTTTTTCTATACATTAATATTCTTGTTTAAGAGTAAACAAAATGCCCCCTCCTCCCAAAAAATATTGACTCGCTTGAGCAATAAAGTAAAGGGCAGAGAAAAAAATTAAAATTAAAAAAAATAATAGTAATAATTGTAGGTATGGCCAGGTGGCACAATGGATGGAGCACCAGCCCTGGAGCCAGGAGCACCCAAACCCATATCCGGCTCTGTACACCCAATAATCACCCAGCTGTGTGACATGCAAGCTACCCCCAACCCCACTGCCCTGCAAAAAACAAAAAAAAAGAAAAAAACCGAAATAAAATAAAATAGTAATAATAGTAGGGGTGGCTGGGTGGCAGACAGAGCATTGGCCCTTGAGCCAGGAGCACCTGGGTCCAAATCCAGCCTCAGACACCCAACGAGTTAACATTAATAAAGGTTTGCTACTATTTAAGGTGACAATATCTCCTCACCTGAAAATGAAAGGGCTGGACTAGGACTAGATAGATAATCAATAAGGTCCCTTTCAATTCTAAAATCAAGAATAAGACTAGAAAACTGTGTGGTATGGAATTTAAGTGCTGTAGAAAAGATGGCATAGGTTGGAGTTATCAGGAAAAGTTTCTTGAAAAAGAGCATATCTCTCTCTCTCTCTCTCTCTCTCTCTCTCTCTCTCTCTCTCTCTCTCTCTCTCTCTCTCTCTCTCTCTCTGTCCCTCTCCTCCTAATTCTCTCCTTCCCTCCCTCCCTCTCTTTTCCTGACAAAATTAGAACAGGTAATGACTTTTTTTTAACTTTAGATACAATTATATCCTCCAAAAAGTGGAAGAAACAATGAAAGGAATTGCTATTTTGGACCCAATACTCTTCAACAAGGAGAAACTGGATAAGAAAGTAAAAATGGTGAGACTCTTGCTGGGAAGTGACTATTCCATCTTAGAATTTGTGAGAGTTGATTAGAAAGCCAGGAAAAAATTAACCTGGGTGAGCAGATTTCAAAATATTCATAGGAAGGGTAGGCAGGATCCTATGTCCCAATTTTTATAAAAAAAAAAATCACCTCAGTCAGGAGGGTGGGATAAATCTCAAGTGAAATTTCAAAAAAACTAAGAGAAACAATTCTAATAAATAAAGGGGGGGACCATCTAGCAAAATAGATTTAAGTGCATAGGAAACAGATTTTTTTAAAAATTATATATAATTTATATCCATACAAAGCATCCATCTCACTGCACTAGTCACATTCAGGAAGAATAACCCTGAAAAACCACTGTTCTTGGGCAGTTCATTTGCTCCCACACACACACACACCCCCAGCAAAAAATTGGATTCCACCTAAGGCCCTACCATTAGGAGTCGATTCTTGAATTATAGCCAAATACATGATGTGAAGGGCCTGCAGTCCCCAGGTCAACTCAATATAGATTTGTCTCTCATCAAGGTGGAGATTTGAGTAGATCCCAAAGTGAATCTGTCTTAGGATAACTTATTGTCAGAGATCATATTCAGAATTTATAATCTGCATGAAACCAGTTGGGACTGGTCAAAGTCTCTGAAGACTTGGGGAGTAATATCTCAGTCTTTATTTCCCAATTTGAGTTTTCCTTTGGAAACACTGTCTTGTATGAGGACTATGCATAAAGTCTAAGGATACAGTTTTCTCTGAACTGCTCTATTTATCATTGGGTATTTCTTCCTGGTTACTACTCTAGCTATCACATCTTGATGGGAGGACACTGATGAGTATATTTTATATGTTCAAAATTGAGCATTTAGAATTATTTCCCCCACTACACAATCAATGCCTGGAAGAATGTTAGGGTGAAAACTGGTCACCCTACTTGTATTTTTTAAGTTTGAGTCTTGTGAAAGATTTTTTAATGCATTTTTACTGTTAAAAAATACACAGAAAAATATGGATTCCATAACAAAAAATGAAAATAAAAATAAAAGTATATATATGTGTATATATGTGTGTGTGTGTGTGTGTGTGTGTGTGTGTGTGTGTGTAAAATGGAAAGATTTACTGAAAGTAATACAGAATAAAGCAAATAACTCCAAGAAAACAATATACATAATGACCACACTAATGTAAATGGAAAGAACAATAGCCACAAAACAATAGAAATATGTTGTAGAATTCAAAGAACAAGCATGGCCACAAAGAAGAGATATGAGAAGATAATTACCCCTCCTCTTCTGCCCCCTCTCCATTTACTGCTTTATAGAGGTGTGAGGTCCACGAGTGTAGAACAGCACACATATTTTCAGTGTGGGGGACTGATGCATTAATCATTTTTTCTGGGGGTTTTCATCTTTCCCTTTTTCTTTTTTCCCCTAAAATTAAAAATAAAAAATTGTAAAAGGATGGCACTCTGGGAGGGATGAGTGGGAGGCAGGTACTGGGAGAAACTCAGGTGTTGTAGAAAAAAATATCAGTAAAAATGAATTTTAAAAAGCTATATACAGAAGACAGAATCAAGAGTGGGTCACAGAGGTAAAAGAATGACATGGACCTACAAAAATGCTAAGGCTGAAATGAACTGAACCTGGCTAGGGATGTTAAGAGCAAGAATTGGAGAGCATAGTAATATTGAGAATAAGCAGAACTTCAAAGAAGACTGCTAAAGTAGAGAGTCTGGGAACTTTTGGGAGAAGTGACCTAAACTAAACACTTGGGATGGTTGAAATAATAGAAAGAACTGATGATAGAGAGAATGCAGGGCTATTTAACTCTTATTTTGCCTCATATCTCTGCCAAAAAGGATGATCTTTGAACTGGGAAAAGTAGAACAAAAATAAATAAGAATTGAAATCCTGATAAGTAGGGAACATAGTAAAAGAGCACTTGACTGCCTTTACCCAGGGCCTCCTTGTCACTAGGTCCTTATGACCTACATTCCAAGGTACTTCAAGAAATAGTAGATGCGAATGCTAAGCTACTTTTAGTCATCTGCCAAAAAACTATAGAGAATAGGAAAAGTGGTATAAGATGAGTAGACAAATATTTTCAAAAAAAAAATTGAAAAAAGAAGATGAGAGTGGAGGTCAATGAGCTGAGCTTCAATTCTTAGCAAAATTCTAGAATGCTTTATTCAAAGGATCAAGAATAGGTCTTGGGGCAGCTAGGTGACACAGTGAATAGAGCACCGGCTCTGGAATCAGGTGTACCTGAGTTCAAATCCAACCTCAGACACTTAATAATTACCTAGCTGTGTGGCCTTGGGCAAGCCACTTAATCCCATTGCCTTGCAAAAACTAAAAAAACTAAAAATAAAAAAAAAATAGGTCTTGTCAAACTAACTCCATTTCCTTTTTGAAAAAAGAAACTATAAAACATAGTTAAGGTAGACAAAATAACAACAACAATAATAATAAACATTCATCTAGCAATTTTTGGTTTTTAAAACACTTTACATACATTATCTCATTTGATAAAGTATGTGCAGAGGTAGTTTACCCAGACTTTAGCAAAACAATTGATGAAAGATATCATTTAGAAAAGGTACAATCCAATCATGCCCAAATAAACAAAATAATCATTTTCTACAACCTTTTGGGGGGGGGGGGTGGAGGAGGACAGCAGTGGAGAGTTAACAGACCTGAAGTTTAGAAGACTCATTTTACTGAATTCAAATCTGACTTCAGATATGTACTGGATGTGTGATCTTGGACAAGTCATTTAACCGTGTTTGCCTCAAACTTCTCATCCATAAAATGATCTGGAGAAGGAAGTGGCAAAGAAATTCTTTTTTTTTTTTTTGCCAAGAAAATCTTAAATGGGGTCCTGACAAGTTGGACTCAAATGATTAACAACAAACTTCTTTATCCTTAAAACCTAAGAAGGGAATTTTACATGAGATATAAATTAATACAGCTTAATTAACAAGAAGACATAACCACTCTGTAAAAGGTAAAAATTACTTTAACTTCACATAATTTTAAAACTAAGAGCTTTTGCTCAGGATCCCTATTTACAATTTACTCCATAAACCTCTCTCTCTCTCTCCCTCTCTCTCTCTCTCTCTCTCACTCTCTCTTTCCTTATTTCTTCCTCCTGACTTCACTGTTTTCCTTTAAATCTCAACTAAAATCTCACCTACTTTAAGAAACCTTTCCCAATGCCTCTTAATGTTAGTTTCCCTCTGAGGTTATCTCCAATTTATCCTGTGTGTGTATACATATGTGTATATATTGCTTGTTCACAGTCTTTTACATGTTGTCTCTACCTTTAGACCCTGAGTCCTTGAAAGCAAGGATCTACTTTCACTTTTCTTTGTATACCTAGCCCTTAGTGCATTGTCTAGTACTTAGTAGATCCTTAACAAAGGTTAATTGATTTGATTTGACTTAAGTACAGTAAGTACAAGTAAGAAAGTCTGGCAATAGTAATCCAAAATGCCAATGATCCTGCATGATCCCACCATTCAATAAGAACCTTGAAAGAGAAAGCAGATTCTAATTCTTCCTAGCCTGATGGAAGAAAAGGAAGACAGGGAAATGAAGGAATTTGATAGGTCTGAAGGCAATGCTATACATGTTGCTCAGAACCATAGAGCAGAGAAAAAAGCAAGATGATACAGTCACAAACACATGAACAAAAATGCTACTGATGACCCTGTTATGGGCATTCTTCTCTCAGAGAGTTTACTCAGGGCAGGGATTCAGGACCTGTCAAGTCTTCAAATGGGAGAAAGCCTGAGGATGCCAGTTGCCCAATCTCAAGAGAGTGAGAATCAATAGACAAAGAGAGAGGTCAAAGGTTGAATGACTAGGAATATGAGAGAAAAACTAAAACATTAAAATATCAAGAGAGAATCTTAGATTAAAAATCTAGTGCATAAACTTAAAAACCATCAAAGAGAATCCTAAAAACAGAAAGAATAATTAAAATATCAAAGAAAAACCAAAATACTTTGAACAAATGCTATCAGTTGTTAGTGGATATTATTTCATTATTATTATAAATTATTATTTTGCCAAAAACTGTAATTTCCTCAGTATTGGGGGCTTATATGCATAAGGTCCACTCCTAATACAGTGAAAAAGTTTCCTGGTATACTGATAGGTTAAGGGATATGGTAGTTACATAGTCAGTATGGGTCTCATGAAACTTGAACCTGAATCTTCTTGACTCTGAGGCCAGCTCTTTATCAACAATGTCATGTCACTTCTCAAATTCAGTAATATGAAGAAAAATGAACCCTATTACTCCCCAAAGGACACAGAAAAATAGCAAGAAACTCCAAAATGCTTCAAAAACAAAATAAAACCCTTAAAGGAAGGAATTAGGAATGAATTTAGGTCAGAAATAAGAACTAGCTATGTAGAATTTTAAAAAAATATAAACAAACAGCAGAACTGATGGGGGGGATTGAATATATGACAGAGAATATCTTCAGAGAAGTTGAAGCTCTAAAACAGAATAAGAAGCTAGAAGCATAAAAATACTTATGTAAAGGAAAATTAGGCAGAAAAGAATCAAAAGGCAGAGAATACATGATTTCTTTACAAGCCAAAATAAATGACCTTGCAGGGAAGAACACAAAGTTAACAAGGATAAAAGATCTCTCAACAAGCACATGACAAATCAAAAATCTTGAATACAACAATGTAAAGATTAATGCATAAAAACTTCAAAAACTTCTAAATACAAAAAAGCAGCAATTAAAAAATCTGAAGATTTCTAAGAGAAAAAAACCCACACAACAAACTTCAAGACATTTATTGGTTAAATTTAAAGATTTCAACAACAACAACAAAAAATTGCCAACATCCAGGAGAAATAACTTAAAGGCAATCAAAATAACACAAGATTATTCTGCATCCAGGAGGAAATAAAGAGAATATTTCAAAATGGAAAGAGCTTAAGCTGCAACCCCAAATGACATATCCTAAAACCCTGGGGCATTTGAGGCACTCCTGAAGACAGAATAAATGAAACACAAAACATAGGTGAGCTGATTATCTGATTTTTCAGACTCAAACCTCCAAACAACAGAAGGAAGCATAAGAAAAGTAAATAAATATAATTGGCAAGAAAAGACTAAATCAATGAAATCAATTTTCTCGCGTTTATAGTTTTAATGTTTTGTTGTTATGCTAATATATTATTAGACATAAAAATAGACATTTATTTTAAGCATTTTTATTAATCTTTTCTATTACCCAACTCTCCACTGAACAAATTTTAAAAAAAACACTAAATGAATTTTTACATATTTAGTTATTGCCATAACAGTCATGTCCTAAACTGTATGTCTCCTTCTGTACCTTTAGTTCTTCACTTCTCTGTTGGGGTGTAAGGGGCAACTTGTTCCATCTTCATTCTTCTGGACTCTGGTTTTTCATCCTGCTAATCAAAGTCTTAAGTTTTGCAATGATAGACTATTATTCTCATCATATAAATTGTTCTAGTTTCGATCACTTCACTCTGCATCAATTCATAAAGATCTTTACAATTATTTCTGAATTTGTCCATTTCATCATTTTATGGCACAATAAAATGCCATTGTATTCATATGCCACCATTTGTTTAGCAATTCCCCCACCAAAAAAAGGGAATTTCTGCTCAGTTACCCATTTGGAAATCCCTGGCAAAACACTATTATAAATATTTTTGTACATGTTTATCCTTTTCCTCTTTTGTTGATAATTTCAAGGACCATAGGTCTAAAGTGTCATAGCTGGGTCAAAGGATATGCATACTTTAGTAAATTCCTAGGCAGAATTCAAAAAATTTATTTTTTTAAAGACAAAGTATAGAGAAATGTAGATTAAATAATAGAACAAAAGTATTTTGAATTGGTGGAATAGCTGGGCCCAAAGAGTTCGTATTATGGTTTCATATCAATTGAATTGAAAGATATATCCCCCACCACCACCAGTGGATTGCCCTAGGGATCTATAACTAACCCTGTGCCATTTAACATTTATTAATGATTCGGATAAAGTTATAGCTGCTATGCTTATCCAATTTGCAGATGACACAAAGCTCTGAAGGGTAGCTAGCCCATTAGAGGACAGAAACAGTATCCAAAAATATCTCAACAGGCTAGGATATTGGGCCAAAATCAATAAAGTAAAATTTAATAGGGACAAATGTCCTATTTAAGGAACATAAACATAGCTCCATAGAGATAAAAGGGACCTCAGTGGCCATCTAATCTTACTGCCTCATTTTACAGATGGCATAATTGTGACCCAGAGAAATTAAGTGATTTCCCCAAGGTCACATAGGTATAAGGTGCTCAGAGGCAGAATTTGAACTTAGGTCTTCTGACTTCTATAGAGCTAGTACTCTTTCCAGTCTTGCACAAATTTAAATAATCTACCTTACAAATGCAAAATGGGGATTTAACCTACCAAACACTTAATCTAGGGGGCAGAATCAAGACAGTGGATTAAAGGCAAGAACTCCTTCAAGCTCTCCTCAAACCACTCCAAATACCTTTAAATAATGACTCTAGCCAAATTCTAGAGTCACAGAGCCCACAAAAAGACTGAATGGAATAATTTTCCAACCCAAGACAACTTGAATGATCTGCAGGAAGAGTCTTTTACACCAGGTTAGAAAAGGCTCATAGTGCACTGGCAACTAATCTAGGAATAGTGTGCAGGGCACTTGGGTACTTGGGGATGCCTGGGTCCATTACAATGGTAGCTGTTTTCAGACTTCTCAGTCTGGAGATTGCCAAGGACAATTGGGAAGATCATCAGAAAAACTCTGCTGCACCAGAGTGAAAGGCAAGCCAGTTCAGTGCAGGTCTCAGCACAGACCCTGCCCTCCACCCCCATCCCAGGGACCAGGAGCAGGGCTGGAGAGCCACCTGGCAGCTACTTCCAGAGTGCTCATTCCACAATGATAATGAGGTCAGGGGAGATTGCCAATATCTCTTTGCTATCCCTGAGAAAGGATTCTTTTGCCTTGCCCCCTACTCAGATTCAGGTCAAAATCTGGGTCCCCAATCTCAGAAAAAAGAGTGGAAGCACAACAGAGCTCACAGTTTTCAGTGGAGGTACCAGGGCAAATGGAAGTGCTTGTGATCATCCAAAGACTAGAACACAGACCAGGAGAGCAGTCAGAGCCTTTCATGAGACTTTGAAGGAATTAAGGTCCCTGGGGGGGGGGGGGTGTCCTGGAAAATAGCTGTAAAGCCCTCAAAAGTTTTGGACAGTATGTCTTCCACCCTGGAAGCAGAGCCCCACCTTAACAAAGAGTTAAAATCAAGTTATATTCTGGGGAAATGAGCAAACAACAGAAGAAAAAAAATCTGACCCTAGACAATTATTTTAGTCTATGAAGGATCAAAATACACAATCAGAAGAGAACAACATCAAAGCTCCTATGTCCAAAGCCTCCAGGAAAAGACATGAATTGGTCTCAGGCTATGAAAGAGCTCAATAAAGATTTTGAAAATCAAATATGGGAGGTAGAGGAAAACTTAGGAAGAGAAAAGAGAGTGAAGCAGGAAAACCATGAAAACCAAGTCATAAGCTTTGTGAATGAGATATAAAAAAAAATACTGGGAAAAAAACTTCTTAAAAACTGCTTTTGGTCAAATGGAAAAAGCAGTCCAAAAGGTCAATGAGGAAAAGAACATCTTAAACAGTGGAATTGGCCAGATGGAAAAGGAGATACAAAGCTCTCTGAGGAAAATAATTCCTTCAAATGCAGAACGGAGCTAAGGGAAGTTGATGACTTTATGAGAAATCAAGAAACAAAACAAAACAAAACAAATTAAAAACTAGAAGAAAATGTGAAATATCTCATTGGAAAAAAACAACTGACTTGAATAATAGATCCAGAAGTGGTAATTTAAAAATTATTGGACAACCTGAATGTCATGACCAAAAAAAAAAACAGCCTTGACCTCATTTTTCAAGAAATTCTCCAGGAAAACTAATCTAATATCCCAGAAGGAAAGGGTAAAATAGAAATTGAAAGAATCCACCAATCATCTCCTGAAAGAGATCCCAAAATGAAAACTCCCAGGAATATTATAGCCAAATTTCAGAACTCCCAAGACAGAGAAAATATTGCAAGCACTCAGAAAGTAACAAGTCAAATAATGTGGAACTACAGTCAAGATAACACAGGATTTAGAGTTTCTATAATAAAAGCTCATAGGGCTTGAAATATGATATTCCAGAAAGGAAAAGAGCTTGAATTACAACTGAGAAACAACTACCCATCAAAACTGAACATACTCTTTCAGTGGAAAAGATGGACGTTCAATGAAAAGATGGACATTCAGACTTTACTGATCTTCAAGTACAGCACTAGGTAAGAGGGTGGATGGGAAGAACAAATCGTGAAGGACTAATTGATGTTGTACTAATACTGATAACACATATGAACCTCATTTATTAGGACAATTAAAAGGAGCATATATAGACAAGATACAAAAAAGAGTTGAATTTGAAGGTATATTAAAAATGATGTAGTTAATGGGGGGAGAAAGGAATGTACTGAAAGAAAGGGAAAGGAGAGGTAAATGAGGTAAGTATTCTACACAAAAGAGACAAGAAAAAGTTTTTGTAGAGGAGTGGAAGAGAGGGAAGGTGAAGGGAATGAGTCAATCTTACTCTTTTTATCAGAAGTGGTTAACAGGGATTAACATAAACATTCAGTTGGGTATGGAAATCTATCTTACCCTAGAGGAAAATAGGAGAGGAAAGGTATGGGAGAAAGAGGGGAAGTAAGAAGAGGTGTGGGTGATAGAAGAGAGGGAATATCATAAGAGAGGGTAGTCAGATGCAACACACTTTTTGAGGAAGGATAGGGTAAAGAGAGAGAGAGAGAGAGAGAGAGAGAGAGAGAGAGAGAGAGAGAGAGAGAGAGAATAAAGTAAATGGGGGTGGGGTGGGGGAATAGGATGAAGGGAAATACAGCTAGCAATAGCAACTGTGGGAAAAAATATTGAAGTAATTTTTCTGATAGACTAATTATAAAGAATGGTATCCATCCCAAGATAGAACTGATGGTGTCTGAATACAGACTGAAACATACCTTTTTTTCCCTCACTTTATTTCTCTTTCTTTGGGGGAGGGTTATGGTTACTTTTACAATAAGACTACTATAACAATGTTTTCATGGTTGCACATTTTTAACTTATATCAGGTAACTTGTTTTCTCAATGTGGGGAGTGGGGTGGGAGGAAGGGAGAGAATTTGGAACTCAAGGTATTTGAAGTAAAGGTGAAGAATGAGTTGAAACTTGCTATTGCCTGTAACTGGGGGGGAGTGGAATTTAAAATTTAAAAATTAAATTGAATTTAAAAGAATCTTAAAAGGAAAAACAAATGTAAGATGGAGCAATCATAGCTTAGATAGCAGTTCATCTGGAAAAGATATGGATTTTTTCTAGATTGCAATCTTAATATAAGACAACAGTAATACATCATTCAAGAAAGTTAATTTAATTTTAGATTACATCAAAATAATCAGAATTGAGAAGGAAGGAAGTGAAAATCCTATAATATTCTGCCAGGTCACATTTAGAGTATTGTGTTTAGTCAACTAAATGTGTGGCATGATTTAGGAAGGACATCGATAAGTTAGAGAATGTCTAGGATGATGATGGGAAATAAAGGAAATAAGATACTGAGGAGTTCTTAGTGTGAAGGAAGACTTAGTGGAGACATGAAAACTGTCTTCATATATTTGAAGTATTGTCTTGTGAGAGACAAAAAAAGAAGAAGAAGAAAGAAGAAGAAAGAAAGAAAGAAAGAAGTAGAAGAAAAAAGAAAGAACAAGAGAAAAAAAGGAAAAGGAGTAGTCAAAGAAGTCTGGCATTTGTATGGCACTTTGAGGCTTGCAAAACCACTTTATTTCATCTTCATAATGATCTTGGGAGGTAAATGTTATTATTGTGTCACTTTCCATTTTACAAATGAAGAAACTAAGACAGAAGTTAAGTGACTTGTCCAGTGTCACAAAGCTAGTGTCACAATCAGGATTTGAACTCAGATCCTATGCTGCAGTCTCAGTCATCTGTTGATCTATGGAAGAAGGATCAGATTGTTCTTCTGGGCCTGAGAGGACAGAACTGATATGAAATGAATGAAAGTTTCAGAGGACCAGATTTAAGCTCAAGAAAGAAAGGAAGAAAGAAAGAAAGAAAGAAAGAAAGAAAGAAAGAAAGAAAGAAAGAAAGAAAAAAAGAAAGAAAGAAATCCTCCCTGACAGTGTGAATTCTTCAAAAGCAGAATGAGATGCCCCGAGGGGGTAATAGATGCCCCCTCACTAGAAGCAATGACTGGATGGCCCCTTGTAGGTGCTTGTGCTTAGGTTCAGGGAAATGATGAAATCCCTTCTCATTCTCTGTCTTCTGGGATTCCGTGCCCATCAGGATGGGAAGAGAGGGGCAGAATGGCAGAGATGTAGAGCAAATGTCAATGCCCAAGAAGGAGATCTGAGCCCTTCAGGCTTCACACTAGGAGAGCAGCTTGGCTGGAGCAGCCCAATCTGGGGCTGTTTGCTAGCAAGAACATGTCCTTTGGATTGATGAAGGTGATTCCTGTTTGTTTCTCTTTGTCGAGCATTAAAGCTTTGGCCGCTCTCAGTGACCTGCTTTGTGTTTGACAGGCTCGCTGGGGGAAGCCCTGGGATGCTTGTTTCTGGAAGGAGATTTCAATAGGGCCCCAAAGCCTGGGTGTTGAGCAGGCTGGCAGTCCAGCTGGCAGCCCTATAAAAGCCAGTGGCAGGAGGCATCGTCTCCAGCTATTTTTAGTTATGAATCTACTTTTGTTATTATAAACCAACTTACATGATACTGAGGCTGACACAGAGCATGCAACAAAGAGAAAATGATTTTCCATTCCATTCCTAGGCTCAAAGGAACATCAAAAGTGATCTCATTTTCTTATTCACAAACACCATGGAACATCCTTCCCACCAAATCCTGATCTCTCTGGAGTCTGTCAACCTTTCCTCATCACCTGTTTGACTTGCTGCTGCAGATTAGCTCAATGATCCACTCAGATGATTACTGGTCACTGGGGGGAAGAAGCATTTTAACTACAGCCAAATGGTCTGCCAGAAAACACTGGTTACAAATAAGTATTTGGAAAACACCAGTTCCACACTCACTCAAAACCCATGTGGTAGGTTGCCTACATCCCCCCAACCCCTAGAGGTACCACCCTAAGGAAATGCTCTAGAGTTCTGTATCAATTCAACAATCAATAATATCCATGTTGCCCACTTGCATGAATATCTCAAGAAGAGCTTCTGACCAATGAGGGCATCAGCCTATCCCATGACTCACTTTTCATCCCCCAGCCCTCTGTGCCATCTTCAAGGAAAGGTAGATGACTTTTTGCTGAGGATGTGATCAAAAGGATTCCTAATTAATTACAGTTGAACAAGATATCCCCATCCACCATTTCAAATATGTTTTTCTGATTCTGTGAGATAAGAAACCATAAAGAACATACAAAGAAAGATGCTTTCTACATCTAGATAAACAACTGTTAAATAGAAGTAGGTTTTGAATAATTTTACCCCAATTTTTCTTTATGGTTGCCATCTCCAGGGTAGGGGGTTGAGGAGGGAAGAAAAAAAAAAGAAAATGAATCTTACATGATAACTTTATTATATATTTAAAAGGAACAGCAAGTACACAATAGATTTGCAGTTTCATGTGCAGTCACCTTTTTATTATATTATGTTAGGAAAATGCTTGTTTTATTCCATAAATTAAAAACAAAGTCAATTTTTAAAAAAGAAAGGAAGGGGGCCTATCCCAGTCTTTCTAATCTCAGAATTACTGTTCAGAGTCCCCATGTCCTTAACAGACCCATTCCCTGTTCCTGCATAATTCAGGTAGCTTCCCCAGGCAACCCCCAACTAGTCCTGGCTCTCTGCCCTTAACTCATTGCATGACTTTGAGCAAGTCTCCCATCTGAGACTGAACTTCTGTAAAATGAGCTGTGAACCTGATGATCTTTCAAGTCCCTTCTAGCTTTCACATTCTGGGATTCTGTGAGTCTATAAAGATTTACTGAGCATATACTCTGTTCTCTATCCCACCATAGGTGGGGATGGGAGACAGAGGAAGGAGAAAAAGATAGTGGTTTCTCCCTCTATAAAATGGAAGGAATTCAGTTTGACAGTCTCATACTGTATATTAGTCTAGTTCTAGATCTCAAATAACTAAAGTAAGTTATACTAATCTGTAATGTATTAGAGGCAGCTGGGTGGCATAGTGGATAGTTTGCTGGACCTGCCTGGTAGCAAGAAGACCTGAGTTCAAAACTAGTTTTAGATACTCAGCTAGTTCTGTGACTCTGTTCAAATCATTCAACCTCTGTTTGCCTCAGAAATGAGGATAATAATAGAACCTACATCTCTGGGTTGTTGTAAGGTTCAAATAAGATAATATTTGTAAAGTTTTTAGCACAGTGCCTAACCCAGAGTAAACACTTAATGTCTTTCTCTCTTTTCCTTCTTCTTTCCTCCTTCCTTCCTTCCTTCCTTCCTTCCTTCCTTCCTTCCTCCCTTCTTTCCTTCCTAATGTAAATAGGGTAACTAGGTGGCACAGTAGATAGAACACTGACCTTAGAATCAGGAGGATGGGAGTCCAAATGCCATTTACTAGCTATGAGACTTTGAGGAAGAGACTTAAGCCTGATTACCTCCTGTCCAGGGCCATCTCCATTAATCCTGATTCATATCTGGCCAATGGACCCAGATGCTTCCAGAGGAGAAAGTCTGGTGACTTAGTACAGAACCCCCTCACTAAAATCCAATCCACATGGTTATCATGGCATCACCTCTCTGATGTCATGGTCTGCTTCAAGAATTAAGGACAAGGTGGGGCTACATGGCACAGTGGATAGAGCACTGGCCCTGGAGTCAGGAGTGCTTGAGTTCAAATCTGGCCTCAGACACTTAATAATTACCTAGCTGTGTGGCCTTGGGCAAGCCACTTAACCCCATTGCCTTGCAAAAACCTAAAAAAAATTAAGGACAAACATCATCATCATTATTATTATTATTATTAATAATAATAATAATATTAATATAACTAAAAGGTTTATTTTTTTGCCCAAGGCCACACAGCTAGGTAATTATTAAGTGTCTGAGGCCAGATTTGAACTCAGATACTCCTGACTCCAGGGCCAGTGCTCTATCCACTGTGCCATGTAGCCGCCCCCTAAAAGATTTATTGTTGGCATACAAAACACTGGATGAACACACAGTCATGCTAGAAGGACATAAAAGATATGTGCCTCTACCTCATTGACACCTTTAGGTTACAGTATTATATCTGGTTCTGGGAATGAAGCAATATGTATAGCCACATCTCAGGAAGTTGGTTCTACTGAAGCTGCAGGCTGATTCAATGTGTTCCAAAGCAGTTAGGCTCTATAAGGGTTTACTCTGAGGTAAACAAAGGGAACTAGAGACTTTTTCAAGACTTGAACCATTCCAGGGTAAGCAATACCCAGTTGCCTTTTAATATACACATCATGATTAAGTTTGATAAGAATAAAGAAAAGGGATGGTAGAATTCTTTTTGAGACTAGGGCTGCACTTGAAGAGTCATCAGTTTTTCTAATTTTTTTCCTAAATCTATTTTCCCTCCTCCCCATCAGGGAAAGAAACTATTCTACCCATTCTAACCTACTATAAACCTTTAGCCTAACATTCTAATTGAGCAGATAAGACATACACATGAAAAACAAAGGAACAAGTTAATAGAGATGACATGCAGTTGGGTGCTATCCATCAAAGGCAGTATGGTGATTCAGATGAGAGCTGAGGTGATCAGGGAAGTATTACGGGAGGAGAAGGGACTTATACCAGCTCCTAAAAGATTCACTGGGTGTAAAGAGACAAATAGAATGTTATTTCAGGCAGTAGAGACAATGAAAGCAAAGGTAAGAAGGCAAAGAGCCTGACCTAATTGGCAGAGAATCTGCAAGTCAAGGAGTAAGGAGAGATAAAAGTTAACTAGATAGGGCAGAGTAAAGGGAATTTAGATTTGAGTTGGAAGGGAATAGGGAGTCTATGAAGGCTACTGAGTACCATAGAGACTTAACAAAGGTAGGATTTTAGGAAGATTGGTCTGGCAGCAGAGTAGATGGTATCAAGTCTTGTATTGATTCTCTAGTGGATACTAAAGTCTCAGCAAATTTCAAAGCTGCACATTTATCTGAATCAGTGACAACTAAGTTTTTTTTTAAAGGAATAGTTTTATTGATTTCAGGTATGTACATTGATGTCCTCTCTTTTCCTATATCTGTCCATGCTTCCCAAATTAACTATTGAAGGCAGAGACTATGTCTTTGCTTATACCATTCCCTTATCTTGGAATGCATTTTGTCTCTGTTTTTGTTTATTTAATTTTTATCTATCCTTCAAAGTCCAACTTGAATGCAACCCCTTCAATCAAACCTTTCTAGATCTCCCTGATCATAAATAAATTTCTGACAATTATTTGTGTTTCTTTAGTGGATTTATAATGCAAATACTAGCAATCAGCGAGTATGCTACATTCCCCTCTTAGACGATTGACTTTTGAAGGCAATAACAGAATCTTATCTAAGCTTAGTATTTTTCCCAGGGTCTAGGACAGGTCTTAAAAAGCACGCAGGAGGTGCTCAATAAATATTTCTTGTATTTCATCATAATAGCCATTGCTGCATACATACAATGTCTAGCAAAGGACTCTGCATATGTCAAGAACTCAGTAAATGTGAGTCAAATTAATGAATGAATGAAAGAACAAATAAATACAGTTCTTGAATTAATTTCCCTTTCTCCTTTCATTTCACATCAGACTAACCTAATGCCACACATACTCGAATCAGAGAGCCTACGCTTTGCCAACTGTTATCTAATGCTGCCTGCATACTATTCTAATAGTGCCTGCCCCCAAGAAATGAAGCAAATGTATGGCTGTTTGCATCATTTTTATGGTGCTTATAAGAGACTCATAATTAATTTCACAACCTCGCTTAGTCCTTTGGGGCATCGACTTGAGCCATCCACAGAATAAAAGATAATGTTACAGTTTTAGGCAAATGAGAAGCTGGTATTATTTGCTTTTCTAACTCCTGCCTTGTGCATTTTGGCCTTCACGATGGCATTTCGGAAGTAATTTAAAGAACAAATTATAAGAAGTAACATTTTTAATCTTTAGCAAAAATCCAGAATGTGCAAGAAATTGTTAGGTCTGGTGTTTAAATGCTATGTTTTCTGGATGGATGGGAAGATGCAACACAACATTAAGTAACAATAGCCTTTGTTGTATAAACAACTACAACACCATCAGTTTCCTTACCCAGTTCTGTCCCCCTTATTTCAAAGGAAGAGGAAGTCACAAAGACTATGAGTTGGGGCTGGAGAACAGGAATACATTCCTAGACCCAATTCTGAAAGTAGCCATCTTCATGAAGTGATTGGAAAAGCCCACTGTTACCCAAATCCCCCTTCTATCAACCTTCCCCTTTGCCTGAAATTCCATCATTAGAGTCTTTCTTTTAGCTTAAAGAATTGATCTACTACAACACAAGACCCCCTGAAAGAAGAAATCTATAAGGTCATTAGTCATTGGTACCTCAATATGGATAAGTGTTTCAGAGCATGGATCACTGCAAAATAATATCTTTGTTGTATCTGGAATTCCCATCAGCACCAGAAGTCTCCTTGCCCTGGTATATCAAGTTATTCCTATGGCTTTCTCTACCTAGAAAGTCCCCCATGAGGTCCATCTTTATCCTATTGGTGAATTCCTCCTAGAGCCTCCATTTTGAGAAGAATTCCAAATTAGTCTTCATACCCCACCTAATCCTCTTCCTGACTTTCAGACTTCAAACCCATGCTTCCCTCCATGTTTTTAGTTCCCTTTTTCTGTACTCTCTTCCCCAGTTAGCATGTAAGCTCCTTGAAGTCAAAGACTCTCTCTCTCTCTCTCTCTCTCTCTCTCTCTCTCTCTCTCTCTCTCTCTCTCTCTCTCTCTCTCTGTCTCTGTCTCTCTCTGTCTCTCTCTCATTTATAGCTTGTAACCAACACCCAGTACAGTACCTTATATTGAGTAAGGTCTTACTAAATGCTTATTCCCTTCCTTTTTTCCTTTCTCTGTTTCTTCTTCTTTCCTTCCTCCTTTTCTTTTTTCTTCCTTCCTTCCTCAGAAAGGTTTTGATGTTGAGGTGAAGAAGGGATAAAGTCTTCTTCATTGGCCAAGGGGACATAATGGATTTTAGGGGCAGGGAAGGTTTATATGTCACAGAGAAAGGGATACTTAAAAAGTAATATAATACAATTGAAATGAGATCTGAGTTCAAACTCCATTTTTATTGCTTATCTATTTGACCTTGAGCAAATCATTTAATTGTTCTTGGCATCAGTTTTTCTCATCTGTAAAATGAAGATATTGGACTAGATGCCTTTGAAGTTCCTTCCAATTCTTAGCTCCAAGACAATCAAAACAAAAGGAATGAGAATGACAGAACTCAGACCACACACTTGGTCTTACGGAGAGATTGGTAAGCTATTAAGAGAAACTACAACATCTTCCCTTATGGGATTTAATCATGGAAGAAGGGGGGAAGTTTTAAAAAATAACAATTTATAACCATAAGTCACACACACACACACACACACACACACACACACACACACACACACACATGCCACAAAAGTATAGGATGATAAAGTTCAAATGATATGAGATTCCTGAGGGAGGGATCAGGTAAGCTTCCTGGAGAAGTTTTGGAAGAAATTGTATTTACAAAAAGGTCATTCATATAGATCATCAAAAGATAGGTTGGAGGGCATCCCAGTTAGGAAAAGGATCATAAAGATATCAACATGTGTATAAGAGGTGAGGAGATGTGAAGAAATGGAAATAGTTCTGTGATTGGAATAGGAAGACCTGGGAAATATCTATTATGTGCCAGATACTTGGTTAAATGCTTTACAAATATTATCACTGGGACAATTCATTTTCCTTCTCCAAATCTCCTTTTCCTCTTTGAAATGAGGGGGATAACCTAGGTGTTGTTGTTGTTCAGTCACATCTGAGTCTATGTGACCCATAGGCAAAGATACTAGAGTGGTTTGCTTTATCCAACTTATCTTAACTGAGGAAACTGAGGCAAACAGGGTTCAATAACTTGCTCAGGGTCACAAAGTTCATAACTGTCTGAGGCTGGATTTGAACTCAGGAAGATGAGTCTTCCTGACTTCAGACCTAGCACTCTGTCCACTGAGTCACCTCTCTGCCCCAGAGCTGACCTATAGATTCTTTAAGTCTAAGGGATCTTTCAGTTCTAAATCCTATAATCTTAGACCAATTTCTCTGGTCAAGATTTCTCTGGTGCCCCATTCTTGTACATGCATTAAGCAAACAGTTAATTAATCCTCTTAACAACTCTGGGAAGTAGGGGGTTTTATCTTGCTTTTTCCTCCTATAAAATGGGGATAATAATACTTCCCAGAGTTGTAGGATCAAATGAGAAAAGATTATATAAATGCTAGCTACTAGAAATTAACCCTTTCTCCTCAAGTCCTCATGATCCTTTGATCCCTTCTGCTCTGAAAATTGCTGTCTTCTATATTATAGCTATTTATACCCATATCTTCCTTGTCCTGTCCCTTGAGGGCAGGAACTATGTCTTATTGTTAATTCTATATATTCTAGCACAAGACTTTGTAGACAGTAGGAGGCTAATAAATTTTTCTTGAATCAGATTGATTAAGATGCACATCCAGAAGGGATGCTCCTTTACCAGCAGAAGTTGTCCTATTAGTGAGGAGAAGTCCAGGAGATCCTCATGGATTGGCTTGTCTAATCAATTCATGACTGTAAAGTAGACTTCCTATTATATGAACATAAAAAGACAAGAGAGATGATAGAATTTCATGTTAGAAGAGACTGTAGAGATTTCCAGTTCAATGCCCTCATTTTACATATGGGGAGACCAAGACCAAAAGCTGGGATTTGATTTGCCTGAGATCACACAGGTACTAAGCAGCAGAGTCAGAATTTGAACCCAGATCCTGACTCCAACTCAATCAATAAGCACTTGTTAAGCACCTGCTGGAACAGACACTGAACTGAGGATAAAAATACAAAAGTGAAGAAGTCTGTGACCTCAAGGATCTTCCATTTGACTTGCATTCCTCCCCAAAGTCTGTGTAATCAGTGCCTAAGCCTAGGACCTATATTGGGGGGGGGGGGCTTATGATGAATTAGCAAGGCTTTTGCAGAGAAAAGTTCCTTAATAATTAAGCTCTTCTATGAGAAATGAGCATTTATGGCTCTGTGTGCATATTAAAGTTAAGTATTGTCAGCAGTAAAAATCCCATGGCATTAACTGGCCACAGCATCTTATTACAAAAATTACAGCATAATCTTAATTATTCCCTTTCTATTTAGACGACTATGAAGTTTGCTTTAAGAAATTGAGTTTTGTGCAGCGCAGTTGTTTAATTGCTCATTTCATATCCGATAAGACATTATCCCCTAGTTGTAATTCTTTTCAAGAACATGCTGTATTAGAGGTTGTTCCAGTAGACATGCCTCTTCCAAATTAAATGAGGATGATATATGTCTTATTGTCTAACCCTGCAATGGCAAACATCACACACATGTTCCCCTCAGGGTCCCCTGGGACTATGTGTCACCTCAGCATTTAATCTTCATGTGTATAATCCTAATGAGTTTTTGAGGAAAGAGCAACTGTACATACATCAGAGGTTTTCATTTAATATATCCCTCATTATTGGATCATGAATTTAGAGGTGGAAGGGATCTTGGAGGTCATCCAACCCAACCCACTCCTTTACTGAAAAGGAAACTGAGACCCACAGAGAGACAAAGGGATTTTTCCACCGTCATACAGGAAGTAAATGCTGCAGCAGAGATTCTTTCCCAGGTCTTCTCCCTCCAGTTTTTCATGTCTTTTGACATCAACTGCTAGAGCTAGCTCAGTATTCAAGAGACCCTGAAGGAAAATGTGGAGAGAAGAAGACTGCCTAACAGACCGAAGGCTTAGGGAGCCAATTGATTGACCTCATGATTGTATGCCTATGAAACCTGGACTGTCTACCAACACCCTGCCAGGAAACTGAATCACTTCCATTTAAATTGTTTTGGGAAGATTCTAAAGATCACCTGCCAAGATAATACGCTGGACACTGAAGTTCTTTCTTGAGTTAAATTGCCAAGCATTCAAAATCTATTGCAAAGAGACTGCTCCAATGGACTGGCTACATTATTCAAATGCCAAATATGTGTTTGTTTAAAAGACTATTTTACAGAGAACTCAGACAAGGCAAGTATTCACATGTAGGTGAGAAGAAGTGATTCAAAAGACCTCTCAAGATCTCTCTGAAGAACTTTGGAATCAATTGTGAAACCCAGAAGACATTGACAAAGGACTGCCCAGCCTGGTATGCCCTCATCACAGTAGATACTATACTCTGTGGGTGGGGTAGAATTGAAGTAGCTCAGAATAAACTAAGAGATGGACAAATTTGGAGCTAATCCAAATGTTTATGTAGGCTATTTGTGCCCAAACTATAGTAGTCTTCTTAATTCACTGTACCTTATCCCTAAATAATATTGCCATTATGGTCCTCTTTGCAAACTAAGGACAACAATTGACCATTTCCAGCTATTACCATTCACCAAGATGTTTCTTCAAAAAATAAAACATTGATTTAAACATAGAAGAATGAATGGATGAGTAAATGAAAATGTATTTATTAAATTACTTACATTGTACTATATATTAGATATATAAATAGAAAAGAAGATTGCCCCTGCTTTCAAGGAGCTCATCCTTGAATTGTAGGAGATAAAGCATTTAGGAGGATTCAACTATCCAAAGGTTGGAAGAAAAGGCCTAGGGCCTTAAGGGCTCAATAGTAGGACTGATGGAATGACTGAGGAATCCTTAGGATACATCAGACTGTTTGCCTCACAGGGTGGAGAGCACTAAGGGGAGCTAGTTACTACCCATGGGAAAGGGGAAATAGGTTTAAGGATCTGAGAGGATAGGAAATTCTGGGTTCCCTTTAGCAGGGGTGGTAATGGGGAGTCAGTGTCTATGCAAGAGGGAAATTGGGGGGAGGACTCTGATATGACCAGCTCCAGCTAGAGACCACCAGTCATCCTCAGCAAGGTCTGGTATAGCTGACATGGAGGAGAGGAGTAAATGGTTTCTCACTTTTTGCCAGCTTTGTCTGAGGCCCTCGATACCCTGATAAAAGAGTTCTCAGAGTTGATTTAATATATTGCTTTCTTTTTTCTTAATTAATTTATTTATTCTTATTTTTTGTACAAATGATGTTTTTTTTATATATTACTAAAATATTCTTGTTTAAGAGTAGACATAAATGCCCCCTTCCCCCAAAAAAATGTAGACCCACATGAGCAATAAAGTAAAGAGAAAAAAATTCAAATTAAAAATAATAATAATAATAATAATAATAATAATAATAATAATAATAATGTTTCTTTCTTTTAAAGATAATGAAATTGGAACCCACAGAGATTCAATGTCTTGCTCAGTCACATAGGCAGTAAAAAGAAGAGGTATAGCCACAATTCAAACCTGGTTTCTCCATATTTATTCCATATTTAGCAATCTTTCTGTCAACTCTTTCTTTTCTGGAGATAAATGTTAGAGTAACAAACCTTTGGAGATCATCTAGCCTACCTTCCTTCTTCTTCAAAGGAGGGAACTATAGGTCCAGAGAAAGGAAATGGCTTGTCCAAAGTCCCATGGTAGTCAGGACTTGAATCTCAGTCTTCTAACTCAAACACTCCAAGTCTTTCCACCTAGGCCATTCACTCAGATCAGAGTTGGCCATTCAGGACCCAAGGACACTTCTTTACTCTAGACTCAATGAGAATCACCTGACTTCTGTCTTTTTAGAAAACAGATTGGAGCCCGTAGCCAGCCCTTGCAAGTAGAGCTGGTTTTTCTGGGCAAGATCAAACAACTCACTGCATTTGGTCTAGAGTTTTCAGAGTCTTCCTAGACATTAACTCCCTTTAGCTATAGACTCTCATAAGCATGTGAGTGGCAGATACTGTTATTCCACTTTACAGATGAGAAAGCAAATTTTAAGTTACTTGCCCAAGATCATTCATTCATTCAATGAGTATGTACTGTCTACTGTGCTCTAGACATAGCACACTCTTTGTTAGGTATTAGGTTACATCAGATTACATTTACATTTACATTTACATTTACATTTACATTTACATTTACATTTACATTTACATTTACATTTACAATCCAAAGAAAGCATTCATACAAAAAGTAGCACCTGGACAGGACCCAAATTTGTCCTGGACTAGGTCTTTCCACTATACTATAGTATTTCTTGTTTTTTTGTTAAAAGATTTTATTTATTTTGAGTTTTAGAATTTTTCCCCTAATCTTATTTCCCTCCCCCCACCCTCCACAGAAGGCAATTTGCCAGTCTTTACATTGTTTCCATGATGTACATTGGTCCAAATTGAATACGATGAGAGAGAAATCATATCCTTAAGGAAGAAAAATAAAGTATAAGAGATTGAAAGATTACATAATATCAGGGTTTTTTTCCCCTAAATTAAAGGTAAATAGTCTTTGGTCTTCATTGAAACTCCACAACTCTTTCTCTGGATATAGATGGTATTCTCCATCGCAGATAGCCCAAAATTGTCCTTGATTGTTGCACTGATAGAATGAGCGAGTCCATCAAGGTTGATCATCACCACCATGTTGCTGTTAAGAGTGTCCAATGTTTTTCTAGTTCTGCTCATCTCATTCAGCATCAATTCATGCAAATCTGTCCAGGCTTCCCTGAATTCCCATCCCTCCTGATTTCTAATAGAGCAATAGTGTTCCATGACATACATATACCACAGTTTGCTAAGCTGTTCCCCAATTGAAGGACATTTACTTGATTTCCAATTCTTTGCCACCACAAACAGAGCTGCTATGAATATTTTTGTACGAGTGATGTTTTTACCCTTTTTCACAATCTCTTCAGGGTATAGACCCAGTGGTGGTATTGCTGGATCAAAGGATATGCACATTTTTGTTGCCCTTTGGACGTATATACCATAGTATTTCATTCTTGTTTTTTTGGACATAAAGTCATGATTACAAATCCTAACTTGGATTTTTTACTAGCTCCGCCATTCTGGGCAAGTGCTTAGCTTTCCTAGGACTCAGTTTCAACAGTTGTAAAATGAGGGGGACTGGACTCACTGACCTCCAAGGTCCCTCCTAATTCTAAATACATGTCCTGGAGCACTTCCCATGAACCTGGACATGCACAATTTGCCTCCATGGCAAGGGGCACAAGGTCTTTCTCTTGATTCAAAAATAGGCTGCTCCTGGTGGGTCTTTTGGTTCCTGTGACAGCTTTAGCTATGTCCCAATGGAGAAGTCACCCTAAAGAAATAGAAGCCATTTTTCCACACTCACCCCAGTCAATAGAGTGAAGGGCTCCCCTCTAAATGCCTGCTGCATTTACCAAGTGGGAAGGTAGGCTGAATTTATTGGAGTGTGCTCAGAGAAGTGCACAGTAATCTCTGTCTGGTTCAGGCCGACTCATTGTAATCATTGGGCTGATTCCTGAAGTTAGTGGGTCAACTACTGGGGATTCTTTCAATAAAGTGTATTTAATCAATAGGTCAGTTAATTACAAATACATATTTGGATTGAAAAATTCTTCAAAGTTCTTCAGAGAGACCTTGAGAACTCTTTTGTATCACTTCTTCTGACCTACATGTGAGAGTTTGCCTTGTCTGAGTTCTCTGGAAAATAGTCTTTTAAACAAACATATTTCTGGCAATTGACCTACTATGTCCCAGGTTCTGTGAGAATCAACAGCGATACAAAAACAAAAATAAAACTTCTCCTGATCTCAAGATTACATTCTATCAGGAAAGACAATCTGTATGTGTATGAAAAATAGATAGATAAATATAGATATAAATATGTATTTATGTATTTAAATAAATTAACAAAATAAATACAAGATATAGTGGGGTTGTAGTCTGAAAACCTGAATTTAACTCCCTTGCTGTTGTTTTTGTTATTCGATCATGTCCACTTCTACATGATCCCATGGACTTTGTCCATGCGATTTCCTTTTGCCATTTCCTTCTCTAATGTCTCCCCATTTTACAGATGAGGAATTGAGGTAAACAAGGATAAGGTGACTGGTCCAAGGTCATAAAGACAGCAAATGTCAGAGACTAGATTTGAACTCATGTTCTTCTGATTTTAGGGTTGTTGTTCTATCCACTGTGCCACCTTGCTGCCCTGCTTGTATTTTTTTCTAATAGACCCATAATTTCATCAGAGCATTGAGCTCCAGTTAAAGAACTCCCTCTACCAATGTAGGAGGGCACCTTCTCTGCAACTGATTATCTTTAAAAATTGCCTAGAAAAGATGTAGTCAAACAGTCAGTATGTAGCAGAGGAAAGACTTGAATCCAGGATTTCCAGACAACTCATACTTCAGGACCACACCATGCCAACTCTCATTGGTTAGTATATATATTACCCTGGTTGTTCAGTAGAGCAGCTATCCAGTGCAGTGGATAGAGCACTGGCTTTGGAGTCAGGAGGACAGGAGTTTGGATCCAGCCTCAGACATTTACTAGCTGTGTGACTTTGGAAAAGTCACATAACTCTGATTGCCTCATATCCAAGGTCATCTGCAGTCATCCCGATCCATATCTGGCCACTGGATCCAGATAGCTCTGGAGGAGAAAGTGAGGCTGGTGACTTAGCACAGCCCCACCCCCACCCCAATCAAATCTAATTCTTATCACCTCCCTGATATCATGGTCTTCTTCAAGAATGAAGGACAAACATTATGTTTTCCAATAAATATAGGTGTTCAAACAATTGTATGTAATCCTATACCTTGAAATCTTGAATCTGGCCTACTGATTTACATAGAGAAAGATTTCATTAAACCTCCAAGTCTATGATGGAGGGATGATGTACCGGGGTGGGGAACAGCCATGGGCTCAGATACTATTCCTGGATACCAAATCATGAAATATTAAAATGAGGACTCCTCCTTGATGCTTGAGAGAGGCAAACTAGACCTAATGAAAGAAAATCCTTCTTCACACAGGGGGAATAAACTTACATGAAGCATTACCCTAAGAGGTCATAAAGGCTGAAGATATAAATAGGTTTTTAAAAAAAGGGTTAGATAAATCCCTGGATGATGAATCCAAAATAGATTATTAAATAGCATTAGGAATATTTAAAGCTCATATCAAAGGCAGTGTGGGTTCACAGCAGCTATTCAAAATTCCTCTTCTTTCACCTCCTTCCCCCTCCCTCTCCAGAGAGGACCTTGACACCTATTCACCGAGAAAGCAGAGACTATTTGTCTGATGATCCCTCTTCTCCTTGCACTTAAACCTCAAATTCCTTCCTCCACCACACTTATCCCCTCCTTCTTTGCTAATCTCAGAAGGAAAAGTGGACCTTCTAGAAAATGCTAACCCCTCTATTTGTTCTACCTACCCCTTCTTTTCCTCTTGGAGCTTCAATCAATTTTAATCAATCCAACAATCATACCCTCTATCTTACATGCCATCTCTCCTTTTCTGACTCAGTTCTCTATGCTTAAAAAACCTTCACATGATCCTACCATTCCCTCAAACTACATCTTTTATCTCTACTTTCCTTCATAGCCATTCTCCTAGAATGACTTTCCTGTTTTCATTTCTCTAATTCTTCATCTCCAGCAAACTTTACAAAACCTTCCAACCTGAAATTCCTTTCTCCAAAATTGTCAATGATTTCTTTTTAATTCTTAAATCTGTTGGTCTTTTCATAATTTCAGTTAACCTATCTTCATATTTTTGACTCTGTTAACCACCTGCTTCTCCTGCAAATTCTCTTTCCTCTTCAATTCAATTATCATCTCTATGGAGATAATTCTAAAATCTAGAAATCCAGTCCTAAATTCTCCCTTGAACACCTATTAGACCTGAATGCTCCCATCTTAAACTGAAGGTGTCCAAAATGGAATCCACCATTACAGATCTGCCTCACTTTCACACTTTTAATTTTTCCAAATTTCCCTATTTCAGTAGTAGTGTAAGATTTAAATAGGAGCAGATCCCTGTTGATCATATATAGACTTAGAAAACTACAAATTCATATTACCCAGTTTATTGCATTTGCATTCATTTTGATAAATATTTGATAAATTTGATAAATATTTCCCAATTACATTTTAATCTGTTTTGGGCTACACTCAGAAGTTTTATTGCCATATAGGATCACCTACTCCAAGTTTGACACCTTTGTGGCCTCATTCTCCTTCCAAAAATCCAAATTCAAACTTTGGATCAGCCTTGACCCTTTCTTGCCTCACCCTCACATTTAATTATTTGCTAAGTCTTTTCAAGCTTTACTTCCACAATTTCTCTCACATCTTCCCCTTTTCTCCACTGTCACAACCTCAAACCAAATTTACCTCATCAGTTCCTTTTGTAACACTTGCATTTTAGGGCTCCAAAGTGAGAATAAATTTTTTCGAGAGGAAAGCCAAATCCTTCCATCAAGTAACCCTTTGAACCGATCCCCCAATCACAAATGTCAAAAACATAAGACTTAGTCAGCTTGATAATATAGTGGATAGAATTCCAGACAGAATTAGGGAGGATTGAGTAAAAATCTCATCCTGGACATTCATTGTGTGTGTGTCTCTGGGCAAGTCAACCTCTCTCAACCTTAGTTTCCTTGTCTATAAAATGGATATAATAATAGCACTTACCTCACAGGTTTGTTGTAAAGTAATTAAGTTAAAGTGGAATGCAAACCTTGAAGTCCTCTTATTACTTCCTATTATGTTATCTATTGTTATCAGTCCCAGCACTTAGAACTTGGGTTGATTTAGGATGCTAGAGGTTCTATTCTTAGGTGTTTATTTTATTTTAGTTATTTAACGCAATGGGGTTAAGTGACTTAGCCAAGGTCACACAGCTAGGCAATTATTAAGTTTCTGCGGCCCAATACAAACACAGGGCCAGTGCTCTATCCATTGTGCCACCTAGCTATCCCCCCCATTCTTAATTTCTTTAAACAAGAGTTTCAAGAACTTGAATACTGTAAAGTAGAAAAGACAAATCAGAGTCAATAAGACATCTGCCCAAGTAGGGGAATAATGACCCCTATCTGTGTGATGCTGGGTAAATCACAGTCTTTGTGAATCTCATTGTTCTCTTATTTATGTTCCCTTCTCTCCATTCACACAATCACCTTATTTCAGACCTTGATACCCTCAGTCCCAGTCAGAGGCATCTAGTTGGTCAAGAGCTCTGGGTCTGGAATCAGGAAGACCTGAATTTAAATCTGACTTCAGTCACTTACTAACAGTGTCATCCTGGGAAAGTCACTTAGCCTCTGTTTGCTTCAGTTTCCTCAACTATCTCTTAGTGTTGTCATGAGGATGAATTGAGATAGTGTTTGTTAACAAGAGCTTAGTCCAGGGCCTAGTACATAAATGCTTATCCCCTCCCTCCTCCTATTCTTGCCTAAGACTCTTGCCATAGTCAATCAATCAAGCAAACGTTTATTAAGCACCTACTATATACCAGACATTATTCAAGGTATCTGGGACACAAAGAAAAGAAAGCCAGTAAGTCCTCACTCTAAAGGAGCTCATAATTTAATGGAGGACTGGGAATTGGGAGGAGGGAGCAGAGAAAAGAATGTGTAAACAACTATGTACATGCAAGATGATCCAGAACAAATCATCATTAATCATGGAGGGAAGTCACTAGTATTAAAGGAGATTGGGAAAAGCTTCTTGTAGAGGGTAATATTTTAGCAGAGATAACATTCCAGGCATGGAGACAGTCAGAGAAAATAGCCAGTCAGGAGATTAAATCTTGTCAGTAGGTTAATAAGCATTTATTGAGCCCCTACTGTGGTGTATTGTGCTAAATCCTGGGGATTCAAAGACAAAAGACAATCCCTATTCTCAAGGACCTCACAGTCTAAAGGGTGACATCAAGCAAACAACTACATACATATGTGCTAAATAGAGGATAAATAAATGGCATTCAAATTAAGAGAAATTGAGAAAGATTTCCTATAGACTTAAAGGAAGCTGGGGAAGCCAGCCAGAGATGAGAAAGAAGCACATTCCAATTACAAGGGAGAGTTTTTAAAAGTACTAAAAGGTGGAGTGTCTTGTTTGGAGAACTACAAGACCAGTGTTACTGGTTTGCAGTGTAAGGGGTAAGGGAAAGAAGACTGGAAAAGTGGAGGTGGAGAGGGTTGTTATGAAAGGTTTTTAAAAATAAATGAAAGATTTTTGTATTTGATCCTGGAGGTGAGAGAAAACTACAGGAGTTTATTGAATATGGGAGGCAACATCCAAACTTTGCTTTAAGGGAAGCCACTTTGTCAGCTGAATGGAGAAAGGACTAGAGTGGGGAAAGACCCATCAATAGGTTGTTGCCAGTGTCCAGATATGAGGTCAGGAGGGCCTACACCTGAGTAGGGGCATTGTCAGAAGGGAGGAAGGGGTATATTAAAGAGATGTTGAAAAGTGAAACTGACAGGACTTGGCAACATATTGGATATGGGGGATCCCATATGTTGAAAGGTGTTGAGAGATGGTGAAGAGTTGAGGATAACACTTGAACCTGGCCTGGGAGGGTGGTATAGTATGCTCAACAATAATAGGGAAGTTTGGAAAGGGGGAGAATCTGAGGAGAAAGATAATGAATTCAGTTTTAAGCGGTCTATTGTTCATCCAGTTCAAGATGTCTGAAAGGCAATAGGGGATGAGAAACTGGAGGTCAGCAGAGAAGTTGGAGCAGAATGGGTAGTTCTGACAGCCATTAGCATTAGAGAAGGTAATTAAATCTGTGGCTGCTGATGAGAATCAAGTGAAGTAGTCTAGAGGGAACAGAGAAGAGGACCTAGGAAGAGCCCTATGGGACACCTACATTCAAGGATGTGACCTAGATAAGGATCCAGAAAAGGAGACAGAGAAAGAGAGACCAGAGAAATAAGAAGAGGACCAGGAGAGAGTGGTACCCTGGAAACCTAAAGAAAAGAAAGTGCCAAGGAGGAAAGGGTGATTGACAGTGTCAAAGATTAAGAAGAATGAAGATTGAGAAAATTCTATTGATTTTGCTATTAGGAGATTATTGGTAAATTTGGAGAGAACAGTTTCAGTTGAGTGATTAGGCTGGAAGCCAGTTTGTAAGGGATTAAGAAGAGTGAGAAAAGAATTGTAGATGGCCTTTTCAAAGAGTATAGCTGCAAAGGGTGGAAGAAATATAAAAGGACAGCATATCAAGTAAGAATTTTTTAAGGATGAAGAAGACACAGACATTGTTTGTAGGTATAAGGAAGGACTCAGTAGGCAGGTAGAGATGTAAGTTACATGAGAGTAAAGATGACAAGGGAAATCTGCTACATCAGACTAGGTAGAATACCTGAATGTGCAGGTAGAGAAGTTTACCTTAAAAGCATATGACATAGTAGTAAAGAAGGAAATAGAGGCAGAAGGAACCTGACATATCTGAGATGAGGAGGTGAGAAGGAAGACTTGGTGAATGACCTCAACGTTTTCAGTAAAATAAAAGACATGGTTTTCAGCTGAGAGGGTGGGAGGAGGGGAAAACATGGGAGGTGTGAAGAGAAATGAAAAGGTTTAGAAAGTAGGATAGTGAGTTGATAGTAGAGAAATAGAAGGATTGCCTTGAAGCAGAAAGGACCTAGTTGAGGTTTTGATACATTTGCTATGGACCCAATCAGAATGGTCAATGATACTCTCTAACCTCTGTTCAGCAACACTTATATGGAAGCAAATGCAGGTCAGGAGTGATATCAAGGCCAAGGATACCTTGATAAGATATGATAAGGAGACTAGAGATTCAAGAGAAGGGAACAATATCAAGTTGAACTGGTTCACCAAGAGGTTGAGATGAGGAAAAGAGGAAAGAGTGGGTAATGCAAAGGAGATGACCTAGAAGAGAACTAGGAGTTGAGGAGGTCAGGTGTGGACTAAGAATAGGGTTTAGCAGGGAAAGAAAAGTAAAAGTAGACGTGGAAAACCAATAGATCTGGACAAGTAAGGGAATTTCCAAAGTTTTGAATATGAAGTTGGTGGAAGAAGTGGAAGTTACCCCTCTTTTTTCCCCAGAGGAGATTGGAGATCAGGTAGGAAGATACATAAATACCAATGGAAGTAAGATGGTCCTGTGGAAAGTCTTATATCCTCTCTCTTCTTTCATCTGAAGGGGATCAGGTAGGAGACAGAGAGATGGATATCCTACTCTTGCCTCCTTTCTCAGGGGACATGGGTAGCATTAAACAGAAGGTACAGAATGAGATGGAGATCATGCTCAGACCCAATGCTGCCTTTTCTCTTTCACTTCCCTTAGAGGACACAAGTGGCAAGAGACAGAAGACTTGTGATCAGATAGAGAGTCTTGTATGAGAAACAGCAAGGAAGCCAAAAAATATTTCCCCAGTTAAAATCTATCCTTCACAAAACTGTCAAAATGATTTTCCTGGATCTTAAATCTGACTAGGTTGTTCCCCATTCAAACTCTATTCCTAGGTTGAAATGTAAACTCCTCTGCCAGGCATTTAAAGCTTTTTGCAACCTGGTCTCTTCCAATTTTTTTAGTCTTCTTTTAAACTACTCTTCTTCATGCAATCTATGGTCCAGATATATTAGTATACTTGCTGTTCCTCCCATGCATAATGTTCCCTCTCCTATCTGTGTCTTTGCTTGGTTAGAATGCTTTCCTGTATATCTCTAGAATTTTCTCTTCCCCTGCCTCTTAGAATCCTTGACTTCTTTCAAGTCTCAGTTCAAGACTCTTTCAACAGGAGTCCTTTTCTTATCACCAAAGGAGAGGAGAGAAGAGGAGAGAAAACAAGGAGAAAGGAGAACAAAAAAGCAGAAGAGGGAAAGACAGAAGAAATGAATCCTTTGTCACATAAACTATTATTCTCTCACCTTCCTTTTCTTCTTCTCTCACCTCTGAGAGATACTAAAACTTAAACCTGTATAATTCATGGCCCAGGACCTTCAAAGACAATAGATTAACCAGAACAGTATCCATTTTTGAACAACACTTTAAGGGTCATTTTCTTTCTTGTCTTGTTGCACTCCACCTCTATCCCCAGCTAAAGTTATTCCAGGAAATAATTGCTAATATTTTTTGCGGTATATAACTCATATCCAGTACCCACATCTTGATAAGCACTAAGGATAATGAATGTATATTGAGAAGGACAATTTTACAAAAAATATGACAGATTCACAGGAGCAATTGAATAAGATATTGAAATTTTATAAAGATTTTGAATTGCTTATCAGCTCCCCACACATCCTCACCACCACCCCAATATATATAATGCTACCCTATCATTCCTGAGGTATATCATTCCCCAGAAAGTAAATATATTTGAGGAGGTTACTGAATTAGTGATTCCTGTCTACTGTACCCAATTTCCAAATAAAACACTTCAAGAATTTACACAAGTAAATTCTCAGAAAATCACTTTCCTCTAGATGAAAAACTAGATTGCATGACTATGAAGGAGAGGAATTCAAAATATTCCTCCTCCATATAAGTTGGTGTCTGTGAACTACCCTCTTAGATCAGGAAGGCATTCACTGGTCTTCTTCTGCCATGTGATTCTGCAGAAACTATATCAGCATACCAGTCATTACTATCTGCTGCAGTGGGAAAGTCCATCTTCAAGATCTGTTCTCTCAGTCTGCATACAAATATGTCTACATCTACCATGTGTTTCTGTTGCAGATCAATATCAACTGTTCCTGGAAGGAAAGAATTTCACATGGTCTCAAATTCCTTTCCCCTCTAGCCCCCACCCCACTCCCTCAGCCCACCCTCACACAAGTCACCTTCCCCCAATGCAAATTTATGAGGGACAGGGTAGGGGGGAAAGGGAAAGCAAAAGTGAGGGAGAGGGGAAGAGAAGAGAAGGGAAAATGGAGAGAGAAGGGAAGCAGGAGAAGAAAAAAGAGGGAGAACAAGGAGAGGCAGATGAAGTGATTCTACCTCCTTTCTCCCTCTAATCTCAGTCAATAAATCCCCTTGAGTTCCCTGAATCCTATCTAAAGATGTCAGTGATAATATTCACACTGGCTGGGGAAGTGCCTCTCTAATACCTCCAAAAAAAGGCTTATGGCTTTAAATTTCTGAAGTCGATCAGGGAACTTATCAAATTTAATAGGGACTCTCCTAACCAACTCATCTTGCATCAGTAAAATGTATATAATAAGAATACCAAGGCAATATGTTGGCCTCAGAGTCAATAAGACCTACTGACATATATAAGGAAGTCCCTTAGACTATAAATTATGAGTCAGTTACCAACACGCATTAGTAGAGAGGATCTCCTCATTGGGAGATCTCCATACCAATGAAATTCTAGGCTTATAAGTTCTTCTCCTTCCTATCACCCCCACTCCTCATCATACACAGACACACATTTAGTTATTGTCCTACAAGGTTGTTCTGAGGACTAAATCAAAGAACTATATAAAGGTCAACTCTTATTCTCCATTTCCCAGGTTGTTTGTGTTTTTTTTGTAAACCTTAAAGTGTCATATATTATGAGTTATTAATTATGTTAATATTGATAACTGATCTTCCACCAAAGTTCTTTGAGATGACCTTACCTTACAGAAGGTTTTTCCAGTGAAGCACTCATATGGGCTGGCTCTCAGAAGACCATATAAGGTCCTCCCAGTAGAATCATCCTTGAGAACAAGGATGTTTAGTTTTTATCTTTGCATTTCCAGGACCTAGTCCAGGGCTC
Source organism: Macrotis lagotis (assembly GCF_037893015.1). Lineage (NCBI taxonomy): Eukaryota > Metazoa > Chordata > Mammalia > Peramelemorphia > Peramelidae > Macrotis > Macrotis lagotis. The sequence continues at coordinate 314,153,690 of NC_133658.1, forward strand.
ACACATAGCATGAGTTAAATAAATACTTGCTGGTGGATCAAAACCAAATTTCAAACCCAGGCACAGTGACTGACTACTGGCCTAGCAAAGGTTGAAGAGCTTCATCATCAGCATGACTGTAGGACAGAAGCTCTTTCAGGACTATTTAGTTTTCAGGGAAGTTAAGGTCTGTAAACCAAGGGTTTATCCAGATGTTAGAACATTCAGCTTTGTGTTCCACTATGATATCCTTCAAGCACCTAGGGACATCTCTATGCCTCTATAAAGAATCAGAACAAGTTTTGAGTGGATGAAAAACAAAAAAATAAATGTAATCAGAAACAAAGCCCACCTCCAGAAGTCTGTGAACAGTAGGGGGACTGAGCAAACCTCTGACAGCTTGTTTTTTTTTTTTCTTTACCAATAGAGATCTTGAATCACCAATAAGGTCTGGTTCCTCCTGATTGTGCCAAAGTCTGGGTAAAACCGCCTGGCAATATAAGGGTGGGCAGAGGGCATATTAGCACATTTTGAGAGTGATTTAATGGGATGTGGGGAGTCATTCATCCAACCTCCCAAGGAGCTCTGCAGAGATATAAAGAATCGCAGGCGGGTATTCAGACAAAACAAGATAAAGGCATTTGCTGGGGAAGCTGTGTAAAGGTTAGAATATATTAATTTAATAAGCCTTTGTAGAATCATGGGAGGACAGGAAAAAAATTATACAGATTTCATTTGGCCCACACTGCAACCAAGCCAAGTTGGAAGCTAGCAGCTAAGGAAGAGAGACTAGAGGTCTGCGCTGGAGTTAGAGATCCCAGTATTACTAGGTCTCTTGACCTGAGTTTCCCTTGCCAGCTGCCCTGAGGACTCAGCAGTCTAAAGGGGCCGCAGAGGTGTTATACAGATCCCCTGAAAACTCTAATATTCTGGACTGACTGGAACACCTCTGACCTCCATCACAGTTCTCTTCATTTTAAAAAAATTTCCCTCATTCCCAGGATTCAATGCCCTCCTCTCTGTACACCTCCAGGGAGACTTGGGATGAAATCCCTTTTGTCAGTTTTAAGCAATGACTCAGATTTCAATTGTTCCTGCAATATGTCACCACACAAATATCCCGCCACCACACGGCTGCATAGATCCATGGAGCAATCTATAACATTGGAAGGCTGCCACATTCATCACCGGGACAATTTTCACCAAGCTGACCTCTGTGAGCCTGAGGGAGCTCCACTCCTTCATTCACTTTACATTCTGCATAAACCAGAGCAGATTAGCTCCCTGCTCCAGGAAATGGCCCCAGTTTGAATTCCACCTCCCAGAGAGCCAATGATGGGGAGAACTCTTGGCTGGCAATCCTTTTGCTTCCCTAGGGAGATTTCTAACAGAACTGAAGGACAAAGGACAAAGGAGGTCACAGATGTTATTTGTGACTCCACCTGTTTCTTTACCCCAACAGGCCTGCACCTGCCATTTTCACTAACTTGACCTAGTTATATGGGCAGTTACAATAATTCAAAGCTGGTCATCCTATATCTATGATGAGCAAGAAATAAAAACTCACTTTTGACTTACTCAACTTCCAAAGTCCTTTATTTACTAGAACTTAAATCAGTCAATGGAGAAGCATTTATTAATCACTCACTATATACTGGAAATTTAGGATACTGTGGTTATATCAATGAAGAATGTGAGAAACTTGAAAAAATGGAAAGAAGCCAGGCTATGTGGAGGGTACCCATTTCCATTCCCTAGTACCTACTCTAGTATTGGGGGTTGTCTTGGATTGGGAGTTATATAAAAGTGACTCTTGTTGAATTGCATCAGGTAGGTCATGAGTAAAAGGCAGTGTGAAAAAAAGCACCAGACTGTGTCAGGAGACCTGATTTTGACCCCAAGTCAAACATTTCCTAGTTGTATCATCAGAGAAAAGTTATTTAAACTTTTTAAGGTTCATCTACAGATAGAGAAAATTCCTCCCTCCTGAAATCATAGAGGTTGTGATCTAAGGTTAGATCTTAGAGCACCATAGCAACATGAATTATTGTTTTATGGCCCTGAAAATCATTGAACAACTCTCAAAGGGCAAATCAAATCCAATAACAAGCATCTAGTAAACACCAATTGTATACACTAGCTCTATTTTCTGCCCTGAAGGACATTCAAAGATGAATAAGACATGAGCTGTGTACTCCAGATGACTCAATAGTCTAGAGAGTGCCTTCAGTTATGATTTCCTTTTTCTGCTCCCTGAATCAAAGTTTATCAATTCCTAGTTCTGATATTGGGTAGAAATATAAAGGGGAGGGTAAAATAGGCAAAAAAGAAATTTATAAGATAATTATATATTTAAAATGTTAAACAAGTGCATAATAGAGTTGCAATTTCTTGTGAAATAAACTTTTTTATTATGTTGTTATAGGAATGCTCCATAAATTAAAAATAAAATTTAAAAAATAATTTTCAATACCCTTCAAATTATATCACATGAATGATAACCTAGTCCATCTGTATTTATCAGATTTTAAATCTGGAAAGGACCTTAAAAACCACTCAGCTCAGTTTCTTCATTGTCAAATAAAGAAACTTGCCCAATATCACACTTCAGCAATCACAGAAAACGGGATTCTTGACTCCCGTGGGACCTAGAGTTCTTAGGACTTTTGACACAATCAGCCACATCCCCTTTATGTGTGGTAGCCCTAGGAGGGACTTGTTCATCTCCATCTCTTGCCAGCTGGGTTCTGGATTTTTTTTTTTCATATATTCTTGTAGAAGCTTTCTGCACCTGGAAGCCAATTCTAATACAGTGATTTGTGCTGGGATGCCAACTTTCAATCTAGTGCTGCCAAAGAATACAAAGGGATTTAAGAGGACATGTGTCCTCTGGTGGAAAAGACAAATATATTTCAATAAAGGAAGGTTTAAAAAATATAAGGAGGGGAAAGCACACAAACGAATGGCAACTTATAGCCAAAAACCAAATTAAAACAATCTTTTGAGGCTCAGGGATGCCATTGGGGTTCTTACTATGTACTCTTCTATTCTTGCAGAGTCCTTCTTGATGTGCTTCATTGGCTGTGAAATGTACAGATCAGATTTGCAAATGATTTGAAATTAGGAGGGATCACTAACAAATGGGACTGTAGAGTTAAAAATCCAAAAGGACCCCAGTAGAATGGAACAATCATCTGAATCTAATGAGAGAAGATGAAATAGGAACTAAAGTCTTTCACTTGGGCTCAAAAAATCAATAATGCAAGTGCAAGATAGGGGAGCCTATGAACTGTTGGGGAAAAAGGGTCCAGAAAATTTAGTAGCTTCTGAATCCAAAATTAGCTGATGATGTAATGTACCAGCCATACAAACAAAAACTGATGTGATTTTAGGTTCCACTGATAGTCATATACAAGCAGTGATAGGTTGGTTGTAATCAGTACTGGTCAAATCACATCTGAATTGTTGTGTTCCATTTTAGGCACCTCACTTTAAAAGGAATGTTGACAAGTTACAGAATATCATAGGAGGACAACCAGGATGGATGACCACCTGCTTCTCTATAGGGCTGCAGGCCAGCCCTCCCCTTTGCAGCTCAATTATATCCAGACATTCAGAGGGTAAACTCTGACTCAAAGTCTCATAGTGATCCAATAACCCTCAAGTTCCTAGGAAACCAAATCTGACCCTATGAGGAATGAAGTGCTCTTTCCTCATTTCTGAGCATTGACTTAAAGGGTTGAGGAATCTCTGACAGGGGAGAGGAAGAGTCAGCCACCAGCAGTCAGGAACCTTGACCTCCTTAAATAAGAGATGCCCAGAAAAATAATCCTGTGGCTCTGAGAATGAGATGCATTTACATTAGCAGCTGAGATCCTTAGCCCCACGAAATAAACCTACAGGAAGAAGCCAAGAAATCCCTAAAGTAAGTGACCAGTGTCACACTGGCCCTCTCTATACAGAAGCACCTCCAAACCTAGAATTAACTTTAAAATGAGAGTAGTCCATTGAACAGGGATGGACAAGAAACAGATAATTAATACACATTATTTAAAGAAATGGTATGATACAATGAATTTTTCAGTGGTAAAAAAAAATCCAGCTGATGTATTTAAAAATACATGAATTTCATAACTGATTATAAGTCAAGAATAAGACAAAAAAAAGATGGAGAGTTAGGGAGAGATGGCAAAAGACACCAGCAGCCTCAGAGACTTGAATTAATGAGGTTGTTCCTAACGGGGAAGGAGTGACATGGTGATTAGTTAATTACTATTCAGCAGCCTGTAATTAATGCACAAGTGAAATTGGTGTACAATGAATTAAACTACCAGCGCAAAGCAGCGGCCAGGATTGAGCAAAGACCGTGATTACTGATTGAGATAGTTATTAGAGCTAAGATTCTATGATGACGTCAATGGTCTTCTCAGAAAACTGGGGGTGGGGGTGACTGAACCTGGGCAAAAACAAATGTGCTTTGTCTGGAGTGTGACCCCAGGAAGAACTTCAGAGATTGAGAAGAGAAGAAAGATGGCCATTATACAGTAAAGTAACTGAGGTCCAGAGAAGCTAAGTGACAGGTCATAGAAGGAGGGACAGAGAGATAAGACGCAAACATAGGTCCTCTGATTCCAGAACTGTGGTCTTTCTATGGTACCACAGTTGTCCCCTGTGGAGCTAGAGCCAATATTAAAAGACAAGCAGACAGCTTTCAACGAGGGATTTTTTTTTCCCCAGTTAGCAATTTTTCTTTATGCCTTTTTACATCAGAATCATTTCCCAATATACTTCCTCCTCCACCCCAGTATGAATTCTCACTTGTAGCAAAGAAAATATTAAGCAGAATCCAACCAAGGGACAGTAACAGCATCATTCCTGCCCATTGTCCCTCACATCTATATCAAGAGGAGATAAAGAGATTTTCTCTTTTCTCTGGGAACAAGATTAGTCCATATAATTAATAGGAGTTTGGTAGCATGTTGGTAAACAAAGGAGAGTTTTTGATTCTTCATGATTATTAGGAGTATTACATCAATGAATGAGCTATTGGAACAGGTTAAAGAATCTTGGTTCCTAGGAACTTTATAGGAGACAGTGAATTTGTGATGGAAAGAATAACAGTTTTGAAGGCGAAAGCCTGAGTTTCAAATCCTCATTGTTATATATTAGTTGTGTAAGCTTGGGCAAGTCATTTAAATTTCTAGATATGTAATTGGGAATAATGCTTGTACTCCCTCTCTTGATTGGGTTGGACAAAATGAAATAATATATATAAGATAGTTCAATAAAATGTTCTTCAAATTCACCTTTTAATCAACATATATAGCAATAATGACAAATACAAACACACTATATGAAAATGTAATAGGACTAAAGAGAGTTAGAAAAAAACTTGATGTTTAGACATCTAAGCACTAGAATTTGAAAATTCAAAGTCTCAACAAATTCACAACAATATTTTCAACAATATTCTCCACCAGGCTTATATTTCATCCTAGATGATCAAATCCCATGTTTAGTAGATAGAACTCCAGATTTGGAGTCTGGAAAGTCACAGTGTCTCTGACCCTTAGTCTCCTGAACTGTAATGGGGATAATAATCTCCACATCAGAATTTTGTTTTAACACTCAAATGGTATATGTGAGATGCTTGCAATACTAAAAGTGTCATATAGAATGTCAGTTAATGTTACTATTTCTCTGCACTAGTGTTCTCCACAGAGATTGAGAGCACAGAGATAGTGGGGAACTCTGACAGACAGATATCCAGTCAATAGAAATTACTATTTTATGATGTGTAATGAGAATTAGAAAAAGGGATCAGGTCCTAATTAAGGAATCAGATGATTAGCAAAATTCTCAGAATCTGTAACAACCTGGTCAATCATGGTGCACTACCCTTCCCATAAGATGATGTTCCCAATGCCACCATTCCCCATTTCCATCTGTAGATATACTAGATATACATGTGTCAAAGAAGTATGGTTGGGTTTATCCTGAACCATCTATACTCCCTCCCACTCAGTCCTCCCTATGACCAACAGTCAGTGTCTGTTAAAAAAGTTCATCAGGATTAGGACCACTATCTCTGTGAGAAGGAAACAGAGCAAAACTAGTGGACCCAAAAAGGGATCAAATCCATGACCTTGTCACTGATGAGCTGATGTGCATATAGCCTTGAAATAGGAAACAAGAGCCCTGGGTTGTAGTCCTGGCTCTCTTTCACTGTAGGTCATTGAACAAGATGCTTGGCCAAGTTGTGCTTCATCTGAAAAAAATGGAGAAAAAAATAATTAGCCTAGCCAATCTCATAAAATTGTTTTGAGGACTAAACTAGACTGTGAAGGTGCTTTAAATAGTGATGAACATTGCCAGGAAGTAAGCAATTATTATCATTAATAATCAGCTAGCATAGAGCCTGGCTTGGAGAAAGCTTTTGTCCCACCATAATAACGAAGCTTCAGTGACTGATGGGAGCAGCTCCTGAAGCCCTCCAGTTGTCTTCCTCCTCTCCAGGTTATACTGCTTTCTGGTTTCCATAGGACTTCCTCTACTGTGCCATGGAAGCCTCTTCATGTTGGAATCCTACTCTGGACTACACCTCATATTAGAAATATTCTCCACCTCAAAACTCCACCTTCTGATTGACCAGTTCCCTGCAGAATTTTCAATTCAAAGAGGAGTCTCTGGCCAAGGATGACTTCATTTCTCTCCAGAATGCATTGCTGACTCTGTGGACTCCTTCAGCTGTATTTTTATGTTGTCTTTTCCATTAGAATGTAAGCTACTTGAGGGGTGTGCAGGAAATGTTTTTCTCTGTATATATTCTCATTACACAGTGGAAAACAATTCAGTCTTGTTTACTGACTGACTGAATCCAAAGCTATATGATCTAAAGGAAGACAAAAGCACCAATGGCCATCCAAATGACTCTGAAAAAAAGTATTCTCTCTCTCCTCCATGAGGCTCTCACCTAACACTGCAGTGGTTTGCCTGCCCAGTTTGCTACAGATAGTTTCAGCTCCATCTCTCTAGGGGAGCCTCAGCTCTGGTTAGAAATTCAGTCCATGCTAGGGAAGCTGGCGCCTCCAGATGAGGAGAAAATTGGGTTTTTCATTGGCCTGGCCTCACATCCTCTATTCCTTCTGTTCACCAGACCTCTCCCCTACCGCTGCTCTGCTGAGAAGTTAATTCATTCTTGCATCCATATTGGTCTGATTTCAGATTAGGTATAAAAGAGAGAGACCACTACTAAAGGGCTTTTCTATTCCAGACCTATTTTCTTGATCTGGACTGGATCCAGGCTTATGAAAAAAGGATTTAGGCTCCATTTTTCACACATTACATTATTATACTTTGACTCTGGCAGCTCAAGTGAAATTTGTAGCTTAGCTTTGGGGCCCAAAGAGGGTATAAAAATATTCAATGTGCAATATGAGTTAGGTAATAGGGCAAGTATCCATTTCCTACAAACAAACCAAAAAAATACTTTATACAAAATACAGGCATGTAATGACCAAAAGATCTGAATAAAATAATCAAATGGCAGTACTCACTATTATTATAATCTGCCAGAAGACTGACACTTAAAGTCATCTAAACATGACATACTTAGTCATCCATTGATTTAGGAATTTTCCATTTCACCTGGGCTCTGAACTGTCTCCTTTAAAGTTCAAATCTTCTGGCAGGTCTGGTGGTAAGGCACTAGTTTCATCACTTTCTCTAAGAATTCCTAGACTAGTCTAAGAATCATCCTCTAGTCACTAGTTTGTTCTGACCAAAGGATTTAGGAATTATAAGGTGATCTTCAAACATGGACACATCAATCTCTTGATAGATACATCTTCACTTAAGAACAGAAACAAACAAATCCAGAAGAGAGGTCCCAAAACCCAGATTTGGACTCATTTAAGCAGAAAGCAGTTAGATGTTGTGTGTTCATTTTACATCATGATCTGAGTGAAAGGTGGAGTATGCTGTCCTTTCCCCTACTCATCACAGGATGTCACACACCACATGATTCCACCTGGAAAGTTAAGAAAGAGAACTAAACTAGGACAATATCAATTCATTTTAAAGATTCACTAAGTCATTAGCACTTCCTGATCAATGGCCAATTAAAGGTTATTGTATCATCCCAAAGATTCAAAGTAGAGTCACATATATGACCAACTGGAAGAAATTAGGGAATCTGCCATCCCTTAAAACTTGCTTACTGAGTCACATGTGACTGTAAGCAGGGAAGTCATATTTGTGCATATCCTATTCAAAGTTTAATTGCAAATTGCTTAATTATATGTGTGTATTTATAATATATATATATATATAATATATAAGCATAAATACTCATATATCCATATATCCATGCAAATATGCATGTATATGCATATAATATATAAAATATGAACTATAAACAAGGTATTTTCCAGTTGTACAGCTTATCTATTTAATTCTCAAGAATATATGGGGGTTTTAGGGGCGGCTAGGTGTCATAGTGGATAAATCACCGGCCCTGGAGTAAGGAGTACCTGGGTTCAAATCTGGTCTCAGACACTTAATAATTACCTAGCTGTGTGGCCTTCGGCAAGCCACTTAACCCTGTTTGCCTTGCAAGAAACCTAAAAAAAAAAGAATATATGGGGGGGGGTTATTTTTTAGTTTATAAAAGGAGAGTAAATTCATGGTATATCCTTTTGGTCATTCATGTCTTTCTAGGTAGATGTTAAATATATTATATTTGTTGTGGTTGTTGTCTGTTCCATGTCCCACTCCTTTAGACTCTACTCTTTGTAGTGCCTATCTCATTATCCATGCTCCTTCAAAGTGTACTAAAAGTTGCTCAGCTATTAATTCTTATAGTATTCTTCTGGAATCTAATAAGATCTTATAATTCATCAAGATCAGGTGAATTGAATTCATCACTACAGTTGGTTGCTTTCTTATGTTTATATACATATGCATGTACATGTGTTTGTTATTGTTTAATCATTTTCCAGTTGTATCTGATTCTTTGTGACCCTATTTGGGATTTTCTTGGCAAAGATACTGAAGTGATTTGCCATTTCCTTTTCAGATCATTCTATAGATGAAGAAACTGAGGCAAATGGGGTTAAATGACTTGCTCAGGGCCATATGGCTTGAATGTGTCTGAAATCAAATTTGAACTCAAGAAGAGTAGTTTTCCTGATTCCAGGCCTAGCATTTTATCCAATGTGCCACCTAACTACCTCATAGATATGGATATGGAGATGGATATGGAGATAGAGATAGAGATAGAGATAGAGATAGAGATAGAGATAGAGATGATAGAGATGGAGAGAGAGAGACAGAGATAGAGATAGAGACAGAGACAGAGATAGAGATAGAGATAGCTAGAGATAGAGAGAGAGATAGAGATGGAGATAGAGAGATAGAGATAGAGATAGAGATGATAGAGATGGAGAGAGACAGAGATAGAGATAGAGACAGAGACAGAGACAGAGACAGAGATAGAGATAGAGATAGCTAGAGATAGAGAGAGAGATAGAGATGGAGATAGAGAGAGATAGAGAGATAGAGATAGAGATAGAGATAGAGATAGAGATAGAGATAGAGACAGATGATATAGATGATATAGATATAGATGTATACCCATATACGCCTATATGAACAAGAGATGGAATCAAAGAAAAATAATGAAGGATTAATACAAGACCATGGTCCTGGTCTTGTTATAATAGTTTCAGGAGTACTGAAGCTCAGAATTGGCTGAGGTCAGCAGGGAAACTAAGGACAACAAAAATGTGAAGTAGCTGTATGGGAGAGAAGTAAGAAAAATCAAAGAACCACCACCTGGGGCAGATGGGATGATTATAATTGACAGCAGAAAGAAGGAAGAGCTGCCTAATTCCTTTCTTGTATTTTTTTCTGCCATAAAGAATGACCTCTGCATTAAAGGATAGGAGGAAAATGACTAATAGGGAATTCATATTCAAGATAAGAAAGGGTAAAGTAAAAGAGCAGTTGACCACCCCTGACAAATCCAAGTCATCTGACCCAGAAGAACCATACCTTGAGAGACTAAAAGAAATCTTCCCAATTTCTTTTGATTGTTGGGCTGTAGAGATATTCAAAACATTAAGGAAAATGGGGGAATTATCATAGGTAGGCTGGAGAAAGGCAAATGTGCCAATTATTTTTTAAAAAGATATGAACAGAGTCATCAAATGAATCGAATCAACTCTTATCTTTGAGAAAATTCTAGAATGTAAGAATGTATTGTTAAAGAGATGATTCTGACCCTGGAGGCAGGAGGTCCTGAGTTCAAATTTGATCTCAGACATTTAATCATTACCTAGCTGTGTGACCTTGGGCAAGTCACTTAACCCCATCTCCTTAAATAAATAAAAGAAAACTTTTAAAGAGATGATCATTAAGAAAAGGAAGCAGTGAATATAAAGCATGTCTACATCTTCATCAAAATCAGTCCATGCTAAGCTAAGTTTATTTCCTTTTCAGACAAGTTATTAGACTGATAATTCAGGGGAATTCTGAAGATCTAATTTAACTAGATTTTAGAAAAGCATTTGATAAAGTGCCAGATAGTGTTCTTGTGGACAAGTTGGAATGACTTAAGTTAAATGCACTACAATTCAATTAATTCAAAACTGTTCAAATGATTGACTTGAAGAGTAATCCATTAGGTATTTAGTATCAATATTACTAGAGGCATCCAAAGAAGTATTCCTGTATCTCTGTTTGACCTTGTACTATTCAACTTTCTTTTCAATGGTTAAAGTTATAGAAAGCATGCTTAATCAAATTTTCATAGAATGTAAAGTTGTGAGAAACAGCTAAGAATTGGAATCCAAAAAGATCTCATGGGATAAAACCTAAAAAAAAAAAAATTCAATAGAGAAAAATGTACACTTGATTTAAAAAAAATAAGTCACATAAGTAGAGGAAGAAGAAGGTATAGTTGCACAGCAATTTCTCTGGGGTTTTAGATCAATCTAAGTCACCAGTGTGATTTGGCAGTCAAAAAAACTAATATAGTCATAGGCTGCAGAAAGAGAGATATTGCTTCTTATGATAAGAGATTGTTCCACTACTCTCTGGCATGATCAGATCATATCTGGTGTGCTGTATTCAATCCTAAGATTAGGAATCATGTTGTAATATTGTTAGAGTGGAACCAAGATGTTGCAGTAGAGGAAGCACTGCAACTGAACTCTCCCAACATTCCCCTCTAGATAGCTTTAAAATAGTGCCTCAAAGTAAAACCAACAAAGGGTTGGAATGAGACATTTTTCCAGCCCAAGACAGCTTAGAAGGCCAGAAAGAAAGGTCTATGACAGGGAAATGGGAGCTTTCATGGGGTCCAGGTCACAGCAAAACCAGGTGTGGGTCTTGGAGTCAGTGACAGCAGCAGCAACTTCAGATCTCAGCCCAGAGACTATAGCAGGATCTAGCATCTGATCAGAAAGAGATTACGGGGGTCTTCTTGCTAGTCCTGGGTGCAGGATTGTCACTGTTTGGTAACTCCATTGCCCATACCCACTTCTGTGTCTCAATTTCAGTGGAAAGGAACCCTGAGGAGTAATAATACTTATGGCTGTAAGGAGTGAAGGACCTTTCCCGAAACTAGAATTTCCTAGGACTAAAAAGCAAAGACCACACCAGTCCCTGGATTACACCACCTTAAAATCTCCTAAAACTTCCAAAGCCCAAGAACAATCCCTGAAAACAGAATCCTCAAGAGTATTTGTCAGGTCCACTGTAGTGGGGTTTTCTTTTCCAGGACAGTTTGGACTAAATGACTATTTAAAGCTCCAAAATTCTATGATTATGGGATTATCATTTCCTCTTTTTGTCCAAGTAGTCCATATTGTCTGATGGCAATATGACTTCCATTATTTGAATTCCAATAAATTGAATACTCTATCTCAGAGGTGGGGAACACTTTTTTCTGTCAAGGAACATTTGGATATTTATAACATTATTTGCAAACCATACAAAGTTATCCATTTAAAAATGCTAACCCTAAAAAGCTCCCAAAACTATGGAATTTTAAGTCCTACCTGCAATTGCCTTGGCAGCAACAGTTCAAAAGATTTTCTGGGCTGCCCTGTGCCCTACACTGGCATTTTCATCATCACATGTTTATATCTTCTTAATATACAATGCTACCCAGCCCTTCCTTTTACACTATTTCATTTGGCTAAAGGATTTTTACTCCTAGACCTATATTTCAGTGATATTCAATAACTCATTTATTCATTAATAATAATTCATTCAATAATAAAAGAAAATGAATTTGACTCTTTGTCTCTATTTTGATACCCATTTTTTGTATATTCATGTATAGATATGAAGGTCATGAGCTCTATGACTAATTCATTCTTTGAATTTTGAATTCTGTGTATTTCTGGGCATTATAAATGCTCTTTTTCTTCATATATCATAAGTTTGCATCCAGTTTGGTGAATATAAATTAACAATTTTCTCCCTTCCTTCCCTTTGCAACTTTGGTTAGATTTACTAGATTCAAAGCAAACATTCTAACTAGTCCTCTTTAGATGCACTCCTTCCCTAGCCAAGAGACTTACATTCTGATATTTTGAGCTAAGGTCTAAAAATCCAAATCCCCTTGTCAGGTACAATGCTTAGCTACTTGTCCACTTTCAAAATCTTTTTCTTCTTCTGAATCTCTTACCACTCATGAGTAACAGTGATAAAAATACCAAATGTATCTTTAAGGCACAATCAAGGAAAAACAACTCAATAATGTCTTTATTTTGATTCTCAAAACTTTAAAAGTTTTCCTAACACTTCCTAATTTCCTTTGGTAGTGTCATTTGTGTCCACAACATTTTCCAAAAGTAGGAAACCATTTTGAAAAGTGATCTTTGTTACATCTTGGATATATGTCATAGAAAGAAAGAGACTTTTCTAGGGTTATTGTCATTTTCTAACTCTTCTGCTGAAATTCAACGACCATCATTTCTCCTCTCTTCTTCCTCTGCCCCTCACTGAATGATCTTTCATCTTAAAACTCATATGGTCTTCCATAATCATGTCTTGAAAGATAAATACTCCTAGATCAAAATATTCAACTACTTACTCTTTGTCAAGAGCCTCTAACCTGCTTCTTAGTTCCAAAGGTTCAGTTGTCCTTGTCTTTCTCCTTTCTGAGACATTCTTCTATCCTCTAACCTCCTGATACAAGTTAGAATTCCTTTGAATAGATAAAAAAATTCTACTTCTTCACAATTGAAATACAAATAATAAGGACAGCTAGGTGGTGCAGTAGATAGAGCACTAGCCCTGGAGTCAGGAGTACCTGGGTTGAAATCCGACCTCAGACATTTAATAATTACCTAGCCGTGTGGCCTTGGGCAAGCCACTTAACCCCATTGCCTTGAAAAAAAAATCTAAACAAAAAAAGAAATACAAATAATATTATCTTTTTTTTTGTTTTGATTTCTTAAGGCAATGGGGTTAAGGGTCACACAAGTGTCTGAGGTAAGATTTGAACTCAGGTTCTCCTGACTCCATGGTCCGTGCTCTATCCATTGCATCACAAGCTGCCCTATTATTTTCTAAGTTTTAAACAATTTAAAAATATTTAGATGAGTGATTCATTTTTATGTGCGGTATGAGATGAAACTAATAATATTTTTGCCATTCTACTGAAACATGTTCTCAGCAATTTTTATTAGTTAATAAATTCCCATTACTTTTGTATTCTTAAATTTAGCAAATATTAGTGTATTATATGACTGGTTTTCTAACATGATTCATTTTTTTAATGTAAAATTCCATGATTCTTTGACTTTCCTCAAGTCAAATAGCAAGAAAGTAGCTAATTTAGTTCTCTTGACTATATCTTACCTGCTAAATGTTGTCTATGGTCCCTTTCAGCTACAAAATCCTGTAATTCCCATGATCCTATTTCAGTAAACCTTTCAACAATACCATACGAACTCTCTAATTAATACTAAATAATATATTCAGGGGCAGCTAGGTGGCTATGTGTATATATATAGAACCAGCCCTGGAGTCAGGAAGACCTGAGTTCAAATCGGACCTCAGATATGTAATATCTGTGTGACCTTGGGCAAGTCACTTAACCCTGATGTCTTGCAAAAATAAACAAAAACAAAACAAACAAAAAATAGGTACTACATTTCTATAGTGCTTTCCAGATCAAAAAATCCTTTCTTCAATTTCCAGTACCCACAAAATCTGCACCAGAACTCTAGACACCCAGTGTTGTGTGTTATCAGTCAAAAGCTTTAACACCAGGTCCCACATTGCCCAGACCAGAGGCCCACAAGGACCTACCAAGAAAGAGCTATGTGATCCACATTAGGTTAAATTCTAAGTATGCCTCATGTCCTGTCTCTTGTGAATTAGGCCTTGGAATTATCAAAGCATAGAAGTTCAGTCTAGCCCCCAGATATTTACTGACCCAGATAACTGATCAAAACTCAGACCTAAACTCCCAGTGTTTAAAGAGGGAAGTCACGGACTACTTCAGTGCTATTACCCCCTCCCCTGAAATACTCTCCATGCTTGCAGGACCTGTTGGAGTGGAAGAGAGGGTTCATAAACAACTGATATTTCCCTTGCCCCTGCCAACTCCTAGTCCTGAGAACCCCTCACCCTATATGGCAACATGAAGACCCAGTCCATGATATATTATTTGTCTTGAGGCAAGGGACCCAACCAGGATCATCACATCCTCAAAGGAGGAAGTACTAGAAGCAACAAGAACAAGATGTTCCCTCAGTGAATGACAACTGAGAAGTCAGAAGAGAACTGAATAGGTAGCAGATAGAGGCAGAAAGCAGATATGAATGGGTTCTTCAGCAATAGAACCTAGTCCCAAAGAGTGAGACACTGGAGAGCCACAGAATCAGCGTGGTGGAGGAACAAATTCCCAGCCTCACTGGGAGGTAATGTGAGCTGGAACCAAGAAGCAATAGCCTCTCTGAACCATGTAAATGGATGTCAGGGGGAAGAGTTGTATGAACTCAGGCAGGAAAAGTGTCCCAGACAAGGCACAAGGCAGCTTTCTAAAATCCTTTCCTCTCCCTCAATTTCAATTTTCTTGGGAACTGCTACCCCATCAGGAGAAGATTTTTTCATTTATATAAGGAAGACTGAGAACTCTTATTATTTAGTTTTATTTTCTATTTCAATGAAATACTTTGTAATTTTATTTTAAAGCCGAGTCTACTCTATTGGTAAAGAAAGCTTTGATAGGGACACAAGTCAAATATTATACCCCGCCCCCTTTTGAACCCATGCAAAGGTGGGAAAGTCAAGCAAGGATGTCAACTTGATCCACTGGAAATTCCCTGTATTTCAACTGGCCAATCTCTACTAGACAGCAATCCCTTCATTTTCTCCTTGATTAGCTCACTACTGTATTCACTTCAACAGATTTTTCTGAACCTTTTCTCTCCTGTCCTCAAATTACTATATGTTGTTGTATGTTAAAGATAACCTTGCCTCCTACTTTACTAAGAAAATTGAAAACATACACTGCGAGTTCTCTCATATTCCCTATTATAAACTTAAAACCATTCTACATCTCTCCTCAGTCTCACCTTCATTTCCAATCTCTAGTGAAACAAAGGGAAAGGTAGTCTTTTTCCATGCCAAGGCCAACCCTTCCATTGGAGCTACTGTCTGTCTCATACCCCTTCTATCCTATTCAGGAGCTTGCCCCATCAATCATCCTCTTTCCTCATCTTCAATCTCTAGCTATTGCTTCCTTCCTCTTGCCTTCAAATATGCTCAGATCATCTTCATTCTTAAAATCCTTCATCAGACCTTTCCATTACTTCAAGACATTTTACTGTATCTTTTTTTCTCTTGCTGCCAAATTCCTAAAAATGAGACATTCCCACTTACTGCCTATAACTTCCTCATCATTCCTTCACTTCTCATATCCTAATCATCTTTAACCCCATCATTTTACTGAAACTGCTCCTTCCAAGTTTGCAAGAAATCCCTTAACTATTAGATCTGATGACTTTTTCTCTATTCTCGGTTTCATTGACCTCTCTGCCACTTTTGACTTTCACCAATCACACTGTTTTTTCTGAATAGAGGAGCTATAAAGGGAAAAAGTCTTAGGCCCAAAAGAAACCAAAAGCAAAAGTGGAAGGCTTATGGATCATGTGAAAATAAGACTACACAACTACATAGTGGCATTGTGGATAGAGTGCTGGCCTTTAAATCATAAAGACCTGAGTTCAAATACTATCTCAGATACTGATTAGCTCTATGACCTTGGGCAAATCAATTAGTCACTCCCAGCCTCAGTTTCTACATCAATAAAATGGGGGATAATAGCATGTATCTCCCAGGATTGTTGTAATAAAATGAGATAATATTATATAGACTATTTTGCAACCTTTAAAGCATTATATAAATACTATAATAGGCATTTATGGACAGAATAGGGGTTGTAATTATTGCTATAAACTCTCCTCCCTTGCTTCTATTCTATTGCTCTCTCTCCTTGTTCACCCACACCTGTCTGATGGCCTCTTCTGTCACCTTTTCTAGATTATCATTCATCTCCCATTTCTTTATTCTTTAGTGTGGATGTTTTCCAAAATGTTCCAAATAAACCATTTTCCAGATAAGAAAACTGAATCCCAGAGAGAGGAAGTGACTGATTCACAACTGATAAATAATCAGAACCTGAATTTGCCCCGCCCCCGCATCTCCTAAATCTGTCCACTAACAATCCAGTCTCTAACAATCCAGTTTCATCCTAGCACAGGGACTGTTTGAGAGATTTCTTCCTGCTCCTCATCACAACATACAGACAGTCCCCTATTCTGCTTATGGTGAAAAACTGATCCTCTCTGAAAACCAGGCTTCTCAGAGACAAGGATATTAAAAGTGTTATGTTGAGGGTGGTCTCCCATTCTATAGATTCCAACTCTCTGAAAGAGACAGAATTTACCTTTCTATATATTAACAACTCCCTTAAGTCTCTCTGAAAGATTACCAGGTTCTCCTACCCCATCACCAACAGAGGTTTAATTATCAAACACATATCTTGAACATACAATTCAATCCAATAAACATTTATTAAGTGTCCACTATGTGCTAGAGAGTGAATAGAGTACTGGGATTGGAGTCAGGAAGTCTCCTCTTCATGAGTTCAAATCTGGCCCCAGATTTAGTAGTTGTGTGACCCTGGGCAAATTACTTGATCTTATTTGTCTCAATTTTTCTTCATCTTTAAGAGGAGTTGAAGAAGGAAATAGCAAACTAGTTTTTTTGCCAAGAAAACCTCAAATGAGGGTCACAAAGAATCAGACAGGACTGAAAATGACTGAAAAATAAGCAAGACCACAAATGTTCTAGACACTGTGTTATGTCCTGGGGAAATAATTAATGAAAGAAAGACAGTTCTTATCCTCAAAGGGCTTACAATTGAAAGGGAGAGAACACAAACAGAAGAAGGCAGGAAAGTAGGAGGAGAAAGGAAAAAAGGGGTATTCAACCTTGAGTCATCTTGTTCTATAAAGGTGAAATGAGGCAGAGCAGCAGATACAAAGCAGTCCAGTTTCTGATTTCTATATAGGAAAGCATTGGGAGGAGACTGGCACTCTATCTAGCCCTCCAAGCAGAGGAGAGAAGAGGTTGAGAGATGTGGTGTCTATCAAGGTTTGAGTTAGCAGCCTGGTGGTAAATTTAGAAGTCAGGAACTTTTCCTAGGAAGTCCATTGTTTGATAGCATTTAGCTTTAATTTGCTTAGAAAGAGCTAAATTAACAGGAATGCCCAAATCACTATATTTTGTTCAGTCAGTCATTTTGATTACTTTTAATTATGTTGCCTAGGTTGTGTCCAGCTCAGGTTGATAATAGATCAGCCATTTGGTTGGCATGGTTTTTTATTTGTTTTGCTTTTTGTTAAAAAGGAGAGAAGGTGGTTCAAATGTTAAATGAAATAGATACTGCTCTTAAAGGACTATAGAGGGATCTAGGTGAGAAATAGGTAGAAAGAAACTTACAGAAGAGGTTTGTTTTATTGTTTGGCTTTTGCTTTTGTTGGGGTTTTTTGAGGAAATCAGGGTTAAGTGACTTAGCCAGGGTCATATCCAATAATAAGAATCTGAGCCAGATTTGAACAGAAGTCCTCCTGACTCCAGGGCAGGAACTCTATCTATTTTACCATTTACCAGTCCCTATTGGAGAGGTTTTTGGTTTTGTTTTGTTTTGTTGTTTTTAAATAAGAGCAGAAATATCTCAGTGAGGTTCCTTGAATTTTTATATACAAGAAAGTCAATCACAAGCCTCAGAAAGCAAAGAGCTTAAAAGTGGGCATCCAAATATCTTAAGATCAAAATTACTTTTAGAAGTCCCTCCCCTGGGGTGGCTAGGTGGTTCAGTGGATAAAGCACTGGCCCTGGTGTCAGGAGTTCCTGAGTTCAAATCCAACCTCAGACACTTCATAATTACCTAACTGTGTGGCCTTGGGCAAGCCACTTAACCCCATTTGCCTTGCAAAAACCTAAAAAAAAAGTCTCTCCCCAAAAATTTAGAAATGAGCTTCTGGTGGGCCAAGAGACATAAGGAACAGCCAACACAACAAAGGAGATGGTATATTACAACTGGACTGGGGAAGGAAGATCCCTCTAATAGTTTTGATCTGTGTTAACTAAATTAAAGCTCTGGCTTACACATTAGCAATATGAATACCTCTAGAGTCAAAGGGGTTAAAAGTATCCCTGAAGCTGGAGAAGAGAAGTGATTAATGGAGTGGGAAGTGTCAATGAGCTGGGGCAGGAGTACAGCCCCCTTTGCAAGAACATTTTGAGTTTATGGACAGATTCCACCCTGACATGCTTCTACCAACTTTCACTTATGACAAGTTCCATATGGTTTTTGTAGCTCCCATCATGATCAATGACAGACTTTCCTGAGAGATGACATGAGTATTAACAAATATAACAATTCATATCCTTCTTTTACAAACCTCATAGATCACACAGGTCCTGGGAGCCTGCAGAGGACAGGTCAGGGGCTCTACCCAACAATCAGATGAGAAGCTTTGCCATTCTCAGGGCAGTTGCATTGTTTCCTGGGTCCTTGGATTCGCTGCATCTTTTAAATGACTCTGAGGGACTGAGGAAAGATCCCCCAAACCAAGTGCTCAGTGTTGGCTCCCTTTGCAGATATGGAAAATGAGATGCATTGAGGTAAGATGACTTTTCCAAGAACACATGGTAAAGTCTTGAAGCTATGGGGTGTCAGCACTACTCCTCCCCAGTGAGAACAAGTGGTGATTTCAATTCAACATCTGCTGAAATCACTCCTCTTTTCATTTAAACAGATTCCCTAACCCTAGCTTCAATCCACTAACTTTGTTCTGAGATCAAAAAGTTATACTTTCATTACCACAATACCCATTCCCTTATGTTCCAATAACAGCCCCTCAACCAAAATCTCTCTGTATATCAAATTACAGATTTGGAAGGCAACTCAGAGGTCATCCAACTCACATCTGAACCATAGTCCCCTCAAAGTCTCTCCCAAAAAGGAATCATTTAACCATTTCAGGAAGACTTCTGGTGCTAGGAAACCCACTACCTTCAAAAAGTCTTTTCTACTTGTGGATAACTTTGTGCTGATAAATGTTTAACTGTCTCTCTAGAACTCATTTAAGTAGATAGATGGTTCAGCAGATAAAGCACTAAGCCTAAAATCAGGAAGACCTGAATTCAAATCTGATCTTGAATACATTACTAGTTGTATGACCCTGGACAAGTCACTTAATCTCTGCCTTATTTTCTGAAATGTAAAATATGGTTAACTATCAGGGTTGTTATGAAGATTAAAGTGCTTAGTACAATGCCTGGCTGTCACTATATTTTTACAGTCAAATTATTCGACTCTGGGGTGGCTTGCCATTTCCTTTGCCAGCACATTTTATAGTTGAGAAATCTGAGGCAAATAGGGTTGAGTTCCCAAATCAACCCATAAAGTGGCCAAAGTGCCCTGGAGTGGACTGGGGGCTCTGTGAACAAGAAATGAGATTCATGTGGGCTGGAGCAGTTTCCTCTCACATCTATCAGATTGGGAGGTAATAGCTATTGACTGTAAACCCATGGCAGGCAGCACTAGAGGCTGTGGGAAGGTTTTTCCCCAAGGGACTGCATTACTGGGGAGATTCACAGTTTAATGAGCACTCCTCATTAGCATTTGCTTCCTCTGTGAAATCCTTGCTGCATCCAGACAGTGTCTGAATCTTTTCCCCACAAGAGCTCCTTGGGCACATGATCAATGGGTGCTGGTGTCACTGGGGCCTGTCTTTGGCATAGAAGACAAAGTGTGTAAGGGCCATCAGGCCTGGAATACACTAGGGAAGTACCCTCCAGAGGATGTGTTCAGCTTTGGAGGCTTTATCATTCCCATCACTAACCAGCCATCTGTGGCCTCCATTTGATCA
Source organism: Macrotis lagotis (assembly GCF_037893015.1). Lineage (NCBI taxonomy): Eukaryota > Metazoa > Chordata > Mammalia > Peramelemorphia > Peramelidae > Macrotis > Macrotis lagotis. Next base: position 314,174,137 of record NC_133658.1, read on the forward strand.
AGGGATTTAGAGCTTCCTAATAATCAGCCCTATCCCTATATAGGTGGAATAGTGGGCCTAGAGAGAGAGTGGGATACCCCTCCCTGAAGGCCCTCATTCATGGATTAAACCCTCATGATTCACTCTTGGAAATGACTTTGTCTATATTTTACCTTTACTTGTCTGTGTTTTCCTCAATAAAACATAAACTCCTTGATGGTAGAGACTACTTTTTATCTTTTAGTACATAGTACTAAAAAGGTCCAGTACATTGTAGACACTTAATGAATGTCTATTTAATGAATCAATGAATGAAGCTCTCCGAGCCTCAGCTTCTTCACTGGAAAACATCTACCATAATATGCACAATCCCTATCTCCTAAGACTGTTGGGTGTCTCAACTGATGAAGTACAACCTTTGTAAACCTTAAAGTGTATCAGAAATATCAGTTATTGTTTAGTATATTAAAGAAGGATATTCATGTTCAGGTACAGGCTGGACTAAACAAGTACCTAGGGGTCCTTACAACTCTGAGCTTCTATGATAAATGACTCAGCCGGAACCTCATTTCCATGAGAAGTCCTCCACCTGGCTTTCAAATTTTGTAGTTTTACCTCCTCAGCCATACCAGTCTGCCTAGATCATTCCATTCTCTGAGCTCCCTCAGGAATTCAGAACCCAAACCATAGATTTTAGTGTTTAATTCTATATTATCTTGCAAACTAATTGTTTCTTGCACATGAGTCTGCTCTGTACAACTGAATTATCCCTTGCAACTAGGGATGAATTGTGTTTTCTTCTTCCTTTGTGTCCTTCCAGAATGTTGGACATATGATATACTATGAATGAATGATGATGATGATAATGTTTGTTCTTCATTCTTGAAGACGACCATGACATCCAAAAAATGATTCCATGTCATGCATATGAATTGGATTTGAAGGTGCTGTGCTAAGTCACCAGCTTCACTTTCTCATCCAGAGTCATCTGGGTCCAATGGCTATATATGAATCAAGACAAGTGGAGATGACCTTGCATGCAAGGTAAAGTGACTTGACCAAGGTCACACAGTAGGTATCAAATATCTGTGGTCAAATTTGAACTCAGGTCAGTCAATATAATTGGTTATTGGACCAATCTACTGAAAATCTAAGTTTGATTCTTGCCTCTCCAATTCATTGGAACAGTAGTGAAATAAAAAGAAAATTCATCCTCTGAGAGGATGGGAAATTTGAGGAGAGAAGAGAATATTTGGAACAGTCTTTGTAGGAAGATGAATAACTAATTAGGAACTAAAAGAAAAATTGCCTTGCAATACTGAGGGTCCTTTCAGATAGGATAACATAAGTTTGTAATGGAGCCAATCAGCAGCTTCATGATTCCCTCCAGTTCCATTTGAATAAGAACAAAAGAGGTATATAGTGGGAATAACCTCTGATTGGGGTTTAGTAAAGCACAAGGCAGAATCAAGGAATCTGAGCCTACAGGACAGTGTAATGATAATGATGATGATAATGTTTGTCCTTGATTCTTGAAGAAGACCACAACATCAGGGAGGTGATACCATGATAAGCACATGAATTGGATTTGAGTTAGGGGGTGCTGTGCTAAGTCTTCCACCTCACTTTCTCCTCCATCTGGGTTCAGTAACCAGATATGAATCAGGACAACTGGAGATGGCCCTGGACATGAGGCAGTCAGGATTAAGTGACTTGCCCAAGGTTACACAGCTAGTGAGTACCACGTGTCTGAGGCTAGATTTGAATTCCTGTCTTCCTGTCTCTAAGGCCAGGGCACTATCCCCTGCCCCATCTAGCTGTCCACTGAACTGGGAAGGGAGAATAATGTAGCTAGGGCAAGAATGGTGACCATGGGGAAGAAATGAAGAATGAAGGAATGAGTGGTCATGGTGAGGAAGAATAGGTTTGTATTGGTAAAATAGTAATACATAGGGAGAGATATAAACATAAAATATTATGATTGCATAAAGGAATTTTTATTATTTATGGACTTGGAAGTGAAACACTTGTGGGTGATGGCAAGATCAAAAATATAACCAACCCTTTTGTGCAACTGAGGCAGAACAGAGAAATAAGAAATAATAAGAATTGAATAACTGAGAAGCTGAGTTGGTAGGATAGTTGAGGGACATTAATATGTATATTAATGTCCTCTAGCTTAAATGTAGGCATTGAGGTCGAGAGGGAGACTGTTTCCAGTCACCAAACTAGCTAGGAAAAGCAAAAGAATATCCTGGGAATCAGTATATCATAGAAACTGGTCTCTAACCTGGGGGATAAATTTGGTTGAAAAAGTCTGAAAGAAGCAATAGGGATCAAGAAGTATTCTTACTCTCTCATGAGGATCAGTGAGTCAGGGAATATGAGAGAAAATTCAATCAGTAGATAAAAGGGTGTCCAAGAGAGCTATCTCAGTGAATACCAGAAGATGAAGACTATGAGAGGAAGAATTATACAATGAAAGGAAGTTTATGTTATAATGTGGAAATTTCAGAGCACAGGGGAAAGGGTTATAGGAGGTCTAGGGTGAGACTAAGACTGAGAGGGAAGTATTGAAGTGGATGGGGATGAAGGAGGGGGCAGAAATGGGTAGAGAGTTTTGTTCCTCAGCAGTCTAGGATGTTGTATCATTGGGATGAAAAAGGCAAATAAAGTTGGAAGTATGACTATAATTGGAGAATCAAGGCAGATTATTGGTGGATCATTAGGATGCTCTCCACTCTTGAAGGTGGGTGATTTGAAGGTTCAGGTTCTCCAAAACAATCATCGACTTCCCAGGGCAGCAGGATGGGGGTGTTGCTCATCCCTAATTCTAAGTGGTTATCTCTCAAAAGTATGCATTAAATCACTAAGGAGATTAGAAGAGATAGCTATTATGCATACAGGAGGCAATAAATAAGTGACTTTTGAATTAGAAGGAAAAAAGTTAATAAACTAATGAAAAAATATAGATGACTAATCCCAAAACTAGAAAAACAGCTCAAAGAATCTGTGATACAGGTTGTAAACTGGGCATCTCATTTAGCGAGGAAGATTTAGTGGAAAGTGCACTGGAGAATAACTGAGTTTGAATATTGGCTCTGCCACTTGAAAGTCATTTGATTCTGAACAAATCTTTTTCACTTCTTTTTAGACTCAACTTTCTCATCAGTAAAATGGGGATAATAATGTCTATACTATCAACTCACAAGGCTATTAAAGGAAGTCACTACAGAAACCATTAAAAAGTTCTCTACTTTGAGGTTATTTCCACAGACCAATGATAGTATATCAATAACTAATGTGGTATGATGATGATGCAATTATAACTTCCCTCCCTATAACTTGGTGCAGTGATCCTCCTCAACAGTGAATTTTGTAAAATAATGGAAAATGAGAGCTTAGCAGATCTCATAACCATACTTAGCAAGGGCTCAGGCCATCCACTGCAAAGAAGTGGAAACTTGATTTATTTCTCTGGTTGGGAATGATCTTGGAGGTATTACAGGGGGATTCACAGGAAGAGGAGAGGGTAACGATTAGGTGTCAGGGAGTTTCATTGACCGAGAAGGCAATGGAATTTACTGTTAAATAAGACAGGAAGAAATTGAACACATACCATAATAAACTGTGTGATGGGTGTGACTAAAGGCAGTGTATCAAGAGTGCCAGACAGTGGGATGAGATTTATGTAAATTGCTAGAAAATGGAAAATAGCTCTTGTTATTTAAAAAAAAACACGACTCATTCATTTCCCATTGTTTTTTCCATTGACCAGTATCCCTTCTTTCCCTAATAGTTAAATCCTCCCAGAGAGGAAATTAGGAACATCTTTGATATTTCTTCAGCAAGCCTATAGAATAAAACTTTCTGTCTCTGTTACTGGTGAATGCAGAGATGCTTTGGAAAAGGGAGGGAAGGAAGGGGTTAGAAACAGGGACCAAAGAATGTAAAATCACAAATCACTGACTGTCACAGCCAGGAAGGGAATCGAGATTCCTTACCTATATGTAGAGAAAAACAGGGGAAAAACCTAACTGTGATGCATTTCTGGGAGGAAAAGGAACAGGGGTTAGTAGCATTTTCTACATTCTCCAACATACACATTCATTATTACTTTGCATGGAACAGAGAAGTGTGATGGAACACAGATTAATATAATTTCCTCTGTAGTATTATTCAATTCCTTTTCCTTTTAAGGAAATAATTCCCTATGGATATTTGCCTAGCCAGGTGAGTGTGGTAGGATCTAAAAATTAAAATGGATTTGTTATTATAAATTAGTTTATAGAGGAATTAAGGAACTTGGAGCTCATATAGAATCAAAGCTGGAAGGAACCTTAGAGATCATCTAACTTAAACCTCTCATTTTACAAACTTGAGGTGATCAGAGTCAGAATTTAAATCTAAAATCTCTTATTCCAAGTCTATCATACTTTCTATCATACCACATTTCATTCTAATAGCAAATGAGAAAAGAAAGTACTTAATAGAAAATTTTAGTTTAGAGCTGAGTCAGAGTTCAAGTAGCAGATATGATGTAAATAAAAGCTTCTGTCACCTTCTTTTAGAGGTTTGCTTAGGGAAAGGGTTTCTTGCCCATTGACAGAGAAAATTAACTGAAAAAAAAAAAACAATAGCCTTCCTCTGCAGGGGAGAGAGGCTTAGGAATCACAGCATCTCTAATACACAGAAGACAAAAGTTGACTGAAGACTGAAAGAGCTACAATGATCCCTGAAACTAGAAATTTATTAATGTACAGAAAATTTAGGGGGAATTTAGACAGGGTATTAGGTAAAGATGACTTTAAGACCAACTAGAACAGAGATACAGTCCTTGGAAAGAAGTAATGGAGTAGTCCAGCAGGGAGCACTTGAAAGAGTTAACACCTGGAAGCAAACTTGATAACATCATTAGAACACATTGGAAACTTAGCAGATTCAGAGAAATATTGTCCCATTTCATGGATGCTCTGGTGACAAGTGTTCCTGATTTAAAATATACATATATGTGTGTGTGAATATTGTATATATGATTATGTGTATGTATATGAGAGCTTCTTTATCTGATTTATGTGCAGAACCACTTTTCAAATAGTTTATGCGTATTTGTTGGAGAATAAGCTAAAGATTTGGGAGAATAGAGATATAACTGATGTTACATTGATATGACTGATACATTAATAATGACATTGATATTACTGATATTAGAATAATAGTGGTGGTATTTGTTGTGAACTAAGTATATTATTTGACTAGTAGTACCAGTAAAAGTAAGAATAGTGATAGATATTCATAAACTATAGTTAGAAATCATTAGAACTTGCAAAGTATCTAGAACCTGGAGTTCTAGGACCCACTAACAAGGGAGATACCTAAGTGGCCCTGTGTATAAACTGAAATGCCTGGAATCAGGAAGACTCCTCTTTCTGAGTTCAAATCTAGTCTCAGATACTTATTAGCTGTGTGACCCTGAGCATGTCACCTTTGTCTGCTTCAGTTTCCTAACCTATAAAATGGGAATAATAACAATGCCTGCCTCTCAGGGTTGTTAGATCTCTCAAGACAATAATTGTAAAATGCTTAACACAGTGCATAGAACATAATAAGCACTCTATAAATATTAGCTAATATGTGGTTCCTTTCTGACTCCACATCTTTGCCCCCTCTGCCTTCTGTCTGAAAAGATCTCTCAGCCCTCAAGTCTACTTAAAATTTACCCAGCTTTTACTTACCCTCTCTCTGTAGTCATCTCAACCACATCTCTCACTATTCAATTCAGGGCTCAATTCTACATCTACATTGTAATTTTTTTAACTAGTCAATCTCTAAGCATTTATTAAGCATCTACTATATACTAACACTGTGCTAGGGAATAAAAATACAAATACAAAAGCAAAAAAAGGCCCTACTTTCAGGGGGCTTGCATGTCAATTATTTCACTTGTAAGCCTGCCTAAGAGTTGAGAACTAGGACTTTTTGTGCCTCTCTGACATCACACCAAGAGTTATAGTATATGGAGTATGGAACTTGGTATGGAAAACTTAAGTTCAAATCCCACCAATTGAGTAATTTAGTAAATCACTTTCTCTACCTCTTCTTCAGTTTCTTCATCTGTAAATTGAGAGTAAGAATAATATCTATCATGAGAAGCAAGGTAGTGTAGCAGTGAGAGAACCAACCTCAGAGTTAGAAGACCTAGGTTCAGAATGGAGAAAGACCTTAAGATTCTGCATGGAAAGACTTGTATCTGATGTAAGTAGAATAATCTGCACACCAACTATGGATAAAACAATAGAACAATTGAAACGGAATGTTAAGAAAGTTGAATGATCAAGTTTAAACCCAAAAGACAGAAGTGAAAAGGTGCTTCCTCACTCTTCTGTAGGGATGGGTAACCATGGATGTGGAGCACTGTGCTAATAAATTAGATGTTTTCAATATGTTGGCTGGTTTTATTGAACTTTCTTCTTTTTTTCCTTATAAAAAGTAACTCAGGACTTGGGGGAGGATAGAATGGGAAATTTAAGTGATGTTAAAAAGCAAAAGATGTAAATATTCTTTTTTTTTTAAAGAGGATCATGTTATAAAGGGGTCAACTGGAAAAATTAGGAAGGAAGGAAGGAAGGAAGGAAGGAAGGAAGGAAGGAAGGAAGGAAGGAAGGAAGGAAGGAAGGAAGGAAGGAAGGAAGGAAGGAAAGAAGGAAAGGATGGAGGGAGGGAATAAGGATATGGGTTCCAGTCTTAGCTTTGACATTTACTTATAATGTAACTTAAGTAAGTCCCCATGTCACCTTCTATTTATGTTTCCTAATCTGTGAAAAATGAAAGGTTTTAATTATATCATATCTAAGGTTCTTCCCACCTCTGATATTGTAAAAGTCTTTGAAAGGTTTAATAAATCCCTGGCTCTCTAGCAAGTTCAAGCTGAATTGACTTGAAAACTATCCCTAGGGGTGGCTAGGTGGTACAGTGGATAAAGCACCAGCCCTGGAGTCAGGAGTGCCTGGGTTCAAATCCAGTCTCAAACACTTAATAATTACCTAGCTGTGTGGCCTTGGGCAAGCCACTTAACCCCATTGTCTTACAAAAAAAAAAAAACCTATCCCTAGTCAGTATAACATCAAGGAGAATATTCTTGTTCTTCTGTGATCTAGGGAATAGTGGGACCCCTTCCTATAATTTTCCTATCCAGAGATTTAGGAAATGTGGAGATCATCCCATCAGTCCCCTTTTCTCATGAGTGATTCATTTCCCTACTCTTGGTCTTAGTTTCCCAATCTGTAAAATTAAGAAGTTGAATATAATGAGTGACTACTATAGATAAATAGATAGACAGATGTGTATGCATGTATATGTGTATAATTCAGGACTAAAACTTTTGAACATATTTTAGAGACTTCTATATACTCAACACCCTTTAGGGTTTTGATGCAATAATATCATTTAACCTTGGAAACTGAAAACTTTCATTCTCTCCAATTGCATCAATCTAGTCAAAGAAGTACCTCTCCTAGCTGCTATTCCTCTCCCCTTTAATGTGTTGCAAAGCTAATGCCATTTCCAAACCTCAGGGCTGAATACTCTATCCCCTCTCTAATCCTCTTGGCTGCCCCTGCCTTGTACTCAGCAATCTTGGCAGTGGGAGGCGAGACTTGTAGTCCTCCCATCAGCTGCCACTAGTGCTCCATAAGTATTCTCTTCAAACTGGTCTCCAGATGATTTTCTGAGGCTCCTAAAATACCTTCATATGGCTCAGGGCCTTTATTCTCCCCAAAGAGATGCAGATAAATATCTTGGGGACTGATGCTAAAATAATTCTCCCAGGAATAGTGCTGAAATTTAGGATCAGGTGACCTGAGTTTGAATCCCACTTTTACAACATTCCAACCATAGACTATGGGGCAAATTATTTCCTCTTTCTGGGACTTGGTTTCATTATCTAAAAAAGTGTTAGAGTTGAAGTAAATTATTTTTAATGTCTAAGATTTTGAGACTAATGGGAAATGTGGAGACTAATGGGAAGCATGAGGTCCTCTGATAGGCCAGGAGAAGAGAACAGGGAAGGGCAGAAGAGAGGAGAGAAGAAGACAGAGGAGGGAAATAAAGGAAAAGAGAGAGGGAAAGAGTAGGTGATCAGGTAGATTGAATAGGATTAAATTCAGCCCAGAAAATAGAAAAGTCATCTTTAAGTGAACCTTGGAAGCCAGAAATCAGTTGATCCTAAGAGGAAGATGGATCTGACCCCCTCCTTAGGTAGCAACTTATACCCCTCTCTGATACTGCCAAGGCGACAACAAGCCTTCCCATATCTCTATATCTGGGAAATTCCATAATAGATGGCAATACCTTAGAAGACAAAAACAATGAGTACTAGTGTTGTGGAAAGATCACTAAACTGAGCCAGGAACCTGAGTTAAATAACCATTCCATCTACAAGCCTGAATTATTCCTATCTCCATGCATCTACTCATACTGTTATCTGTTATCTATATTCCCCTTTCTTCTTTACATATCAAAAGTGTCTGAAACCTAGATCAAGTACCACCTTCTCCTTTTGAATTCTTTCCTAATTATTCTTGGTACTTAGTGATTCCTCATTCCTTCCTCTAAGTTCCCATTGCATAGCTCCCATAACTGGATAAATCCTTCATTTGATACCTATTTGTTGGCTCTTAGGTGAGTCCTTTCGCTCATGAGGAGCACCATCTTAACTGGGGGAAGAATTTGTGATGAGGAGGAGTGGAAAATAAGGTTGCAAGGATAGATAGGGACCTTTCATGTGCCACAACTGCCTATGAGCCACTACTTTCATGATGAACTTTATTCAACACATCTCATGTGCCTCTAGGGATTTTAGATTGCCCTATGTCTTTAGATAAATGTCCAGAAAACATCTTATACTCAATATGTCCTCAGACTCTTCCCAACTCCTGCTTTCCTTACTGTTGAAGAAGACAACATCATCACCCCAACCCTTTAGGTTCATATGCTGAGATTCTTCATTATCTCTCATATACCTTTGCAACATCTCTCAAATATGACCCTTTCTCTCTTCTGACATAGCCACTACTCTGGAGCAATCCCTCATCACTTCACACCTGCATTATTGCAATAGCTTGTTGTTAGGTCTACCTGCCTCAAATTTCTCCCCACTCCAATCCAGCCTCCATTTGGTCACTTAAACACACACACACACACACACACACACAGAGAGAGAGAGAGAGAGAGAGAGAGAGAGAGAGAGAGAGAGAGATAGACACATGCGCGTGTGCACACAAATACTTCCAGTGGTTTCCTATTATTTCCAAGAGAAATATGAAATATTCTTATAGGCATTCAAAGCCCTTTATGATCTATCCTCCTCTTTTATTTTAACCTTTCCAGTCTTCTTATATCTTACTCCCCAACACATACTCTTTGATGCAGTAAAAGAGACAACTTGGCTATTCCAGGAGCAAGACTTTACATTTCTTATCTCCACTGTATTCTTCCCTGCTACCTAAATGCTCTCCCTCTCCACTCTCCCCCCTGCCCCACCAACCACTGACCACACAAGCTTCTTTTAGGTACCAATCAAAATCCTGTATTCTACCAGAAACCCTCCCTAATCCCTCTTAATTTCAATATTTTTCCCTCTGTTTATTTTCTTTTCATCCTTTATATGGCTTATTTTGTATATATCTGTCTGTATATTATTAGACTGTAAATTCCTCAAGGGCAGGAACTGCCTTTTGCCTCTTTTTTGTATTCTCAGTGTTTAGCCAGTACCTGCCACATAGTAGGCACTTAATATGTACTTATTGACTGATTGATTGGTTAAGATTGACTGATTGATTAAGAGGATGAGAAGTTCATTTATCCATTTTCTTGGGAGGTCAGTGACAGAGTTAGTCTTTGAATTTCTTTATTCAGAAGGCATTAGGAATCTTTTGTTCTCAACAGAGCTCCCTGGACTAGCATTCAAGGTTTTCCTACAGTCTCACCCTCTCTGATCTTTCTGCCAACTCACCAGAAGGTTTTAAATTTCATGAGACTAAGGACTGTTTCATTTTTGTCTTTGGAATTTCAGTTCTGAGCACCCCACCTAGTTCAGAACAGGGGTCTGATAAAGGATAGCTGAATCAAATTGAATTTAAATATACTGCTCTAGCTAGAATGGTTCTCTTATTGTCCCATTAACAAACTGCTCATTTCTGCTTTGGTCTCTTTGTTCATGTGGTCCTGCCTTGTCTACAGTATCTTTTTATCTCTGCCAATCAAAATTATGGACCAAGTTCCATCTTCTCCTTAACATGTCTTCTCTGATTACTCCTATGTTTGACAATAGTCTGGGCCATGATCTTCTGAATACTCATAGCACTTACTCTCTTTCACTTGCAACTTTGTCATAAAATCATAGAACTGGAAAGGATCTAGGGAGGAATCAAGTCAAAATTTCGACCTATTGTGAGAATCCCCTCGATAAAAGAAATTTATCTAGCCATTACTTGGAAATGTTCAGTGACACCATGGCTCACTGCTTTGTGAAGCAATTTGTACTATCTTAGGGAAATTCTGATTCCTTTGAAAAATGAGCCAAAATCTGCCTCCTAGTAAATTTATTGGTACTAATTCTTTCCTCTGGAGCTCCAAAGAGAGACCTAAATCTACTTTCTCTCAGATCAACTATCAACTTGCCTCTTGGCTATCCCCTATAGAATATGTTGTCCAAACCCCACCATTCTGGTTTTCCATATAAAGAGATATAACATATCCCAGTTAGAAAGCAGTTGTACAGTGAATAGAGAGTGCCAGGCCTAGAGTTGGGAAAATTCATCTCTATTGGATATTTTAAATTGGATACCTCATAATCATCTTAAACTCAACATATCCAAAACAGAACTCATCTTTCCTCCCACATCTCCCCTTCTCCTAATTTTCTAGTTATTTTCAAGGGCACCACCATCCTTCAATCCTCCAGGCTTACATCCTTGTCATCTGTTACTCTTCATTCATATTCATCCTGCATGTCCAATTTATTATCAAATCTTGTCATTTCTATCTTCACAACCTCTCCTGTATATACATCCTCTTCTCTCCACTCATATAGTAGCCTCCATTATATCGACTTTCATCACTTCTCACTACTTCAATAGACTACTTCACCAGACTACTTTAATAACCTTGCAATTGTTCTCCCTGATTCAAGTTTTTCCCAACTTCAATCCATCCTCCTTTCAACTGCCAAAGTGACTTTCCTACAGCAGAGATTTAGTCATATCATCCCTTTGCTCAATAAATTCCAACAGCTTCCTATTACCTCTGGGATCAAATATAAAATTCTTTTGTTAGGCATTCAAACCCCTTCACAACTGGTCTTCATCCTACCTTTCTAGTCTTTTTCTTACTGTCCATGCATGTTATAATCCAATGACATTGGCTTCCTCGCTATTTCTCATACCCAACACTCTACCTCCCAATTATCTATGTATTTTCATTAGCTATCTCTAATGCCTAGAATTTTCTTAACTTTTTTGGCTTCCTTCAAAGCTCACCTCACACCCTACCTTCTGCAAGAGACTTTTTCCATCCCTTCCCCCTAGGTAGTACCTTCCCTCTAAGATCATCTCCCATTTATAATTATGTACCTGTCTATCATACATAATTAGAAAGTGAACTCCCAAGGAATGGGGGGAGGAAAGGGAGGGAAGGAGAAAAAATGTGAAATTCAAAACCCAAAGAAGGCAGTTAGGTAGCACAGTGAATAGAGCACCAACCTTGGAGTGAAGAGGACCTGAGGTCAAATTTGGCCTCAGATACTTAATAATTACCTAGCTGTGTGACCTTGGTCAAGTCATTTGACCCTGTTGCCTTGCAAAAAAAGAAAAATATTACCAAAAATTGATTGTGGAAAACTATCTTTATGTGTAATTGAAACAATTAGTTCACTTTTTTAAAAAAAGAAAGTGAATCCCATCCCTTTCTAAGAAAACAAGCTCTTTGCATGTGGTAATAATCTTTAACCTAGTTCAGTTTTAGATTTTGTTGACTCCTGTAAAGAAGAAAAAGAAAAAAGTTTTCATTTGTGATAGAATCCTGTACTTTGTTTAAATGTTACTTGCTTTCAAACTTTATTTTCTATGAAAATGATGTGGAAATTTCTAAAATGAAATTCAGTGTATATATATACTGCCTAATAAAGACCAATGACGAAGTGTGAATAGATGTACAAATCAAGTAATGGTTTGAACATCTTTAATAATATGCTTGATCTATTCGATTATCTTAGACTCTTTTTATTTTATATGTAGGCAGCCATGAACAATCTATTTTGAATCACTTTAGGGAGAAAACTTTGTATTTCTAAAACTTGTATAAAAAGCATGCAATTGTTTTTTAAAATTAAAATAATTCCTTAGTTTTGAGGTTCTGCACACTAAATCAAATGTGAAATAAATAAATTTGTACAAAAAGGGAAAAAAGAGAGAGTGCTCCTTGAGGTCAGGGACTGTTTTTTGTTTTACTTTATATTTCCAAAATCTGGCACAGTTTCTGGCACATAATAGTTACTTATTAAATACTTGCTGACTAAGAAGGAGAACACAGCAACATTTTGCCTGTGAATCTGTAGTTTAAAGCTATATTATACTCTGATCAAGACAAAGATCCAAAGCAATTCCAAAAATGCCCTCTACCTCCAGAGAGAGAATGATGAACTCTGAGGGTGAATTGAAGTATTTTTTTTTACTTTCTTTGCTTTTTAAGGGGACTTTTTAGGTGTTTAATTTTGCAACATGGCTAATATGGAAATAGGTTTTACATGACATCATATGTATAATCCATAATATATTTCTTATATGGAGGGAGGGAGGGACATAATTTGGAACTCAATTTTTAAAAATGAATGCTAAAATAATACATATATGTGTGTGAATATATATGTATATATATATATATATATATATATATATATGAAAATTGTGCCTTTTCTTCCCTTTGCTCATAAGAAATAGTTCTCATTGGTTAGACCATGACCATACTGGTCCTTATCCTGAAAATAACCGAAAACATTGGGAATTCCAGGTGGGAATGAATGAAGAATTTAATGAGTTGAGGATTTCCTGACATTTGTGGGCAGGCTTCCTTCTCTCAGCTTGAAAAGCCTCATTTCATTACACAAATTATTTCCCTGAAAGCTGCTAAAAAGGATTGTGGTCTATAATTAGAATAATACCCTACAGGATTACATTCACAAATGTAATTATATAATCGTTTAGAGCTAAATGGGGCTATGAAACTACATAGTATTTCCAAAGTAGTGCAGGACTGGGAGTTTTTCCTACTATATAAGGACAGTGTCAGATACCTTCTTTCAAAGTCCTACTGACTTGCTTTAGGAATTGGGACCCTGACTAATGCTTCCCTGAGGCTATCAAAGACTCCACAGTTAATATTCCAAATGATCATATAGTTTATAGAACCTCAGAGCTGGAGGAAGATCATACAAACTGAACCCTCCTCAGTCCCATTTTACAAATGAGGAAACAAGAGATCCTAGGAGCAAAGCCAACTATGGTGAATAGATGATAATTGTTTCTTCTGAAGCCATAATAATTCAGTGGATCCCTGATTTTAGCAATCTGTATACTCCCTCCAAGAGCACATATTACAACCAATCTATACTTTCTAATGATATGGAATTATTGTCTATTTCTTCCCATAAAAACTTCATAAAAGACCCACTCAGAATGCAGTACTATTTGCCAGGGAAGCTTTCCTCTGTTTTTAACCTGCTGGGAGAACTATATAAACTAATTTAATTTTAAGTACTTTTACTTTTAAAACTGTCCAGCATTAGGTTCAGAGTGACCCCAGTTTCTCTCCAGTGCTTTCATAAATACAATTTCTCCTACCTTTCTTTAATAACAATAAGAAGTTCCACTTTTCTATGCTCAGGGAGAGGTTAAATAATTATCAAAGTCAGCTCAAGGGACTCTTAGGTGATTCAAGTGCCTATTCTTGCCCCAGGAACTGTCTTGTTTCACACCTATAAAATGTCCCAATTTTATACTTAGAAAAAGTTAACACTTAACAGATATCCTACTCACTTGCACACACCTTGTCCTTTCTTTGGGTCTGAATGATGTATAAATAGATAACTCATACATTGAAATGATTGTAGATGTATCCTATAGAGCCTTTTTCCCCAAAATGGTCATTTTGTCTAACAAAACTTTGAGTAAATATGATCTCCACTTGAGAAGTAGTCTTTGTTCCACTATAATTAACATTAATTTAATGGAGTATTACTGTGCCGTAAGGAACAAAGATTATGAAGAATACAGAGAGGCATAGAAAGACATGAATTAATGTAAAGTGATGTAAGCAGAACCAGAAAATAATATATATATATATATATATATATATATATATACACTATAACAACAATATAAATATAAAAAACAATGGACATTAAAACTACTACATAATCATGACCAAGCTTATCCCTGCAACAGAAAAAACAGGTACCTCTCCTTTTCAGAGCTAAGAAACTATAGAAAATACTGTCTGACTTGACTAATGTGCTAAGTTTTGCTGAGCTGTTTTTTCTTTTTTAAATATTTTATTCTTTTTTTCTTGTAATATGGGATGACTCTTAGAGTAGTAGAGAGTAAAGGAATATATTCAGAAATGAATATGGTAAAAAAAGTGAAAGAAATAAAAAAACTATAAAATATTTTTTAAACCACTACGTGGTTATCACTGTTATATGCTGCACATTTGTTATTCTTACAAAACCAGTTCACCTCCTTTTCGATACTCTATTTTCTGGCCATCTTTTATGCCACCTCTTGTGACCCAGAGGTAATTGGTAATGTGCCTCAGCCCACTTACTCCCATGATGTGTCTTTCTATTGCCCCTGAGGTCAGCTAAAATTTTGAATATGTCAAGAAACTGCTTGTACATTTTTTAAAGTACTGAACAATTTTCCAACCCACTCTCTCTCTCTCTAATTCTGGACCTGGCTCTACTCTCTCTCTCTCTCTCTCTCTCTCTCTCTCTCTCTCTCTCTCTCTCTCTCTCTCTCTCTGTTGACTTGGCTTAGAGGATCTTGTCAAATACTTATAGAATTTCTCTACTTCATATTATTATCTCTGGGGCACTTTTTCCATGGTGGTCTTTTTGTTAATGAGATAGCCATGTCCTTTGAAGTTAGATTTCTTGTCTTTGGGCATAGAATGAAACAAACATTTCAAATCTTTTTTATTTGATTTATCCCTTGGAGGTTGTGAGCAAATCTTCCATTTAACAGCACCTTACTTAAATCTTCTGGTTTCATTTATATAATTATATAAATTATATATTTAGATAACATATTTTAATTATAGAATTACATTTATATAGTTATGTTCACAAATTTATGTAATTACATGCATATAATTGTGCAATTTACAAACACATAATTATATCATTGTATTTATAATGATAATGTCAACATTAATGTGGTTCAATTCTTCAAGTAGTACATCAAGTCCCTGATTGTTCAATAAAGATCTCACACTTGAGATAACCAACAATTTAAAGTTTATAAAACAGCAAAGAACTAAATTGTTCTCCATATTATATGCTTTTCTTTCCTGATACACTGCTGCCTTCATTATAGACATAGTACTGTCTATTATAGACATAGGACTGAGAGCCATTGTGCAGTTTTCCTGAGTTTCATGGCTTACCATAGCCAAATAATACATTGCTTCATGACCAACTTAGTGTTGATGAGTTTCTGTTTTTAGCCATAGTGGATCTTGAATATCAACCATATTCTGTAGCTAGATCATACTGTAAACTTTTCCAGCTTTATAGATGCCCCCCACCAGTTACACTCTACTGGGATAAACTTGGAAAACTCAGGGTCACTTCTGAATGATGAGAAACCTTCAGTATAAGGCTTTGTGGAATGGATTATCAATGAGGAAGATGATAATGATGACAGCTAATATTTACATAGCCCTTTGAGGCTTCCAGAAGCTTTTTCTCACAATGTCCTGAAGTGGTACTTAAACTAAGAAGCAAAGTAGTATTCTTATTGAGAATATTTGTAGTAAAGAGAAATGAGCCCAAGAATATGCAATCAGTGAAAGTGTAAATAATGACAGCTCCAAAATTCAAGTGAAAATGTACTAAAGAGGGCATAGAAGTAGAGTACTAAAGAGGACAGTTAAGGTAGAGCTTCATCCCAAGGTGAAAATTTTAGAAGAAACTGTCCATTCTATCCTGGGAATGCTTCTTCTCCTTCTGTCCCATCCCTGGTGGCAGCAGCAGGGGCTGCCACCAACCTTATTGCCTGGAGTCTTTTCTCCCCTGCCCAAACCTTACCCCAGAATATGCAGCATGCTTCACCCCCTCAGTAGCAGGAATGTTTTCAGTTACTTGGGGGTATCCCCAGGTACACTTCTTCCTCCTACCCCAGATGAATGTCTGCATCCTGACCTGTCACTCACTTGCCTAGGTGAAATTTTTACCAATTATAATTCTGCATGGAAGACAGCAGTATAGAGGCACCATCACTCTCCAGGTTAACAACTACTTCAGCTCCTCATGCTAACTCTCCATTATACAATCTATTTGGAAGGCCTGTCAAATTTTCCTTTACAGTATTTCTGAACTATGCCCCTATTTTTCTTCTGACACAGCTGCTACCTTGGGACAGATCTTCATCCCCTCACCCCTGGAACATTATAATAATAATAATAATAATCTGATTGATCTCCTTGAATCAAACCTCTCCCTGGATGAACTTCAGTCTATTTTCCACTCAATGGCAAAGTGACCTTCCTAAAGTATAGATCTGACCATGTCACCCTCCTATTTAATAAATTCCAGTAGCTCCATTTCACTTTTTGAATGAATTATAAAATTCTCTGTCTTTCAGCCCACCTTTTTGTAGAAGTGGGAGGTTCACTGGTGTTACATATTCATTACACATGTTTTTAATGTATCAGTTTTAATGTATCAATTACACATGTTTCTTAATGTGTCAATCAATTGTGCTGGCTTTATTTCCTCTCAAAAAAAATCATTGCTTATCATGAGATAGTTCTCAGAGAGGGGAAAGGAGAGGAATATATGGAATACTTTGGTGTCTGAGAAACAAAATCAATAAAAACTGTTTTTTTAAAAAATCCTTTGGTGTTTAAAGTCCTTCATGACCTGGACCCTCCCCACCTTTCTAGTCTTCTAAACATTATACTCCCTCATATTTCCCAAAGTTGTTTCCTATGCTCCACTGCGCCTCCTCCTCATCTTAGTATCCTGGCTTCGATCCAGTCCAAGCTAAAATTCCAGCTCCTTCAGGCAGTCATTCCCCTCTTAATTCTAGGTTCCTTCCCTGTGGGTTCCTTCTAATTTATCCAGGATGTAGCTTGAGTGTTCATGGTTTTTAATGTATTGTTTCCTATGAGCTCCTTGAGAGCAGGGGCTATCTTTTACCTTTCTATCTTCTACCCTTAGCACAATGGCTAGCATAGCACATGAAAGGGTTTTTTTTTTAATGTTTACTGGTTGACTGACTAAAATAGAAAAGTTTTCTCCCAAACAAAATCAGTGCAGTTAGAATAAGAAGCGAAAACATCAATGGGGGGTGGGGGGACCCATCTTCACATTAGGTTTCTGACATAAGAACCTAGGATCCAAAGCCAAAGGGAATCTTCTAGCCAAGATGTAGGATGATGAGTCATTTCCCAATACAAATAAGTTGCCAAAGCATTTTAGTAATTATCAGAACCGCAAACTATTGACTAGCAAGAACTATATGAAATATGAAATATGCTCTAAAACACTGATAAGAGAAATACAAATTAAAACAACTCAGACATTTCAACACTCAAAGTAGTAAAGATGACAAAATAAGGAAATAGTATTGGAGGAAGATGATGAAAGGAGGAAATAGTGTTGAATAGTGAAGACATGCAAACTAATTTGCTGATATAATAGTGAATCACTCCAACTATTAGGGAAAGCAACTAAAATTAGATGTGTCCATTTTTTTTTAAAAGACTAAAATTTCCATACCTTTGACCCAGAAAATCCAAATCTGGGCATATACTCTGATAAAGTTAACAACTGAATGGCCCTATGTGCACCAAGATATTCATGGTAGCACTTTTTGTGGTATCGAGGATCCATGAATAGCTAAAAAAAAAAAGTCATAGTACATTAATATAATGGAATATTGCCACACAATAAGAAACAATGAATATAAAAATTCACAGAAGCCTTTGGAAACTTACCTGAACTAATGTTGAGTAAAGAAAAGAAAACCAATCTATAATCATATGAAAAGTGCTCTAAATTACTATTAGAGAAAGGCAAATTAAAACAATTCTGAGGTACCACATCACACCTATCAAATTGACTAATGTTACAGAAAAGGGAAATGGCCAATGTTGGAGGGAATGTGGGAAAACTGGGACACTAATGTTCCTGTTGGTGGAGTTGTGAACAAATCCAACCATTCTGGAAAGCAATCCTTAGAAGTAGGTGCTATTGTTATCATCATTTTACAGTTGAGGAAACTGAAGTAGACAGGCTAGTTAATTGATTTGCCCAATATCGCATAACTAATAAATGAACTTGTCTTTCTGATCACAGACCCAATACTTTATCCTCTACACCATTTAGCTGCCTCTGGGAAAATGAACCTCCTTTTCATCTCCACAAAGATGGACAAGTAGTGTAGTGCTACATATACTATCAGACACAACTGATCTGTCTATTATTTTCCTGGTTTTTTTCTCTCTTTATTTTTTTAAATCTTTATTACAAGGGGTGGTTTGCTAGATAGGAGAAGGGGGAAGGATATATTCAAAAATGGAAGTAAAGGAGAAACAAAGGATGTCAATAAAAGCAATATTTAAACAAATTTTGTTCTAAGTTAACACATTCACAAATTATAAATAATTTGGACTTCATATTTTTATGTATGATAATTTTTAAAATTTGCTTATTTAAACATTTGTTCATTTTTACTCATTTTAGAATGGAAAAAACTAAAACAATGAATTTAACAGTTATTAAACATTTGCTATAGGCAAGGTCTTATGTTTGAACCTAGGGTTATAAAGATAAAAATGAAATAAGGCCTAACAAGAATTTTACATTCTCTATAATTATTAACATTAATAATACAGTAAGGCAGAATAAAATAATGAATTTGTGATCTGACTTAAAGTTCAGATTCCACCTCTGAAACATTCTGGCTGTTCGCCTCTGAGTAAACTGTCTCTTCTCCAAGCCCCATGTGTCTGTGAGCCCAGACTACAAAGTCTTTAAGCTGCATAGAAGATACTAATCTGCACTGGTAGAATTCCACTGTTTGCTGAGCTTTCCCTAGGCTTGATGAAATCACACATCCCATCAGAAAAAATTTACAATAATAATAACAACAATAATAATATGTTACTGTACATATTAATGTTAAGTGATATATGCTATCATATGTATAAGTAGTAATACAATTCCTTTTAAATCTTGATATTGCTCAACTGTTTCAGTCATGTCTGGTTCTTCGTGAGCCCAATGGAGTTTTCTTGGCAAAGATACAGGAGGGATTTCTCGTTTCTTTCTCTTAAGATTGGATTTGAACTAAGGTTTTCTTGATTCCAGACCTGGCATTCTATCCATGGTGCCACCTAGATCACCCTTGTAAATTTTAAAGCACTAGGAAAAAGTAGGTGCTTTTGTTGTTGCTTTTATTCAAGGCCCACGAGTTCATTCAGCAAAGATAGGTCACATCAGAGCCAAAACACCGGTCCCAGCTTCATAGTGTCTCACTTAAATCATCACTCCAAGAGAAATTTCCCTCCATCTCTGCCCTGAGGCTGCCAGAGATGAACTCCCTGCCTCTTGAGGGAAATATCCTTCTTTGGGACAGTTTTAAATTCTAGAATTTTCTCTCTTGCTATGTGGAAATCTACCCCTTGGAACTTCCTGTCCCCTAGCCCCTGGGGCTCAGCAGAATGATGTCTTCTAGCAAAGAAGCTGCCCTGAGCTTCCTGAGGACTGACCAGCTGGTGGGCACCGGCAGCTAGAGGAAGAGAGGACTCCACAGGGGCCAGAGCTGTTCCTCACTGGGTGGAGACAAGGCTGGGTCCTCTGGGGAGTCTTTCCAGCAGTTGGCTTAGCCCAACTGAGCTGGTTGTTAGAGTTTAGCTCTCCTTAGAGGGGAGAGTTCAGGTTAAAGGGCTATTTATTTTGGTGACATTTAAGGCACGAGAGCAGACTGTGGCCTGCAGTGGTCTTTATTTCAAATGTCACCATATTCATGGACAAGCATTCTCTCAGAGTCACATAAAATAAAGGAGGCAGCAACAATGCACATTACCCTGGTGCTAGCCCCCACTGGCCAGGACTTTGGTACTGCACTGGCTTTCTTCTCAGTGGTACAGATGCAAGCTGGGTCACTGTACCATGTCGAGTCATTCCATCTCAAAGAAAGCATGGGTCTTCTCCCCATTCCTGTCTGCCTTTTTCCTTCCCTTCCACCTTATCTAAAACCACAGAAAATCCTAGAATTGGAAGGGACCTTAAAAGACATTTCATTCCACCCCCTCATTTTATCAATAGGGAAACTAAGACCCAGAGAGCTGTTTCTCAAGGTCAGAAAGGCAGCATGTATAGTGAGTGGTAGAATCAGGATTCAAACTCAAGTCCCACCACTCCTCAGTTCTTTTTTTTTAATTTTATTTATTTAAACCAATGGGATTAAGTGACTTGCCCAAGGGCACACAGCTAAGCAATTATTAGGTGTCTGAGGCTGAATTTGAAATCAGATCCTTCCTGACTCCAGGACCAATGATCTATTCACTGTGCCACCTAGCTGCCCATTCTGCAGTCTTTGTGCTGCATCAGGATGCCTCCCAATTGTTGTTTAGCATATGATGATATAGTAGAAAGTATACTGACCCAGGAGTCAGGGACATGGATTTCACTCCGAACTCTATGATCACCCAGAATTCAATTGCCCTTTTCTGGACCTCAGCTCATTTTCTACGAAACAATTGAGTTAGTTACCCCTCATCTCTTCATTATCTACAAAACAATAGGCTATAGCCCCCATCTCCTCATTATCTACAAAACAACTGAGTTAGAGCCCCCATCTCCTCATTATCTACAAAATCAATTGAGTTAGAGCCCCCAGATTTCCTCATTATCCATAAAACAATTGGGTTAGAGCCCTCCCCCCCAGCTCTGTGACTCTATAAAAGACATATCCTCTTCCTATTATGCCTTGATTCTGTATATATGTGTGTGTGTGTATGCATCCTGTATACATATATGACACTATAGATGTGTCACAAATAAGGATCAAATTTTTTGTCATCTTTATGAAATAGGACTGTGTTTATTCCATTTCCAAATGTCATTTTTTTTTAAAAGTAAGACACTCTGCTTTGGTCAAACCTGTTAACCTTAGCTTTCTAGCATAAATTATAAGATTTAGGAATTTAAGACAGATTGTAATAGAAAGATCAATAGGAAAACATCTTTGAGCTAAGCCTTTAACCTTGAATACTGCTAAGAAGGAGCATTGTATCTGGGTCCCTGTGGAGTAGGCTTAGCCACCTTTACCAGGTTTATCACTTGCTGGGGTTAACTAAAGGAAGGACACAATAGAAAGTGTCAGTTTGGGAGTCAGAGAACCTGGACAAAAAACTAGGCTCTTCTATTTACTGTCTACTTATGCTTTAGGTAAGTCCCTTAACCTTTCTGGGTCTCAGATTCCACATCTGTAAAATTATAAATTGCACCTCTGGATTAAGAGGTGATAGACTCGAGATGCTGGAGATGTTTTCAGACAGGGCCAAGGAGTGAATTTGTTCCACTTGATTATGCTTTATTTGTTACAAAGGAGGACAGATATTTAGGGAAGGGAAAGATTGGGGGTAGTGACAATGAAAACAGAAAAGAATGAAAAAAGTGTCAATGGGGCAGCTAGGTGGCACAGCGGATAGAGCACCAGCCCTGGAGTCAGGAGGACCTGAGTTCAAATTCGACCTCAGACATTTAATAATTACCTAGCTGTGTGGCCTTGGGTAAGCCACTTAACCCCATTTGCCTAAACCCCATTACCTAAAAAAAAAAAATAAATTAAATTTAAAAAGAGTGTCAGAAAAACATTTAAAAATACACAGGAAAAAAGGAAGTCAAGGAGACACACAAACACAAGATTAGGTTAAATTTAATACCTTCTTAAAAATTAAGTAATGTATAATTGACTCAATTCAGGCTCATATATCTTCTTTTTCTTTGTATACTGAGACATGTTTGTTGCTATTTGCCAAGTTCACAATTTAAAATTTTAAAAAATATATGAAAGAAAGATGTGGGATTTCAAGTTCCCTTCAGACATGCAATCTGTGATCACATAAATTTGGTTGGAATCAGTAAACCTGGATTCAAAGTTCCATATCCAATATTTAGTATTTATATGAATATGTGTAAATCATATAACCTCTCTGAGCCTCAGCTTCCTCATCTGTAAAATAGGAAAAATATCTGCACTACTTAATACAGTGAATTGTTGCATGTAACATGTTTTATAAACATTAAGTCATTGTGTAAATATGAAAATGGAAGCATGCTGTCTTTTACTAATAACATATTACATGAGATTCCTGTGAGAACAGATTTAGCTTCAGAGTCCAAGTTCTCATATATCTTTCCTCCTTTGTTTTTCCTTTTTATTTGTTATTCATTCATTCATTTATTTATTTATTTGTTTATTTAAAATTCCACAACCTTTCCCCCAATTTTGTTCCCCCCACACACAGAAGGCAGTCCTAGTCTTTACATTGTTTCTATGGTATACATTGATCCACGCTGAATGTTATGAGAGAGAAATCATATCCTAAAGGCAATATAGTCTTTGGTCTCTGTTCAAACTCCACAGTTCTTTATATATTGCTAAAATATTCTTGTTTAAGAGTAAACATAATACACCCTCCCCCACAAAAAATATAGAACCTCATGAGAAATAAAGTAAAAGAAAGAGAACAACAAATGTGTTTCAGTCTGTGTTCTGATACCATTAGCGCTGTCTTGGGTAGATTGCTTTCTTCATCATAAGTCCATCACAGAAGCCACCTGCATATTTTTCCACAGTTACCAATGCTGACTATAACTCCCTCCATCCATTCCTCCCCACTACCATATACCATATTCTCTCTCCCCTTTTACCCTGTCCCTCTTCCAAAATGTGCTATAGGACAGCCAAGTGGTGCAGAGGACAGAGCATCAGACCTGGGGCCAAGAGGCCCCAAGCCCACATACCACTCCAAAGCCCCAGCAAGCACCTGGCTCCATAGTCCTGGAAAGACCATCCCATCCCAGCACCTTGCAAAAAGTAAAAAAGATAGTGCGTTATATCTGACTATTCCCTCCCATGATCTACCCTCTCCTCCATCACCCACATCCCCCCCCTCTTCTCCCTGTCCCCCTTCTCTCCTCCTTACTCCAGAGTGTGTATACTGTTTATTCTCTCAGTCTTTTTTTTTTTTGGTTTTTGCAAGGCAGTGGGGTTAAGTGACTTGCCCAAGGTCACACAGCTACAGAATTACTACGTGTCTAAGGTCAGATTTGAACTCAGGTCCTCCTGACTCCAGGGTCAGTGCTCTATCCACTGTGCTGCCCCTATCTAACTGCCCCTCTGAGTCATTTCTGATAAGAGTGAAGGTTCCCTCATTCCCCCTTGCCTTCCCCCCCTTCCATATCATTGCAAAAGCTCATTGCAAAAAAATGTCTTTTATATGAAGTATCTTAGCTTATTCCACCTCTCCTTTCTCTTACTCCCAGTACATTTCCCTTTTAGCCACTGACTCCATTTTTACAATATATTATATCTTCAGATTCAGCTCTCTCCTGTGTTTCATCTATAAAAGCTCCTTCTACCTGTTCTACCAAATGAGAAGGCTCATATGAGCATTATCAGCATCATTTTTCTATGCAGGATACATACGGTTCATCATCATTAAGTCACTCATAAGTTACACTTCTCCTCCACTCTATGCTCCACCTGAGTCCTATATTTGAAGGTCAAACTTTCTGTTCAGCTCTGGTCATTTCAACCAGAACATTTGAAAGTCCCCTGTTTCATTGAAAGTCCATCTTTTCCCCTGGAAAAGGATGTTCACTTTTTCTGGGTAGTTGATTCTCAGTTGCTTTCCAAGCTCTTTTGCCTTCTGAAATATTATATTCCAAGCCCTATGAGCCCTTAATGTAGTTGCTACTAAATCCTGTGTGATCCTGACTGCAACTCCATGATATTTGAATTGTCTCCTGGCTGCTAGTAATATTTTCTCTTTGACTTGTCCTGGAACTTGACTATAATATTCCTGGGGGTTGGGGTTTTTTTTGGATCTCTTTCCAGGGGAGATCAGTGGATTCTCTCAATTTCTATTTTGTCCTCTGCTTCTAGGATATCATGGCAATTTTCCTGGAGGAATTCTTTGAAAATGAGGTAAGGGCTCTTTTCCTGATCATGGCTTTCAGGTATCCCAATAATTTTTAAATTATCTTTCCTGAATCTGTTTTCCAGATCAGCTGTTTTTTTCAAGGAGATATTTTACATTTTCTTCTAATTTTTCCATTCTTTTGGTGTTGAAGTACTGTATCTTGATTTCTCACAAAGTCATCAGCTTCCTTTAGCTCCATTCTATATCTAAAGTATTTGTTTTCCTCAAAGAGTTTTCTTACCTCCTTTTCCATCTGGCCAATTCTTCTTTTTAAAGCATTCTTCTCCTCAATAATTTTTTGAAATGTTTTATCCATTTGATCTAAGCTGGTTTTTAACATGTTATTTTCTTCAGCATTTTTTTGGATCTCCTTGACTAAGCTGCTGACTTGGTTTTCATGTTTGTCCTGCATCTCTTTCATTTCTTTTCCCAACTTTTCTTCCATCTCCCTTACTTGATTTTCAAAATCTTTTTTGAGCTCTAGCATAGCCTGAGCCCAACTTCCATTTTTCTTGGACTCAAGATGTAGAAGCTTGTACTTCCCCATCTTCAGATTGAGTATTTTGATCCTCCTTGGGATCATAGATAAAATATTTGTCAATGGTCTGGTTCCTCTTTTTTGTCTGTTTACTTACTTCCCCAGTCTGTACCTGGTTTTAGGGTGCTTCCTGAGTTTTTGAGTATTATTGGGACACCCCCCCCATAAGGACCTCAGTGTTTGAGGCTTTGACTGCTCTCCTGGTCTATGAATGACCACAAGCACACCTCTCTGCCACGGGGCTGGGGGAGAGATCCCTGTTCTATGGGGGGGGTGCCTAGACTGCCACCAGGATCTGAATGTGGTCATGGCCCCAGAGTACTGATCCAGGGACAGAGGACAGACCTCAGAAGTCTCTCTCTCTACTCCTCTACCTTCAGTGGGCTGAGCACTCAGGGAGTAGTTGCCTAGAGGCTCCTGCTTGCTGGCTCCTGCTTCCATTTCTTGGATCTGGATGCACTTACTGCTGCAACTGCCCTGAGGGTCTGGGCTTCTGGCTCACTCTGACAGAGGTCTCCTGGCTGATCCCCCAAGTTATGCCCAGTGCTCCCTGGGGTGCAGGTCAGGAAACTGCTTCTGCTGCCAAAAGCCACGGCTCACAGGCACTCTAGGGCTGTTCCCAGGAGGCTGAAGTTTCTTCACTCTGGTTGGCTGCCCCTCTAACCCCATGGAACAGAGTTTTTTCACTATTTTCCAGGTTACCTTGGTCTGGAGAATTGCCTCACTGGATCTTTCTGTGGATTCTATCTCTCAAAAATTTAGTTGGAGTCATAATCTTAAGATTTTTGAAATATTTTGGAGAGCACCTAAGAGAGGCGCTTCTGCCACCATCTTGGCTCTGCCCTCCCTCCTTTTGTTTTGAGACAACAGAAGTAAAGAGTAAGAGGGAGGAAAATAGAAAAGTATGTGTAAGTACATTCAATTCTGAATCTATGAATGAAAAGACCCCAATCTGGATAATTAAAGGAAGTTAAGATTCATTTGGGGAACTTTCTAGACCTTTAATTATTGAAAACCATTTCTGTGTTTCTCCAGAGACAAAAATATGACCTTGGCTGACCAATGGCACTGCCACTGGTTGTGATCTTCAGAGTTCCTAAAAAATAAAAATTTAAAAACCAGGCTGCTAAAAGACAGGGAAGGGCTGTTAAAAGGCTCTGTACAGGCAAATATTAAGTCACTTTCCTATGGCTTTCTCAACAATCTGCCTGAACCAGCTCTCAGCAAACAGGGGGCTATTCTCACAGGGAAACAGAATGCAATGGGAGAAAGTGCCAGCCTGCTCAGCCTGTCTTTGGCAATCCCTCTTCAGTATAAATTGCTTGACCTTTTAACTAGCTCTAAACCTCACCTGTCGAAGGCAATTTCTTCAAGTGTCTTTAGGAGACTCTGTATTTTCAGATTTCCCTGAGTCAAGGAAACTAATTGAAGGGGGTTATAATGATTCTCTAGTTAAAGGCTGAACACCTAGAGAAGAATCGGGGAGGTTCCTAGGCTTTCTTCCAGGGTCTACAAGGTTTTCTACAGAGAACTCAGGTAAAAATCTATCCTTTTGTCTCTTGGATTCTTCTGAGACTTGGGGAAGGTGATTAAAATTCTATCTTTTTTTTTCCTTAATTGAACAGAATCTGGGTAGTCATAATCCATTTCTGAAATTTGTTTTTCCCAATTCCTTCAAGCATAACTTAGAAACATGGAATGTTTCAATGGAATATTAAGCTCATTGATCACAAGTTTTCATACTGAAACATGGTCCCTGCCTGGCCTGGCCCACACATGGGCTTTCCAAACTACCCAAGCCAGTTGATTTTGCCAAAAAGGGCTCATGCCAGCCTGGCTGGCAGCCTAGGATCGGGGGACCCCAGTTTGCTTGCCTAACTGCCAGGCTTGTTGTTACCTGGATGGGTCCCCAGTCCTCTCTTTGGAGACCAAGAGAGGTTTGGCTAGTTTGCCTCTCTGGCATAGACCCAAATACAGTGCCTTCCTCTGCCTCCTTTAGGCTAGTCTGGTCTCAACTTTAGGAAAATGTCAAGAACAGAGAAAAGGCAGTTATCAGAGAGAGAAGCACTTATATGGGGGTTCAGGTATAGAAGAAGGAAAATCAATCAATCAATAAAAAGCATTGACCAAGGGCTTAGTAACTGCTTGCTGCTGAAGAGAATAAAGAAGATACTGTCCCTGACTCTGAGGAATTTATAGTTTAATTGGGAAAAGAGACCCACATTTATGAAACAATTAGGCAACATATTAGATTGTTAGAGCTAGAAAGAACCTTAGAGACCATCTTATCTTGCCTAAACTCCTTATTTTAATGTATAAATTCATTTTGTCATTAATAATACATAGTATAATAAATTTTACTTTTTAAAATACTCTTGAAACTCATCATAACCATTTAAGGCAAGTAGGAAAAAGGCCCAGAGCAGTTAAGTGATTTGTTCACAATCACACAGCAAATATTAACAGCTGAGTCACAACATGACTCCCATCTCCCATCTCTTAGTCAGGAATTCCCCCTCCACTATATCTTGTATTATAGGAGAATATTATATTATGACCCATTCCTCCTCATACTACTATGCTTCTCACCAGAGCTGGTAACAGTGTAATACATTTGCCACTGTGCTATCCAATTGTGAAAAAACATTATTTTTCTAAACTTCATTTAAACTTCCAAAATTTGTCATTTTTCTAATACAATATCAAATTTTTTTTATTTCTTAAGCTACAAATTAAAATGATTCTAATGATTTCAAGAGTGCTATATCAAAACCTGATGGCAATATTTGAGGAGAGACTGACATGGCGGAACAAACGTTAAAATCAATACCATCTGTCTCCAAGAAACTACTCAAGATTCTAGACATCTAACGTACCTCAAGCAATTGATGCAAGAGTGATAGCCACCATTGAGATAGTGAGAAAGGAAGTGAAAAAAATTGTCCTATTTTTGGCCCTCGAGAGAAATCTTCCTCTTTAAACAAAATCATTTTTGAAGCATTTCTGTATGTTTCATATTTCTTTTTTAAAAAATCTTCAGTTGCCATCTCGGATACCTAATTGGACTGTGTAGTCATATCTAGTAGCAGCATCAAAAGAAAGGAAGGGCACAGGTACTGAAATAAGTAATCCAGTGTTTTGGGGGACATAAAAACCAAGCCTTACAAATAAGCCTAAAAAGTAGAGGGGGTTTGATCTTTGAGACCCAGCCTATGTTTAAAATTGGAAAGTAAGAAATCCAGAAATGACTGGAAGATTCTCAGACTGAACCAACCCCCACAAATTTCTGCCTTCCTTCCTCAGGCATAGGGAAACTTAACTGTGTGCCAGAGTTGAAGCCACAAAAGTGACATTTGTACCAAAATAGAACTCTTTTTTTTTAAGTTCTGTACTCATTCTTTGAATATGATGACTGCTTAATGGGGGCTTCTCACCCCTCACAGACTTAATCTAACATATTATATTAAGTCAAATAGTTCTCTTGTCTGTATAATAATTAAATTTCTTGAGGGAACCACATTAAGGGAAAATAGGATTTTTTAAAGGCATCTTTCTCACTGCATTTTTTTTTAAATGAGCTAAGTGGTTTTGATTTCTTAAAATTGCAATGTTGAGAGAGAGAGAGAGAGAGAGAGAGAGAGAGAGAGAGAGAGAAAGAGAGTACAGAATTGGACAATTTTAATTTCAACCAATATCTATCATGAATAATACTACTAATAGCTTTTAATATATTTATAGTCATTTGCCTGAAGAAATGGAAGGAGGGGGGAAGGGAAAAGACATTCAACCTCAGATGTAGTTTTAAATAAAAATATTAAAATAAGATTTTGGGAAACAATGAAACTTATTCTTGGTTCACCATACTTTCCCATGAAAGGTAATCAAAATCAGTTCATGAGTTACCACCTCCCTGGACTCATTGATTACCCTCAGGGGAACTATAAGTCACACCCTCCTACCTTGATCTCCTAAAGCAGGTATATCCAACCCATGGGCAGCATACAGCCCTCAAAGCCCATGCAAGTGGCATTATTATATTTTATTATTATATTCATTGGTAACATGGGTTACCCTGAAATCATAAATAAATATTAAATTCTATATGTGAAACTTGACAAGTTTTTGTTGGGTAATGAGACCCAAAAGAGCTAAAAGATTGAAGACCATGTCCTAAATTGAAACAAAAATCTAAAATGTCAACACATCCAACTCTCATGTCTAGAGTATGGAAGAAAAGAGACTCTGTCATTCTGAACAAAAAAGCCTTATGCCAGGACCCCAAAGCCTGAAAAAAAGAGGATCCTAGATTTGGAAGCAGAAGGAAGTTTAGAAGCAATCCAGGCCTATATCTTCATTCTCTTGATGAGGAATCTGAAATCTGAAGAGATTTCATGACTTATTCAAAATAAATGACATGAAGAAAATAAAAAACAGTGTCCTGATGAGTACCATGGATTCTTTTTAAAAAAATAAATCTCATTTATAGTATAGTGGAAAGACTGCAGACTCTCCTTTGAAAGATGCTGTATTCAAATCCTACTCATTCACTTACAACTTATGTGACCTTGATGACCTTACCTTTAAATGAGATGATTGATTAAACAAGGTCTATAATCTTTTTCAGTCTTACCCCATGATCAGTGATCCCCCATTAAACTATGAATGTCTCAAAAGCACCTATCCTGATTTGTACTGATCAGGTTAGAAATCCCAGAGAAAGAACTGATAAATAAACATATGAAATGTATGATCTTACATTTACATATGCACATACATCTAAATATATGTGACATATATATACTTAATGTATATATTCACATAGCCATAATATATCTATATGTGTCCATGTATGCACAAATATATACATACTTGTATAGTTATATATGTATAGACATATTTGTGTTTCATGGTAGTCATCTCTAGGTTGAAGGGAAAAAGAGAAAAAAAGAAAATTACATGATAACTTTATTAACTATTTAAAAGGAACAGCAAGGTGTACACAATAGATTTGTATTTTCATGTGCAAACATCTTTTTATTATATTATGGTATGGAAGTATTTATTTTATGCCATAAATTTAAAAAAGTAAAATTTTTGAAAGTCCCCTCTTATTCCTTTCCAAGTTTAGATCAATTAGTAAATAAAACAGTCGCAAAATCAGAGTTGAAAAGACCTCAGAGGGTGTCTAGTCCAATCTGTGTTTGACCAAGAATCTTTTCTACAGTTCTGCCACAAGTGGTCATTTCGCTGGGCTTGAAGACCCCCATGAGTGGGAGCCCACTGCCTCTAAATCAGCCCATCTCACTTCTTGATCTCAAGTCAAAATTCACCTCTTCACAACTTCCACGATTTCATGGCTCCTATTTCTGTTAGACACAGCAAGAGTTTCATGGCAACAAGACACAAAAAGCCACAGGCCAGGTGTGATTTCTCCTACCTTAAGTCCCAATGGAAAAAGAGCTCTGGGTCAGCAGACAGCTGCCAATGACTAAGGTTCTCTACTTTGTGAATTTTCCAACTGCCTTTGCCTTATCTCCCAGTTTACTTCTCAGTTGCTTCCCCCATCCAGATCCCTACAATCATCAGCCCAAATCAAAGAGAGTAAGGGAGGTGGCCTACTTTGAAGCAAATCCTTTATTATCAGCCAATGCAAATTGGAATGATTTCTGATTTCCTATGGTTTTCAATTATTATGACCGGGGCTCTTTTTTGATTGCACAGATAAGAGAGCTGTCTGTCTGCCTAAATATGTTACTCATTCCTCCCCACCCCACCTCCTCAGCTGTCACCAAACCATCCTGCCTACACCACCAGCCAGCTGTACTGAGTAGCCTTGGCCATATTTTCCTTTGGCTGGATATGAACAGAATATGTTTCCCAGACATCATTTCACAATCCAGAGCTATAGCTCATTTTTAGGAGAGAGCCTATCTTCAAAGTCAGAGCTCAGCTGCACCTAAGAAAGGGAAAAGAGACAATATGGAGCACTAGGGTCCCATCCAAGAACAAACCATGTTCACAGACATTTGGAATGAGCTATTATTCATCTAGGTGTTTTTAAATCACCACAGAAATTGTGTAATGGTTCTTTTGGGATTTTCTGAGGGAATTCTAAATAATCCAAGTTATATAACTGTTGAATATGGCACAAAGCTGCTTAAATTACTAATAGATGTTAAGTATTGACTTGTGCAATAAAATATCTATATAACTGTTTATAATTCATAGGTTCCTAGAATTTAGAACTAAAAAGATCAGAGAAATCATATCCAAATCATTTTATAAATTAGGAAATAGAAGCTCAAAAAGGGAGGAAGTAAGTTACCTATGAACATACAAATAATAACATTTATGTAATATTTTAATATTTGCAAAGTACTTTACATAGATCATCTTACTTGATATAAAAGCCCTTTGAAGTAAATGCTCCTTCTATTCACATTTTACAAATGAAAAAGCTGAGGCAGATAGGTTAAGTAGCTTGTCTAGGATCACACAACTAGAGGATGTCAGGATGGCACTTTCACCAAGAGTTTCCTGACTCCAAGTCCAGGGCTCTACCCATTAAACCCAGGTCTTCTGATTGTAAAACTATTGTCTTTCCTAAACCTCAATTCTATTCATCACTATTTGAAATAGATGAGATTGCAGATTGTTTCTCCCCACAAGGCACACACACACACACATACACACACATACACACACACACACACACACACACACACACACATATACCACATACACACAACACACACACACACACAACACACACACACACACACACAAACACACATGTACCAATGACCACCCAGGGAAATAAAGTCAAAACTGAACAAAAGATAGAATAATAAGAATTTTTTTAGTTGTTGATATTTAATGCCACCTATTATATTTTTCTTCCTCCCTTCAAAGTACAAAGGAAAAATGTCACCCTGTTCACCCTTTGACAAAGGGCTGGGGGTAGGGGAGTTACAGAAACCTAGAGAGAAGTACCATCTTAAATCTAAGAAGGCAAAAATATGCAATTTCAGCAGTGTTGTTGTGAATTAAGAAATAAAAGTCAACCTCTTCAAACTGTCATTTTTATTTGAAAGGAAGCAAACCCCAAGATCTTCACTGTGCATGGTGATGCTACCCCTCCCATCCCCAGTCTGAAACCTGAGTCTGATTGGTCCTGCTTTGAAAGAAACAAGACCATTCCTGCAGAGAAGTGTCTGGCCTCTCAGAGACTCTCAACCACTTGAGGAAGGCACAGCAATGCCCCCTCTTTGCCGCACAGAGGCCCCACTTTCCTTGAGGGTGCCTGTCTCAGGCCTCTGGGCACCCCATCCTACTCTGTTTGGCCCAGGAGGCTCCGCCAGCTTTTGCCAGTGAGGCCTTTGCCAATGAACTTCCGTAAACCTTCCTGGCCCTGAGGACACTGCCTGGATTGTCTGCCCCCCCGGCCGGCGGCCCAGAGCTAGAGCCACAGCTGAGGGGAGAAGCGCCCAGCTGTTGTTGGAGACAAGCAATCGGCTTTCTTCGCTGATGAAAAGGGAACCTGTGTCCCCTAAGAAAGGGGAGGGGGGCTGCAGGGAAAGCTCAGCCCTGTGACTGTAAACAACCCACCTCCTGACACCCCAATGACAGCCTCAGGCCTGGACTAGGTGGGCCCAGGCAGGTGGTCATTCAGATACTCCACACAGAATGGGAGAGACTACTTGGCTCCCTCTGGCCTTAAGAAATATTTCAGAAGTGTGACCTGTTGCAAAGAGCCCTGGATTGGAATCAGGAGAACTGGATTCTCATCTTACTGCCACAAATCCTTTATGTAATCTTAGGCAAGTCATTTCAATCCTCTGCACCTATTCTATAAAAGAGAAAGTTGAATTGGAGTATATTGAAAGTCTTACGTGATTCCTCTATGAGGATAACGCCAAAGAAAAGTAAAGGTACAAATAAAGAAACTTTTGGATTAATAAAGGAAAAGCTATTTAGTTTAAGGCTAATCCTGGAACTACTCCTCCATTTCTTATCTAGGGTCTCCTCAATAACTTTAGCAGATGCATCCTGGTCCTTTTTCTTTTTACACTGAAGAAAACATCAGGACCAAAAAAATGTTGAAAACCTTGAATAATGGGTCAAATTTATCGTGTTGAAATTTAATTAAGATAAATGTAAACTCACACTTGGGTTCAAAAATTCAACAGCAGAACAGGATAGAAAAGGCATGGCTAGAAAACAATTCATGTGAAAAAAAAAAGACCTGAGAGTTTTACTGAGTGCAACTGCAGTATAGGTCAAGGCATGGCATGGTTCCCAAAAAAGCTAAAGCAATCTTGAGCAATATTAATACAAGCATATGATATCCAGAATGAGGAAAATGGTAACCCACAGTCCTCTTCCATGGTCAGACAAGACATAGAGCAACGTTTGTAGATCTGTGGGGCTCATTTCATTAACAATTTTAAGTGACTGGAATGAGTTCAGAGGAAGTCAACTAGGATGATGAGATACCCTCATTATTAATTGTAGACAAAGCTTTCAAAGAAGTTGTGAAATGATACAGCCACTTTGGAAAGCAATCTGGAATTAGGCAAATAAAGTGACTAAAATGTTGAACCAGAGACACCGTTATTGGGCTTATTTCACAAGGAAGCCATAGGTGAGAAGAAAGTCCCCATAAACTCCAAAATATTTATAGCAGCACTTTTTGTAAAGCTGAGAATTGGAAACAAAATAGATATTTATCAATTGGTGAATGGTTAAACAAATTGCGGTACATGAATACAATGGAACACTACTATGCTGCAAAAAATAATATGTGATGAAAACAGAGAAAAATAGAAAGATATATATTTTCCAACTGATACAGAGTGAAGTAAGCAGACCCAGAAAAACAATATGCATGATAACTACAATCATATAATTGGATAAAACAACATACCATTGAAAGGAAATATAACACAATTATAAAAATCAAGTGGGACTTGAATCTTCATTCAGATATAAGAAGAGAAACCCAAATGACACCTTTGTGAAACATTTGCACATACTTTCAGACGTTTTCAATGTATTGTTCAATTATACTGATTTTTTCCTTTTCTAAAAATTATTAGTTGTCATATGAAATGCCTCTCTAAGAGGGGAAAGGGAAGGAAAACTTAGGATAACTATGGTAATTAAAGAAAAAAGAACATATTAATAAAAACTAGTTTGAGAAAGAAAGAAAGAAAGAAAGAAAGAAAGAAAGAAAGAAGGAAGGAAGGAAGGAAGGAAGGAAGGAAGGAAGGAAGGAAGGAAGGAAGGAAGGAAGGAAGGAAGAAGAAAGAAAGAAAGAAAGAAAGAAAGAAAGAAAGAAAGAAAGAAAGAAAGAAAGAAAGAAAGAAAGAAAGAAAGAAAGAAAGAAAGAAAGAAAGAATATAAAGAGAGAGAGAGAGAGAAAGAAAGAAAGAATTGGGGTTGAGGTTATTTAAAGAAAAAAGTTAATTAGCTGTCTTCCAGTATTTCTGAAGAGGTGCCATGTGGGAGAGGGATTGGACTGTTCTGTTTGATCCCTGAAGACAGAGCTCAGATCAGTGATTGGGATTGGGGCAATTTATGTTGGATATTAGCAGTGGAATATTCTGCCTCTGGTAGTAGTATGTCCCCCAACAAGATGATGTTGAATTGCCCAGTTATCAAGATAGATTTCATAGGAAGAAATTCCTCTCCAAACATACATTGAGCTAGATGCATTCTGGGGAAATTTCCAAGGCTCATATTCTGTGATTTTGAGTTAGATACAATTCTGTATCTCTTGCTCGTTTGCAAAGCACTTGCTTACATTCTCTCATTTAATCTGAGAACATGCAGCTATTATCTCTATTTCAAAAGTAAGGAGCCTGAGGCTCAAACAGGTTAAGTGACTTAGCCAGAATTTACAATCAGTAAGTTTCCAAGATAGAATTTGAACCCAAATCTTCATAATTCCAAACCCACCATTAACAATGGACTGTCTCTGGAGAGGAACCTGGGGCATCAGAAAGACAAGTCCCATATAAAGTTAGTAGTAAAGGGAGGGAGAAAGAATGGAAGGAAGGAAGGAAGGAAGGAAGGAAGGAAGGAAGGAAGGAAGGAAGGAAGGAAGGAAGGAAGGAAGGAAGGAAGGAAGGAAGGAAGGAAGGAAGGAAGATAAATTAAGAAGAAATGAAGGAAGATCTAATTTCTAGTCCAGAGCTCTTTCCTCTACTCTACAGTGACTCTTACTTACCGAGTGCCTATTAAGATAGGTACTTAATAAGTGTTCATAGAATTGAATGACTGGAAATGTACAGAAATGAAGCATAATCACTTCATTGGCACAATGACTGTAGGACAGATGGCATTCTAACTTCCTAATAAAGAACTTCTGCAACATCCTCCCATGACCCTAACCATCATTTACCATAGCAATCTAGCTCATTTTTGGTGCTCTGCCTGTGATAAGAACACATAACCAATGAAGTACCCAGAAATGTAGAGATTTGGCCATGTTTTAGGAATGAAATAGGAGTCATTAGCTCCCATTTTAATTTAACGAGTCTAATTTTATAAATAAGAGTGAATTTTCTCAGGCTATTATTTCTAATTATGCATTTACATCAAGTCATATTATGCAGTTGATGAAATGCTAATACTGAAGGCAGTTTTCTGCCTACAAGTAGTACAGAGAAAAGCTTTCTCTCTTTTAAGTCAATATCACCCAAATGATTAGGTAACCACTCACCACACATGGCACTTTGTTTGTGAGTGGGTGAGTGACAACTCAATGTCTATGTCTATGCTATATCCAACCAGTCAACTCAGTGGGGAAAGAAAAAAAGATTATTAAGGTTATTAAAAAAAAAAGGTTATTAAGGCTCCATCCAGCCATTCTATCAGTTCTCCCAATATGAATCCTCTGCTTCAGGAGAGCTATCCTTCCCATTATGCCCTGGAAATGCCCACCTTTGCCCCTTTGCCTCATATTGTTCTGCCTACTTGAACTTCTATCCTCCCTCCCCTTTGCTTATACAATGCTGCTGCTCATCCTCAGGGGCAGTTTAAATTTTATCTCTTCCATGAAGCCTTCTCTGAATAATATCTCAACTTCTCCTGACCTTCTATACTAAAAACTATCTGCAACACTCCTGCATTCAAGACTTCTAATATGTCCCTATTACTATTAAAAATGTATGTGTGTGGGCAGCTAGGTGGCCAGTGGATAGAGCACTGGCCCTGGAGTCAGGAGTACTTGAGTTCAAATCCAACCTCAGAAATTTAATAATTACCTAACTGTGTGGCCTTAGGCAAGTCACTTAACCCCATTGCCTTGCAAAAATTAAAAAAAAAAAAACAATGTATGTGTGTATATGCCTGCTCACAAGAACTTCACAGTAGAATTAGAAAAACAAGTTTATGAGATTGTAGTTTTAGAGCCAGAAGGTACATCAGACTCTGGAGTAAAATCTTTTCAATTTACAAAGAAACTGTGATCTAATGAGATTAAGTGACTTGCCTAAGGTCACACAGACAGTAAATAACTGAGAAAGCATTTGAACTCAGGTTCTATCAAACCAAATATATGGCTCTTTCTTCTATTCACAGCTTCCTTTGCTTTCATATTTCATATAAGCATAGGGCTAGGTATATAGAAGGATGCTTAATAAATATTTATTGAATGAACCCAAACCTTGGCAAGTGAGATAAGCTTTTGTGGCATTTCTTCCTCTGCAAAAAGGTCCCATCTGTTCCCTTAACATTACAGATTAGTCCCTGATTAGGCCAGTGGGTCACTTTCCCTTCTTCAGCTTTGATACACATCAGTTCTTTGTGGTTCCCAGTGACCCATAATAGTAGAAAGGACAGTTCAATTGCTATTCGTGGGTGTGAGCCGGAGTCCAAATAGCTACTATTTCTGGGAACTCCAAACATACCCACAGAAGTGGAGTCATCTTCCTGTCAGTCACCTGAATATACTTGCTCTAAGATGTGAAGGGAATGACTCCAAATGACCACCTTCGGGACAATCAAAAGTGATTCCATTGGCCTTGCTGGTTGTCTAATGTATATAGAGACTATCTGAGGAGGGAGGGAAGGAGAAGAAGGGAGAGGAAAGGGATTTGGATACAGACTTCTGATGATACCAAATTCCAAAGTAGGATTCACAGTCTGGTCACATCCTCAAAATAGGAATCTAAAAGAAGGATGGCCATTCTTTTTGAAAAGAAAAATATCAAGTTAATTGTTTCTATAGAATTGTCTCCTGGTCACCATCCTAGTTACAAAATAGATCCAGTTACAAAATAGAGGTTGAGTCTGACCCTAAGGTTTTAAAGACTTCAATGGATGCTTTCTAAATTAATAATCAAACACTTGGAATCCTAGATTTCAGAACATAAAAAGGAGTTTGCTGGAAGTAGTTCCTACCAGCTCCTAAGAGCTGGGTGTTAAATTTTCAGGAGGAATATTTACAACTCAGATATTGGCAGATGCTACAAATCAGAGCTTGATTTACCATTTTGTTGATTGTCTAGGCTAATGATGAAGAAAATAGGGGCGGCTAGGTGGCACAGTGGAAAAAGCACTGGCCTAGGAGTACCTGGGTTCAAATCCGGTCACAGACACTTAATAATTACCTAGCTGTGTGGCCTTGGGCAAGCCACTTAACCCCATTTTGCCTTGCAAAAACCTAATATATATATATATATATATATATATATATATATATATATATATATATATATATTATACATAAAAGAATATCACGTGATATTTTTTCCAGAGAGCTGATGTTAAACATTTACTTGCATACTGATGAGTCTATAGGGACCCACAGGGACCCTGTAGTCCACTCCTCATTTTAAAAATGAAGAAATTCAAGAAGGATCATACATGTAAATGAATGGCAGAGATAGGGCTGCAACCAGGTTTCTAAATCCAAATCCAATATCTTTATTCCAGCATTTAGCAGAGTGCTTAGTACATAGTAGGCATTTAATAAATGTTTACTGATTGATTGATCATGTATCTCACTATTCAAATGCTTGTCCTATGTCAATCTTCCACTGGTTACTCAAGAATCACATTTTCCTCGCTGGTTTCCTTCAGGTTTTTCAGTATGTAGGAGTGAAGAGAAGAGTCAAAGAATAACTTATTGTAAGGAAGGAGAATGTGATTCCCAGTATCCCCAATCCTGTGTACCAGCCACTTTAACTTCACTATAATGCCTTTCTAAATGTTTAAATATTCTTCTGAATCCACCTTTCAACTTCCAATTCCAATAAAAATCAGACTGGAGTAAATTTCAACTGACCACATAATGGAGTAAGCTATAGGGTCCTGGAAAAATCCAGTAAAAGGAGAATGAGAGTAAAAGAGATAAATTATCAATAATATACCTTCATTGATTAATGTGTTCATTAATTCATTCATTCTAGACAAACCAAAAGTAGAAATACTTGTATTCTAGCTTGGGCCAACCAATCCTTTCTCCTATAAGCATTACCTATTGGTTTTAAGTCATTGAGCCCCTAAAATATGGAGTTGAGGATGCTTCAATGATGCAGTGATGAGGATCCAAGATGAACATTCTAGACAAAAGGGCATTTATCTGTCACCAACATTATTGCTAAGCTGTGTAATTGGTTCCTGGGGTGAAAAGCTTCAAAACAGTATCTCTTGTCAATTTCAAGAACTGGTTCCTTCTATTCCTCATTAATATTTTTGTTTGTTCTCTTTCAAATCTTTCTTTCAGGGGTGGCTAGGTGGCACAGTGGATAGAGCACTGGTCCTGGAGTCAGGAGTACCTGAGTTCAAATCCAGCCTCAGACACTTAATAATTACCTAGCTGTGTGGCCTTGGGCAAGCCACTTAACCCCATTTGCCTTGCAAAAAAAAAAAAAAAAACAAATCTTTCTTTCAAAGCATTTGAAAAATAGCCCTCCATAAATAATCTTTCCAGTGTTCATGGTTA
Organism: Macrotis lagotis; assembly: GCF_037893015.1. Classification (NCBI taxonomy): domain Eukaryota; kingdom Metazoa; phylum Chordata; class Mammalia; order Peramelemorphia; family Peramelidae; genus Macrotis; species Macrotis lagotis. Next base: position 314,213,103 of record NC_133658.1, read on the forward strand.
GAAGTATAATTGCACTCAAGAGGTTATTTAGGTCTGGTAGTGGCAGAAGAGAAAAGGCTAAAGGTCAAAGAATTTTTATGATTGATTTGATGTGTCTTCTAAAAAATTTATTTAGGGCTACTTTACAGATAATCACATGCCAGTGTCTCACAGCCAGCATCTTTTCTAATGACTGAGTAAAAAGGATGGCTGATACTGGTTCTATGTTAGTGATTGTTTGAGTTTATACTGTTCAGTTAATCATTTTTCCAAAACACAACTCTGACTGTGTCATTTCCATCCTCAAAACTCTTCTGTAATTCTATTGCCTTCAAGATAAAATACAAACTTCTTTGCCTAGCTTGTTAAGCCCTTGACAATCTGACTTGGGCTGACCTTTACAGGTTTATCATCCTTTCATATAACCAATATTCTAAGATTCTAGCAAGTGGTCTATGCTCTAATCTACTTGTTCTTATTCTCCCACAACATTCTATTTCCTATCTCTTTACCTTTGCAAAAGCTATTTTTGCAAAAAATCATCCCCTTTTCATTTCTGTCTCTAATGTTTCCATCTCCTTTATAGCTCAGAACATATGACACCTCCCATTGGGAGCTCTCTGGTTGTTAGTGTTCCCTCCTTTCTTCTCAAGGTATCATGGATATATCCTTCTTGGTTTCCATGAGTAATCCAATACCAATCTGTTACCCCAACCAGGCCATGTTCTTTTAACTCTTGAATTATTATTATTATTATTAGTAGTAGTAGTAGTAGTAGTAGTAGTAGTAGTAGTAGTCGTAGTAGTAGTAGTAGTAGTAGTAACCCCTGGGCCAAGTCTGGTGGTTATAATGAGTTATGTGGTTTATCACCTTTGTCCCTCTCATGAGAATGTATTGATCACCAATTTTTCATCTTTCTAGAAGAATGGGAGGGCATGAACTATTGCAGTATGTGAACAAAGAGCCATGCAGGAAGATATGTATGAATGGGAACTTCTTGTCAAAAAACCAATATGGAGGCTTCTGGGGAAAAGCCCCTGTTGGGCATGTCAGGCACCTGGAATGGAGAGTGGAGAGGAACTACAATTAATTGAGATTTCTAAAAAGATATACTGTGGTAGTGACCACTGAATGCTATAAACTATGGAGACCTGAAACACTGTCTTCTTTTTGTTGGATCCAGAGAAAGAGGAGGGTATTGACCAAAGATTTCCAAATCTACAGGGTTCAGAGTCACAATGGGTGGGACTCTAGTATAGAAGAGATGAGTTTGGAACTGTTGGAACTAGTGGCACCTGAAAATCATAACTGATGCCAAAACAGACCAATCACCTCCTACCAGAATGATGATGGAGTTAAGAAACATGCATTTTTGACATAGCCAAAAGAGAAATTTGCTTTGCTAGATTATGCATATTTGTTTTGGGAATTTAATTTTTAAAATTAGTTATTTGGAGAGGCAGTGGAAAGTAGAGATAAATACAAGAGGAAGGAATGAAGGAAGGAATTCCTTTCTGTTTCTAAGGAGAGTAAGGTAATAGATTTCTAGAAGAAGAGGAGGAGGAGGATAAAAAGGAAGAAGAGGAGGAGAAGAAAGAGAGGAGGGGGAACAAGGGATAGGGAAAAGTAAAATTTATGTTTTAAAATATGCTTTACAAATATTGTTTCATTTGATCCTCATAATAAACCTATGAGATAGTTATCATTACTATATCTATTTTACAGATGAGAAAGTTAAAACAGAAACAAGAGAGATTCTACATCTCTCCCCCTCTTATTCCCTCTCCAACTTATGTGAACCATTACTGTTTAAAAGTCCCCTAGTTGCCCCTTAAAGAATGAAGAGAGTAATTGGGAAAAATTTTAAGAGAGGTGGAAAGGAGAGATTTCAAAAGTAAGGTGGAAGTGACATAAATTTCCGATTTCAAAATATTTTTGACTAAAACTTTAAATCTGAAACCTGGTTAACATGAGCTTTAAACAGCTCAGGTTCAGAACTTCTCTGTATGATGGGACTTTGCACATGTAACAAACATAATCTTCACTAATGAGTTAAGTAGAGTGCCAATTGAAGGAAAACTCATTCTATTGCTAGATAATCAATCTGGTGGCATATGTGCCTTTCTGTGACCTTAAGAAAGCATCAGAGAGATTTGTATCATTTACACTATAAAGTTCATGCATAATGCCCCAAATTTGATAGTATACATGCAAAATATCACATGCAGTTCATACAACTCTCACACATTCTCTATCTCTTGAGTAAAATTCAAGTTCTTTTAAAGCAGAGACTGTTATTTTGAGATATTTTTTATCTCTAGCATCAAATGCAATGACTTGCACAAACAAGGCAGATGCTTAATAAATGGTTGTTGGATTGATTCATTGAAATATAATGCATAAAATTAGATTAGGATGAATTCAATTGAATATTTACAATAGTATGTTTTGAGATCAAAGTAACAGAATTACAGAATTTCAAAGTCAAAATGAAACTTAGTGATCATCTAGTCCAACCCAAGAAATTCTCAACTCCAACATTCCCAAGTTCTGCTTTGGAGACCTCAGTGATGAAGAATTCACTACCTCCTGAGACAGGCCATTCCATTTTTATTGAATCTACTATATACAAAGCACTATAATTGGTGCTGGAAATACAAAGGGAAAAAATGAAATAGTCCCTGTCCTCAAGAAGCTTACAGTCTCCTGAAATAATACAGTATGTACATATATAAGGAGATATAATAATCTGCAAAGGGAAAGAGCACCCTGGAGGATTAAGGAAATGTTTTACCTAACAAGTAACACCTGAGCTGAATCTTGAAGGAAGATAAATAATTTAAGAGGTAATGATGAATCATAAGAAACAACCTGTGAGAAGGCATAGAGAAGAAAGATGGAATACCATATTTGGAGAATAGCTAGTGGACCAGTTTAGCTAGACATAGAGTGTGTGAAGAAAAGTAATATCACAAAAGACACTTGCACCTTGGAAAAAAAGCTATGACAAATCTGGATAGTATGCTAAAAAGTAGAGAGATCACCTTCTTGACAAAGGTCAGTACAGTCAAAACTATGGGGTTTTTTTCCTGTAGCTGCATAGTTGTTAAGAGTTGGACAAACTCTAAGCACTGCAGAATTGACCCTTTAAAAATGTGATGCTGGAGAAGGCATTTTAAAATCTTGGACATCAAGGAAATCAAATCAGTCAAAACTGAAAGAAATTAATTCAGAATATTCATTGAAGGGTCTGAAGTTAAAGCTTGATCATATAATGAGAGGATGTGGCTCATAAAAGAAGACCCTGATGTTGGAAAAGATTGAAGGCAAAAGGAAAAGGGAATGGCAGAAGATGAGATGGATGGATAGTGTCATGAAAACAACAAACATGAACTTGTTCAGACTTTATTAGCTAATGGAGGATAGAAGAGACTGGAAGGTTATGGTCCATGGGATCATGAAGAAGAGTCAGACATGACTGAACAACAAATTTCTATTCCTATCTGGCTTGCTAGTTACTGAACTTCACAAAGAACTCTATTCTCTCACTGCTGACTGTATCCATAACCCTAGCTAACCATTACTATATTTATCACAAGGTGTCTTGCAAGAGAGTGCAGATGAGAATGATTCGGGAAAATAATGGTGTGTCATTCACAAAACTCTGAAATCAGCAAGATTAGTCTCCATGATCCTATTTTCCTACCTTCTCTCCCATTTCCCCCAATAGAATTTCCCATTCTCTCTTGGTCCTGCTCCACCTATCAGAGAGGAAAATACATAATAAAGCATTGCAGTAAATAAAGATGGGACTAGTGATGATGTAGAAAGAACCCCAATTTTTAGTTTCACTTCTGCTACTGTTTATCTTTAGGCAAACCTCTTCAATTTAATTCTGTTCAGGTCAGCTTGATTTATTAAATATTAAATAGCACACTGCTCTATTCAGGCTGTTGGGATAAGCACTGGAAGAGATACAAAGTTAAATAAGATGCCATCTTTCACCTTAAGAAGCTTATTGGCATGAAAGTGTCCATGAAACATTTTCATGGCAGTTTTGTGGTACAGTATACAGAATTCTTGACCTGAAGTCAAAAAGATCCAACTTCAGATATGACCTCAGATACTATCTGCATAACCTTGAACCAGTCACTTAATTTCTGTATGCCTCAGTTTTCTCAGTTCCAAAATGGGAATAATACACCTACTTTCCAGATGTTGTGAGGACCAAATGAGATAATATTTGTAAAACACTTAGTACAGTGATTTGGCATACAGACATTTAATAAAAGTTCAACTCCTTTCTTCCTTCCTTCTCTGCTTCAGTTTCTTCCTTCGTAAAATGAAAATGTTGAATGAAATGAAGCAATATAGTACATTTTAAAGAATATGATCTTTGAAACCAGAGGATTTAGGTTCAAGTCTCATCTAAGATACTTACTGCCTGTGACTTTGTTACCAAGTATTTAATTTCTTCAGATCTCCAATGCCTCATTTATGAAATGAAAGATTTGTACTAGATGGCATTGGAGGGCCTTTCTAGGTCTAGGGTCCTATGATATTCAGTACTCTTCCAACCACAAGAGTTGATGATTCTTTGGGAGATAACTCATACCAAAAGGGAATGAAACATGACAGTTTACAAAGTTGCCCTTTTAGGGACAATTTATTTTGAAAGTGAATTCTCAGATGTTATGATGGAATTAATTCTGAATGGACTAATTTCAGGTACCACTACAGAAGACAAGGTGTGGTGGTAGTGGGAGGGGGGGGAATAGGGAATTTGGGAAACAGGGTGACCTGCTGGTTACCATCAAATTCCATACTACAGAGTTGCTCCCTATGAGAAAGTAGAGCAGGAAAAGTGTCTATGGATTGATTGGCTTAGAACCACCCATCAATCTCTACCTCAGATGACTCTGAAAATGGAAATGGAAGAAATCCATTAGTAAAGTAGAAGAGTTGAAATTTCCAATTTCCTTTTCTATTGTAGGCATGCTCTGGCTCTTTGAAATTAAGCAATTCTGGGGGCAGCTAGGTGGCACAGTGAATAAAACACTGACCCTGGAGTCAGGAGTACCTGGATTCAAATCCTGTCTCAGACACTTAATAATTACCTAGCTGTGTGGCCTTGGGCAAGCCACTTAACCCCATTTGCCTTGCAAAAAATTCTTAAAAAAAAGAAATTAAGCAATTCTGAAGATCATTAAACTCTTGTGATAGGAGCAAAAAAAAAAATCTGATATTCAACCTCAAAAGAAAGTATTACATAAAGGCAAACATGCAAATAAGAATAGGAGGCCTCAAAATGGCTTATTTGATGAAGAATGGAATCTCCTGTTTTGTCTTTCAACCTTTCTGGCTATAATAATTGTGATAGCATACTGTAATAGCTAGTTGTAATAAAATGCAACTAGGTGCTCAATTCCTATTTGTAAATACAAGGGTAGTAGCAAAGAATGAGGTATGGGAGGAGGTATAGCAGTGGGGGCTGGGTTGGAAGTTGAACTTCCTCTGGGTGAACAGCTACACTCATCACCACAGGAAAAGCAGAGAAGTGAGAAGGGGAGAGGAGAAAGTGAATTCAGTGTTTGTTGAATGAATGAATGGCAAGGAAATCATAAGTCACAGGGCATAAATCTGGGAGGCACCATAGAGATTATCAAGTATAACACTCTCATTTCTATAGAAAATGAAATAGGAGCCAAAAAAGATTAAATTATTTGCCCAAGGGCAAACAAATAGAATCCAACCTCAGGAAATCTGACATCAAATCCAGGGCATTTTCCACTCTCTGCTGCTTCTCCTGCTTGCATTTAATGGTCCCATATCCTAATTCTCAAGGTGACCTGGAAGTAAGGCCCTTTCTTTCTCAAGGCCTTTTCTTCCCGGATAATAGTTAGGTGGCATTATAGATACATCTAACATTTTATGGGGCTGCTGTGAGATACAAGATTATATTCCTGAAACTTCATTAAATAACATTGATAAAATGTCGGTTCCTTAGAATTCAAGGAATTAAAAATACTATTGTTCTTATTTTCAACTTTATTGACACTCCTATCCTCAAACTGCCTCCCCAGGCAAAAAATTAAGCTGAGAAAGCCAATGAAATCCTGAGCAAAGAATAACAAAGACAAGTATTTTTTTTAAGAAACAGTAGGTAGGGGGCGGCTAGGTGGCACAGTGGATAGAGCACCTGCCCTGGAGCCAGGAGTACCTGAGTTCAAATCCAGCCTCAGACACTTAATATAATTACCTAGCTGTGTGACCTTGGGCAAGCCACTTAACCCCATTTGCCTTGCCAAAACCTAAAAATAAAAAACAGTAGGTAGGAATGAAGGTAAAACACACACTGTACTTGTAAAGAACTTTTTAGAGAAGTTCAGAGTGTTTTATAGAGATTATCTAAGTAATCCTCATCTCTACCCCCATACACACACACACACCCATCTCCCCCACAGAGAATCAGAAGGCTGGGGAATAGATTATTCTCCTCATTCTCCAAATCAGGAAATAAAAACCCAGAGAAATGCTAGATACTCACAAGTCCACCCATTATTACACTGGCAGTCTGGAGTAGACACAGGTCCCCTGCTATCTCCATTAGGCCACACTTCAACCTATGCCAAATGGGAGAAAGTCAGCTGGTAGGAATAACATGCAATGACTCTGCCAGAAAGAAAAGAATGACATTTTGCTAACGTTTTCATGAAAGATTAATTCAGGTCTGAAGCATGGAAGACATTTTGCAAATAAATCTAGGATAGTTTATGTTAGATGATTCCCTGAGTTTTAACCCAATACCAAAAATCAGTCAATCAGTGGCCTCCGGAAACAACATTAGCATCTGCATCTGCAATCCTAGGACCACTGTAGGCCAATCCTGCCCAATTCTCACCCCAGGGGAAGGGGAAAGTAATCATTCTCTAGGAAAGCAGAGTAGACCCCATGAACTCACCGCATTCCTGACCTTTTGCAAACTTCTTATGGGAATACAAATATTCTGTCATTTTGGATTGGGCTTGATTGGAATCAAAATCCCATGGGAAGTGGTAAGGAAGAGTGAAAGGCAATAAAATCTTCTGAATTGATATTAAACCACTGACATTTTAAAAGCTGAGCAGGCTGGCAGTTGCCAGTCTATTGTCAGGAACTACACTCAAGCAGAAACTCCATTGCGAAGGTCGCAGTGTTAGGAGCAAAGGGGAAGCACATTTTCAGCCTTTGCCATGACTATTATTGGCTTGCCTGCAAAGTTGGGGGGAAGTGAAATGGTTAAAGCAAGCCCTGGCCTTGGAAGTACAGGTCTGGGTTTGAATCCTCCCCTGCCCAAATAGTTAACTGCTTTTTTGGACCTTGGTCCCAGCCATGCAGAAAGATAGCAAGTTTTATACTCCTCACAACACAGCACAAAGTCCAGTGGGGTCTTTGTTGCTATATTTGCCTAACAGCGACAGACATATGGATTAGGAGGAAAGAAAACAATGACCATAGTCTATACAGTCTAAATGATCGCTATGAAAAGTGAACAAAACCAGGGGATCATTGTACACAGTAACAGTACTTGTGTTCAATGAAGAACTGTGAAGGACTTAGCTATTCTCAGCAAAACAATGATCCAAGACAATTCCAAAGGACTAATAATGAAACATACTATCCACCTACAGAGAAAGAACTGATATTGATTGAATACAGTTTGAAACAAGCTATTTTTCATTTTTTGATTTTTTTCTTTTTATTTGAGTCTTCTTGCAGAAAATGACTAATATGAAAATGTTTTACATAATTGTACATGTATAATCTATATCTGATTACTTACAACCTAAGAAATGGGTAGGGAAGAATAAAATTAGGAACTCAAAACTTTAAACAAAAATGTTTTAATATTTTTTTTAAAGATAATCATTATGATCCTGTCCATCTCTAGCATTTTATGGGTCTGAAATGAAATGTGAGGTTGCCTTTCTGAGGTTTCATTAAATGGGATAGGTAAGGTATTGGTTCCTAGAATTGAATACATTGCCTGCTTAGTATTGTTTTATCTCAACTCCATTCATATATCAATTGGTGAGGATTTAGGAAATTAAGTTGGGTTTCAGTAGCCCCAGCCTCTAGATAAGGGGAAAGAAGAGTGTGTATATATAGTTCCTGATATGGGTTTGAGGGATATAGGATTCTCATCACAAATATAAACATAGTCAAAAGAAGAAATGACCTTAGTTTATGGACACCTTGACTGACATTTGTTATCTGCCCTTTTCTAGGTATAGTGTTTTATAACCTAAACTATTCACTAAAAAAAAAAAATCTGTCAGTCTATCCATAACATGAAGAGCCTTTCTAGTCACTTTATAACAGATAGGAACAAAATGTCCATCAGATGCCCTGAAAGAGTTGAATATAGTAGGAGAATATAACTGAATATACTAAAATTTAGTAGGAAAATGAATTTTAGCAAAAATGATCAGAAGAGACATTGGCATGCATCAGAAAGAGGAGATGCAATACACAGCTCAGAGACAATGTTCTGCTCAACAGAAACAATGAACCCAATAGAGTTAATTGTGCCTTGCAAAGAGGAACAAGTAGAAGCAAAGGACATTGGTGGTTCTAAACTGGTGGAAGGATGAATTGTGCCATCTATACATGTGCCCTAACTACACAAGTTCCTTATGCATGTCCCTTCACATTATGTCCTCTGCCCACATAATTTCCCTTTATGTATGCCCTCCATTCATATGTCAAAGTCCTGTGCATTCTCTATATGTATATGCCCACATAATCATTTATGTCATACATGGAATATACCCCATGTTTGAATAGGAAAGGGGGTTGTTTTCTTGTCACTTAATTTGCTGATTTATATGTCTTTTGTTTTGAAATAATGTGTCCTCTGATTTACTGGTAAAAGTAGCATATCAGTAGAAAATCATGAGCTATGGTTTTATATGGATCCTGGAAAAATAATACATCATTTTACATAATTGTTTAGAAACAAGTACTTTGTAAATGTTAAAGACCTTCTTCAATTTTTCCTGGAATCAAGGGGTAACAGTGAAACATTTAAGCTATCTACTTGTGATCTCTTGACCTCACCACATGATCAGTCCATCTTCTCTTCTTATCCTACATTTTCTTCATGACATCTTTTATTACTGTTCTACTTTGAAGTTCCTTACCAGTTATATTTTACAACCTTTCCATGGCTAATTTGTGCCTCTCCATTACCCTTTGTGTGCCATTCATTTTAATACTTTGGAGGTTGCTCTATTCCATGTCTTGATGCCATTCAGAAATACTGATACAACATTGATATTAAAAAGATATTTCTTTATGTGAGAAACTTAGGGTGTTATGAGTGATTGCATTCTCCCAAAGACAATCCAACCCACTCTTTTTGTTTTGAATTCTAGAATTGATTCAATCCATCTGTATAGACTGCCCCAGATATGAATACTTATGGATCAGCTCTGTGACATGTCATAATACTGGCAAGAGGCATTCTTCTACCACTTGGTAGTTTCTATGTAGATAATCATGTGATGATGGTGATGATGATAATAATGATGATGGTGATAACATCAGGGAGTTGATGCCATGACAAACAAGTGAATTGGATTTTAATGAGGGACTGCTGTGCTAAATCACTAGCCTCACTTCCTCCTCTGGAGCCATTTATATCAGGATGACTCCAGATGGCCCTGATTGCAAGGAAATCTCAGGTAAGCAACTTGCCCAAGGTCACACAACTAGTTAGTATCAAATATCTGAGGTCACCATCTTCCTGTAGTGCTACCATAGGGAATACCTCCTTCCTTTCCACCATGTCTTCTGTGAATAGTAATGAAATCAATACTATCATTGCTTCTAAAGAGGAAGTGATGAAAATCAATTGTCCCACACCTCCTCTCACCAAATCTGTAACTTCACCTTTCTCTGACACAACTTCCCGATAAAAATTGTTTTCTTCTATCTTGAGAGCAGGGACTATCTTTTCCTTTTTTTATGTATTGCATTCTCAGAACTTAGTACAGTGCCTGATAGTGAATCATAAAGTGAATCATTAAAAATACTCTTTTATTCATTCATTGATTCATTATTAGTGCTAAGAGGAACCTAGTTTCCTAACTGGTCTAGGAAAGAGGCACATTTGTGCTTGGGAGAGGGTTGTTTTTGTTAATATTTGTTCATATTATGGTCACTCAGAGTAAGAAATGGAACACAGGGCCCCTGAGACATGCCTGGAAAAGACAATGAAAGATAGCTCCTTAACATTGACCAAAAGTGGATAATATTTATTTACCCTTTCCTTGGGAAGAAGAAAGTATTCGGGACCCAAGTCCATGGTTCCTCTAATCCACGAGTTAGACCTGTGAGCCAGCCAGCTCTAATTAAGACCTCATTATTGATTCCAGTACCATAAAAATCATAAAGCTTCCAAACTGAAGGAGGTCTCAGAGAATAACCTGCTCAAACTATCAAAACAAGAGTTCCCTCGAAAGCCTCTTTGACAGGACTTTTCTAGCTTCTGTTCAAATATCTTCAAGAATAAGGAAACTCTTCACAATGAAGTCCGTTCTATTGCTGTATAAGTCTTATGGATAATTTTAATTAAATTGTTTTAATTAACTAAAATTTGCCTTATCTTTCTATTCCCCCAATTAAAAACTGAAGAAAAACATAGCTCTTGTGACAAATATATGTATATGAAGATAGATAGATTAGTTAAACCAAACAAATTTCCACATTGACCATGGGTTCATCTTTCTCTTTGGGGAAACAATTAGCATGTTTCAATGAAAAGAACTCTGACTCTATTAAAACCTAATGAGTAGCATGTTTCATCATTGAAATTGTAGTTGGTCAATAAATTCATTGATTAGAGTTCTAAAAGGTTTTAAAATTTTTTGCTTTTACAATATTGTTGCCATTGTATAAATTTTTCTCTTTGGTTCTGCTCATTTCACTCTGCATCAGTTTATATTAGTCTTCCTAGGTTTCTTTGAAACTGTCCTCTTCATCATTTCTTATTGCACAATAGTACCCCATCAAATTTACATACCATAATTTGCTCAACCATTTCCCACTTGGTGGGACCTCTCAATTTCCATTCTTTTCCATAATAATAACAACAAAATTACTATAAATATTTTCATTCCAATCTAATTCTAAGGAAGTTATTTTGTTCAATAAATATTTATTAAGTATAGTTCTGCCCTCTCAATTTACCCTCCCCCCACTCACTCACACACACTGGATGATTGGGTCAATAGAGGAATGACCACTACTACTTCCAGGGATTACTTTCCAGGTGATTATTATTCTAATCCCATAGCTCACAAATTATCACAATTATACCTTCCCTACAAACAATCAGTAGTCTCAGTCTTTAGCAAAGACATCTGCTCATATGGCATAACAAGAAAAGTTGTTGACAAAGATTTTCTCAAAATCTGAAGTGCATTCTCTCACAAATACACACTAAGTCCATGAAGGAATAGACATGAAATTGAAGTACAATAATAATGAGGCATATATGTTAGAAACACATATGGCCAAGGCATTTCATAATGCCAGAACATCAAAGTTTTTTTTTCCTGTCTGGAAGTGTTCTCAAAGCTACAGGACATGGCACTGGAGAGGGATGAATCACCCTGATATTCAGATAGGCTGGCTCCTTGTAAGGAGTAGTTTCTTAATGGGATGGGTCAATCTGGTACTGGAGTTGACTAGGCAGGTTGCTTAGTCCCCAGGCACTACTGTTGCTTGTCAAGGTTTGACAGAGTCCTTAGCTACTGGGTTGCTTTTGGATAGAGCCAAACCAACTGCTCTATTACTAGGCACTAGTTTCTAGTCTGGCCCAGGCAGGTTGCTAAGCAACTGGACTTTTCTCTGGTCTCTACTGAATGGGTTGATCTGCTGGACTCCCTGGGTTCCCTATCAAATAGAGGATTTCAGTCCTTTCACCACCTTTAGTTCCTGGTACAGCTAAGTGGTACTGTGCTCTCGTCAGGTGGAGTGTTACTATGTTCTCTTCAGCTGGAGAGCTACTGTGTTCTTTCAGCTAGGGTACCAACTCTTAGCTTAGAATTGACACAAAAACAAAAAAAAACAGAAAAATCTCTTTTGCTGCCTTGGTGATTTTGTTCTGAGTTTCATCATTCTTAGGCAAGAGGTAAGACAGATCTAACTTCTGTTAGACATTCCTTTCTGGTTCAAAGTGAGCTCTTAGAAAGCACTTATCCTTTTGTTTCCAATGATTAGTCTGAGATTCAACCATTTACTCTTTCAGGCTCATGTTGAGGTCTCATTCACACTAATGACAAGGAACAAAATTATTAATTCAATCTTTGCTTCTAAGACAAGTTGCTTAGCTAACTGGCCTCTTCATATGCAATTGGGCTATTCATATATCAGATCTAAGTAGATAATATTTCTTCTATGTGGAAAGAATTTCTCCTTTACATTTCAATGTCCACTTTGTTCCTTCCAAATTCCTACTTTGCTAATTCTAAAAGGAGTTGGCTATTATATTGTCCTTTTTACATAAAAACATAGAATTACACCTAGACCTTCATTAGTGTGAATAATAATCCCAGGGAAGTTGTCACATCATTTAAAGATTTAAAGTTTCATTGTTCATTTCAAATAGATTAGAACCAATTACCATGTATTACATATAATTAAAACTTCAGGTAGTACAAATTTAAATAGTGATCCTTGTTCCCACCAATTGGGTCATACCTGATATAGGTTAGAAGGAATTTTAATCCAATTCCCTAGTTTTACAGATGAGGAAAATGGGGCACCAAGAATCTAAGTGACTTGTCCAAGGTAATTGGCAGCAGAGGTGGTATTTGAATCCAGGTCTAGAGTCAATGTTCTTTACACTGTATCACATTAACTCCCCATAATTTGTGGGACCAAAAAGTGCTTTCTAATATTGAGCCATAATCTGCCTCCTTATAATTTAGGGGTTCTTAACCTTCTTTGTACCATAGATTCCTTTGACAGTCTAATGAATTCTATCAACCCCTTCTTAGAATAATGTTTTTAAATACATAAAATAAATTATGTAGAATTTCAAAGGAAACCAATCATATTGAAATACAGTCAATGGTGTGCTGGTAAATGTTTAACAATCATCCCTTGGGGGGAAATGTATGACAGGAAAAACTTTTAAGTTTAAATTGCTTTAATACTTTATTAAGACTAGACAATCAATAAAACAATAAATGAAGTCCTGCTTTTTAGCACCTGACAATTTCCAAGATGTAATATCTTACACTGAAAATCAAATGATTGACTCTCTCCAGTAACTCACACTGGTTCCAGCACACACCTGTACTCGGTTATTATTATTAATTTAAAAATTAGTCACTGACCAAGATAACAAATTAGATACCACCCACCTTAACTCTCTCAACATTCCCCTCCAGGCAACCTTAAAATAAAGCCTCAAATCAAATTTTAAAATGGCAGAACCAACAAAAGATTAAGAAAATTTGACTTAAGAAAAGTTAGGAGATCAGCGGGTGAAGTTTGTGAGGACAGGGTAAAGGCCTGTCCAGAGCCCCTGCCAAAACCATGCACAGAAACTTTCTCAGTCCAGACAGTAAGGGGATGGGCAGCAGAACAAAAGAAATAGGAGGGCATCCTTTGCAGGCACTGGATACAACTGGCACCAGTGGGTAACTATATTGCCCACACATAGTTCTGAGTTGAATTTACAGGGTAGAAAAGTGCAATGGGGGATTGGTCACAAGAAAGCAGGGTCCTTGTTGCTGTTTCAAGGCAAAGAAAATCCTAGCATTTGTGGTGTCAGGAGACTAAGGGCTCTTCCAGCATTAAGACCACAATATAAACCAGGAGAACAATTACCATGCCTCTTCCAGAATCACACCACCTTGGAAGCACCAAAAAATTGCAGACCCCTAGAATTGCTTTGAAAACAGCAACAATAAAAAGTCTGAAGCTTGGGACAGAACCTCCCCATTGCTAGCTAAACAGAACTCAACTTTACCATAAAGCTCTAAATGAAGAAATATGGTAGGGAAATGAGCATATAACAAAAAAAAAAAGAAGAATTTGACCATAAAAACTATTATGATGACAAGAAAGACCAACATATAAATTAAGAAGACAAAATGAGAAAAAAGTTGCAAACAAAAGACTTAAGGAAAAATGCTATTTGAATTCAAGTTCAACAAGAATTCCTGGAAGAGTCGAAGAAAAAATAAAAGGGGAAAGAAATAAGAATAATATATAAGAAAATTATAAAGAGAAAATTAATATCTTGGTAAACACAAAAAGAAATTATACCTTAAAAAAACTAGATTGATCAACATCTTAAAAAAAATCGGTCTAAAGAAAAATATGAGTGGTAAAGGAAAATAGGGGAAAGAAATAAGAATGATACAAGAAAATTATAAAAAAGAAAATTAATAGCTTGGTAAACATAAAAGAAAATAACACCTTAGATAAACATACTTGATCGACACCTTAAAAAAGAATTGCTCTAATGCTAAAGAGGCACAAAAATCCACTAAATAAAAGAACACCTTTAAAAGCAGAAGCCAAATGGGAAAAAAAAGAAGTGCAAAATTACACTGAAGAAAAGAATTCCTTAAAAATTAGTGATGTGTAAGTGGAAGCTCATGGTTTTGTGAGACATAAAGAAATAATAAAACAAAATAAAAAGATGAACAGTTAGAAAAAATGTGAAGTATCTCATGGGAAAAACAATTGGCCTGGAAAATAAATCAAGGAGAGACAATTTTAAAAGTATTAAACCACCTGAAAAAAATGGTAAAAAAAAAAGCATAGAAATAATATTCCAAGAAATTATCAAGAAAAACGTCTAAATATCTTACATTCAGAGGGTAAAATAAAAAACTGGGAAAAGATC